>NC_065515.1:20703696-20802415 GCF_006386435.1 Epinephelus moara
GTTCGTCCAATTTATTGGGGTTGTACACATTCCATTACATGAGAATATTATGGTATGGTAATGATTCTTCCAGGTATTAGTCAAATTCTCAGGTGATACCAGGGAAAGTCAGTCATGGCCTTTGAAAAACCTAAGATACTGATTGCAAAACACATAAAAATATTTAAGAATGGATATCCTCCTAAGACCTCAGCTTCTCTTTGGTACACATTGTTAATGTCTCCTAGCAATTTGGGATCAGTAGGACCTGATAAGTATAACAAAACTAAACATTGTCTTTGACCAGGAAGTAGTTTTGGAGAAAAATATAATGTCCTTATATGGGGACGATGGGTTTATCTTAATCACAAGTGTGTAATAAAGTTTAAAACTGATCACCTGAACATTGTTGTGCAAAAAATGAATTACAAATAATGCAACAAATCTAAAGGTCTTGTAATTTGTTCATTTAGAAAATGTCCTTTTGTTTGTAGGAACAGTTTGTCGCACTTAATTGGTCCCAACATCCTCAAAGAAGACGAAAATAAAGTCCCAATGTCCTCAAAAGAGACGATCATAAAAGTTATCAAAATTAGTCAAATTTGTTGGCATATCAAACTACAAACATTATTAATCATAAATAAGCAAGTATCAGTCATAAAATGTGATCAGGTTTTGGATCTTGTCCATTTTTATGTCGGGGTCAGCTGCAGCTCCTCATATGAGGAGGCAGGGTCTCAGAAAGTTATGACTACATTTCTTCGTTTGGCAAGTGACCATCGTATAAGCTGGAGTATTTGACATTCCATTAATAAGAATTCATGGACGACTGGGAGGCCAGAACCGTCCAATGTGCAGCATCAGCATCCCTTACTTTTAAACCCCTTAATCACAGCTATAAATTGCCTCAACAATATAATATCTTTATGCACACAAAAAGGCAAATTCACAAAGAATGGATTGCTAATTGCACTTCATTTGCCCCGCTATCTGCCCCGTCTCGAGGTCTGATTCAGAAAAGATACTGCCCTAAGGATATTACAGTGCAAAAACACACTCATAAAGTTTTGCAGCTGAGTGCAATTCATCTTGTTGTTTTGCACCTGATTGCAATTACCTAGGTGGCAAAGTATAAGTGCTGCCTTTGCGTCATGAACACAAAAGGGAGAACAACTGCAGAGAGAAAAATAAAATTCTTCAAAACTTCAGGCAAGAAATTTCAATGTGACAACGAGAAACTGTGACACCTTTTATAAATGTTCTTCAATTACCAACAACTTTCTGAAGATGCTAATAATTTCACTGTAACTGCATGTGGCTATAAGCGCTAAGATCTTTGTGAATTGGACTGTTTTTGCAACTTATTTACATAAAATGGGGCCAATTTTGCACCAAATACGAGCATAAATACATGCTAATAGCACAGATGCAGTCAGGGGTGCATTTCACCATTTGCTGTTGCTTTGTGAGTTACACGGTTTCTTTTTATCTTATCTGTGTAGGTTTAGCAGCCACAAAACTCGTGCAATACTTGTGTAAATTCAACAAACAGTCTCTTAAATTTCTAAAAATAGCTATGTTTCCATCCAAAAGTGATTCGAATCATTGGGAAATGCGCATTAAAAGAAATACGAATCCTGTGTGTTTCCATTAAATGTGCGGACTTTGGTGAAAACTATGAACTTGCGCAAGTTTTCCGCAGAACCGGAAACAAAACAAGTCTCGCATTCTTCTTCTTCTATGTTTTCTGGCGGTTGGCAACCAGGTTGTAAATGCATTACCGCCTTCCCGACCCGAAGTGTGGATATCACCATGGAGAGAAGTGCGCTACGTCAGACTTAATTCGAACATAAGTGTTTCCATTCCCCGTTTTGCGAATCAACCAAAACCCGGCTAAAGCGAGCGTATTTTAGTTTGTGCAAATCAGGGGATTTTAATTTGAATTTTGGCGTTTCTATCATAATTTTCCGATGCGATACTTCTAGATGCGCATCTAAACAGGCTGATGGAAACATGGCTAATGTGACAATATTCTAAAAGGGCTTAATCTAACAGTACTTCCCCTTTTAAAAATAAGCCCACCCATCCACAATGCTGCTTCATCTCTTCTTATCCTATCAGTGTTACAGACTGAGGGATACAGCAGTGCACAGTGCCGTTAGATAGAATCAAGCCTGTTTAGACATGCAGATGTCTGGCAATGTAAGTAGCCCCCCTTTTGTGCAACAATGCCTCAGTGTCTGATGCTCTTTCTGGCTCCCTCATCTGGGTTATCTCAAATGTTGGTTTGATCACATCAACCTTTGTATCTGCCCTTTAACTGTGTCTTGTGATCACTGCCCTATTCACTTCCATGCTATTTATAGCTGTATACAAAGAACTATAGAATACTATAGATGCTTTAATATATTTCAATCCTTCTACTAACATGTGGATTTCAGCTTAATGTCTTACCTCTGCTCTCACATGGTGCATCAGATACTCACTTACTCAGCAACAGTTATGCAAGAAATTTGATATGCTTTTGCTAAATGAATGTATTGTACTGGTATTGAATAGAGGCCTGTTATGCCACATTTCTTGCTGCAGTGGCATTCAAAACACATCAAAACACAATGGGAAAGTGAACCATTTTGTGTCGTAACATGTCTTTGTTTGCATCTATCAAAAAAAAAAACCCAGACAGATATTAAAAAGTTGTGTCTATTGAAACATGTAATAAAAAGTGTCCAAAGTCAAGCCCTTGCTGTATGGCAGTGATCTCTTTGTGGTTGTCTTGATAAAAACTGCATAAACTTGTGCAACAGCTCACTCATTGTTACCTCTGTTAAAGCCTTTTGTTAAGACTCTCAGGTCAACTCAGGTAAGGGATATTAAAACTCTTTTTCTTCAGTGACCTCAATATATTTCCATCCAGTTTTTTCCCCCACTGGTTTCTTTTCACAACCATGACTCAGGGTGGAAAAATCCTGCCCTTACACGCATGGGTATTTTCTTTAGCGAGAGCATGAGTTAGTGTGCATAATTACTCTTAAAATTGAGAGTAATCACAGCATTCAGGGTGTAAATACACACGGGACTCCAGCATGCAAATAACTGAGAAATCTCTTTTTTTCTTGTTCTTTACTCAGCTTAATATACGCTTTCAAATTTGAGCTTGTGAGCTAACAGTTAGGGCCAGATTAAACAGGTTTTTTGACTTAATTTACGTTTCTATTTTAAACCCTTTGTGTATAATGCCCAAGGGAGGTTTGGGGCATTTTCAAGCGCTCCTGTACCTGACCGTGTAATTATTTGGGTCTTATATAAGTAATGAATCTGCTAGGTATTTAAATTGGCCCTTGGGCAGCATTCCAAAATGACTGTCGCCAAACAAAACAAGCAAATTGTTCCTGGGAGTAACGCTTAATCCATGAGATGCTGTGCAAGATCTCTATCTGTGCTTCTCATAAGAAAGGAGGCAGTCGGTCTGAAGTTGCACGTACAAGTCGCTGACAGTAAGGAATCACAGGGAAGTGCACACACAGGCTGATTAATTCTCTCTGACAAGCTCATATTCAACAACCACCTGTCATAAGGAAGTCATTTTTATTCTTGCAGATGCACACATTGTCAGTTATGTAAAAACTACAGCAGGATCATGCAGAAGCTGACATGGAAATTGTGTTTCATAAACCTGGGATGTTTGGAGGGACTTCCAAGGCTAACATATTGCCTGGTGTTTGATATATTTTACTTGAATGAATTATAATGAAATAGGTTTGAAACATATCATGTTCTATGCTACAGAAAAAAAACACACACATTCAAAATAATGATTAAGGGACCTCATGAACCACTAAAAATTTGAGAAATCCTACCTTCTAAAATATTATTTTGATCTGAATATGAGCTCTTTCCTACAACTGCATATGAAGGCCATTGTAGGTTATAAAAAATGAAAATAAAAATACAGAAAAAAAATGAAAGTACAGAGCTGGAGGGTAATATTCAGAGTAAAAACTTAACATTTTTAAGATTAAAGTTGTAAATTTACAATTAAAAAAATAAAGAAAAAAAACCATATTTTCTGAAATTAAAGTTAAAAAAAACGAGAAAAATTAAAATATTCTTTGAGATAACACAGTCATTTCTAGGCAAAAAAAAAAATCAACAACAAAAAAAAAAAAAAACAGCAGAAACTGTCCTCAGAATTCAGTCACAAATTTGCAAGAACCATATCGCTTTACTGCAAGGATGCATCAACTTCATCACACCACAGATGTCACTGCATGCTGTAAATTATGCCTGCGTGGGTGCCCTAATTAAATTATACTTTGCAAATAGATCAATAAGGAAATACTCTCACCTTCAGGGATTTCTGCCAGAAAGCCAGGTAACATAGTGTAGAGAGCAACAAACTCCATGTATGATGAATGGGTAGATGATAGATGAATGGTTCAAGCATAGCAGTTTAACCCACCTATGTATTTACTCAGATACAGACATATACAGTACATGGCAATCCTCAGCTAACATACAGCCGTGGGTACACTGACAGTTTGTCTTACAAAGAAGGTAAACTACCTTTGTTGCACTCTGTTCTGCAGCCATTGAAATGTGTGACCATTTCTTACCTTTTCAGCATTTCAACACTGAATACATGAACATACTGTATTTATCAGAGCCTGTCGGCACCAGTATGCTGATGTCAGCCAAAGAAAGCGCATCATCACACACGGTGTGACTAAAGACATCTGATAATAAGACAGCTCCGACTGCATCCTCACAATTAATGACTGGAGCGCAGTGATATTTGTCCTGATGTTACTCTGACTCAGATGTTACTCTACAACTCTGAGTGGTTAACTTGCTGATATTATTGTCTGGTGTAAGGCCAGCATAAATGCAATGCTCCAAAAAGAGATGCTTGACTCTCAGCGAGGCATTTCGTACCAGACACATAAAGTGTTATTTCCCCCAAAATCAGATAAAATAGAGGTGGGCTGTTCAGCCATTAACACACCCATCTGTTTTGCACTGAAGGAAGGTAATCACAAAATAGCTTAAAGAAAATAGCGCGTGGACTGTAAGACTGTGCTGAACTAAGTTTCCTTTCCTGGAATACAGCTGGATGACCCAGTGATAAGCACCTACGGCATAAAGGCCTTGTTTAGTAAACCCTTCAGTGTAACATTGCATGTGACAGATACTGTCTTTATGTTTCTAAAGACACATTAGGAAAGTGCTTAAGCCGGACCCATTCGGCCCACACTTCTGTCAGGATTGGGGACAGGTTTTTTAAACGCACAACACTTTTTCAACGCTCCAGAGACAATGTAGCTTTCAGCAAGAGTGAGGACACACCAGCTGGTGGTGTTGCCAATTCAAAAGGGAGCAGGGCTTAAGCTGCCAGCGGGGACACATAAATTAGCATCCTGAAAGACACCACCTAGATTTACTTTCCAAATGGGAGAGTAAAACTCGACAGGGGTCACTGTTCTCTAAATGAGCAACCTTAAATATAGACCCCATCTTCCACCCACCGACTGCGATATAAACACCACAGGGACGGCCTCCTTGGCAGGAAATAATTGCCTGATTTGAATGCAGCCCCTCCAGAAGCCTCTCGTAGGCGAGTTTAGGGTTCACTGTCAATCAATAAGGTCTGTTGGCCAGTGAGGACTTCCTCTGATTTAGCTGAAGCATCTAAATGTATTGTGCTTAGTAGCCTAATTTTCCTCTGATTTCCACTGGGGCTGTGTGATTAGAAGCAAACGTTGGAACAAAGAGGCACAGTGGTCAGAGTTAAAAAGCCTGAAAGATCAAGTGAAACATCACAAGAGGTGTAATGAGTCTGACACTTTGGAGTATTTTGGCGTTGCAAAGCTCCTGCACAAGTGTTGTTTTCAATATCTGACACAGCAAGTTTGATAAACGTGGATGATTTTTGCCGGATGAGGACAAGTTTAAAAACCGAAGACATGCCCTTTCAGCATTATGTGCATGATGCAAAGCAGCACACGTCTGACCCCAAAACAGCATATTTCCAACATGACGTTTTGACAGCTTTGTTGTGAGGAGTAGGAGAGACAGTGATAATGGCCAGTAATAAAACGCTTTGCAGGCTGCTTTATGATGATGGTGTTCTCGTCAGTGGGCCAAGTCAAATACAAGAGTTGGTGAACCTGGACCTTGGTTGATTCCCCCACCACTCCTCCCTGCAACCTCCCTTCAACGTTCCTCCCTTCCCTCCCTGCCTGATATATCGTTCTCGTAGCTGGACTCAGAGAGCCTGGGGAGGGTCCTGGAGCTCCAGATAACTCAAGCCAACGCAGACGTCCTCGCCTCCCCTCATGTCAGGGAGTCAAAGCCATATCTCTGGCGTATTCTGCTGTCTTAATTTGTGTTTAAACAAGAAGGAGCCGGTGACATAGCTCTGTGACTCTCGTGTTTAAACAAGGATCAATTAATCGAGATCAGGGAAAAACTACTCAGATACAGATGGGTGTTTTAGGCTTTGAGCAAAGAAACAACCTGCAGCCCTAGAGTCACACAACTATGCATTATGCAGCGTTTCTTTGGAAGCTGCTGTGTTTTTCTCATGCAGTATAATGAAGCAGCGAGGCGTAACGTGGCCACAGAAACTTACCACAATATTTGAACACGTTAATCTCACTTACATTGGCGACAGTTGTCCGTACACAGGTTATATAAACGCACATTGAGCTTTCCTTGTAATCTATTTTTTCTTTCCTTATCTGCGGTGCTGAAGCCTTCGTTATTCTACTGCAACCTTAGCGTTTGTGAAAACACAAGGGCCCATTAAAATAATAGGCCTTTCACCAGTGGCGGCACATACCTTCTCTTTCCTCTAAGGTAGTCTGCCGGACAATGTTTGTTCTGTTATGGGATCTCGCACAGCTGACTGTGTGTGCATGAGTGCGTGTGTGAGACACAGAAAAGATAGTGCGAGTGTGTTCACGGGGCGACTGTATGTCTGTGCATGTGTACGTGCGATAAAGACAGCCTGTTATCGCTGCATATCAGCAAGGATCTAGCACAAGACCCATGCCACTCCTGAATATGGTGCTTGTTCTGAGGAGTTCGACTTACCTCTCTCTTAAGGCACAGCTTGACTCACAAAACACAGCAGCTTGGATCTGATCCACTCTCCAGGTTTGAGTTTGGGCTCTTTGTGCGCCTGCTGTGAAAACCATGATAGTCATACCAAGTCCTGGTTTATACCTGGAGCTGATAACATCAACTTGAACGTTCGACTGTTCCCACAGGATGTCCAGTAAGCTTTTAACCCTGTGGAAATTTCACAGTTCTTTACAAAGCAGAAAGATAGCATTTAACTGGAACTGATACTGTATAAGCACAGTGTTCCAGTCTGCACTGGCCACAACATATATTCAGACTCCTTAAAAACAATGTACTAAATGGAAACATAACTGTACAGAATGTCAATTGTACAGTGCATCTTGCTTGAAACTAAGACCCAGTATCACCAATCATATCCATATAAATTGAATAATGAGAGGTTTATGACACTGTTAGTCAAAGTAAGATATATAATGCAGTCACCACTCAGCAGAACAAGCTCACTGAAACTGGAGTGCAGATTTGTTTTTCTATTTTTACAAGCAACTGGTGTCTGTGCATAAGACCTGGACAAAGTAGGCCATGATGTCTGGGTTATGTGCTCCCAGTCTGAGGCTCACAGGAGCATGTTCACTGGCAGCTTGCCATAGAGGGATAGAGAGGGACCTGCTTGCAGATATAAGTTTTAGTTATGCACACAGTTTTTTTTTTTATTTCGAGTTAAAGCTGCTCTAGGAGCAGAAAGAATCAACTTGTATGAGTTAAAGTAGGCGTACTGGCTGAATATCCATCTTGTCAAAATACAAAATACAGGGCTAGGGAAAGAGGATAACATCCATAATTACCTTTCTTTTTAAACTCCAACCTTGCTACCCTTTACTGACTTGCTCTGTGGCTATATAGCTTGATTACATGCTCTATAACTCAGTAGGATTGCTCATACAGGGTTCCTATCATCAGTGATTCTGAATAGTTGTCGTTCCCAGGGTTTACTGTTCATATTCCAAATATGTATTAATTAATTTAGTGGGAAGTGAAAGTAGTTAATCTTGTCATTTTACAGTGGTTTTGTTCTTACAGCTCCCATGGGACTCTGACATGGAGCCAATGGCAAAGACTTACGGATTAATGTTACTTATATTAAAAAGAAAAGTGGTTATATTTGCCCAACCTTAGTCAATGACAAAATTTGTGTCTATTGGTTGTGTCAAAGTAATAGTTCAACATTTTGGGCTATAAGCTTATTTGCTTTCTTGCCAATTTAGATGAGAAGGTCGTTGGCGCACTCATGTCTATATGTAGCTAGAGCCAACAGCAGGTTACCTTAGCTTATCTTAGCACAAACACTAGGGGAAAACCAGGAGGACTGGCTAGCCTGGACCTGTACAAAAAGTAACAAAATCCAGTACCTACATGCTGGTTGCCTGGCAACAGTACTGAAACTCCAGTAAGTTACTATGCCCAGCCAAGCATAAATTAAGCACGCTAAGTCCAACCATTGGATTCAGGACTCATGCACGGCCAATTTTGTTCTTACCACCATGCATATGTTAGTGTATCAGAATCATTCTAACTTGACAGGCATGCCCCCGCTATTTCAGTCAGGATACTGCCATGCCCCAAATTCAGTATATGAGGTATATGTCGCAGTCTGATCTGATATTTCCCTCTGAAATGTCCATGTCGCCAGGAAACGGATGGTGGACAGGACTTGACCCTGAGAAGGTATTGGGTGAGAGCAATGCATCTGATGAATGAGATGCCGTTTAATGGAATTACATAGATGCAGCAAAATTTGTCTTGGCAGTCAGATGGGGCTGATACACCATTTGTCACTCTCTTCAAACATGCTAAGTTGTCTATCTATCTATCTGTCTATCTATCTATCTAACTATCTGGAGCATGATGAATGAATGCTTTGCTAGGACATAACTTCGACCCTGACACACTGTTCCTGACTGGCTAAAAGTTAGTTGCCATAGCCTGCCTACTTCTCTATAACTCAGGCTATCGCAGTAGAGAAGTAGGGGGCCCCAGCAAACCCAGGTGCTAAGCAACCGCAGTGGATGGAGCTTTGGTGTAACCTTGCAATGGTTGTCAGACAAGCCATAGATACCCTACACACTACATTCAGGTGCAACACAGCTGACATACACCCAACCCTTCTCAAGAGTCCTGTGCTGTTCAAGCATGCAGAGAGCCTAAGAAGGAGCCTGACATGTCCGAGAGATAGAACCATATGAACAGACAGGGCATAGACCACGACGCTGCCATACATATGTCCTCGACACTAAACCCAACGAACAAGGTCGCCAACACTGCCATGTAGCTAAGCACCTGCATGATGGTCAACTCCGTCACTGTCTCACCACAGTTTGCAAATTGCCACAGGGCTGTCTATCTGTGTTCCGAGAGAGAGAGTGCGTCAAGTGCAGCCCCCAGATACCCCATCCGTTGGTGTGGTAGAAACCTGTTTTTCTTCCAGTTGATTGCGAGTCCCAACTTGGTCAAGTGTAAGATCAGCTGGGTTGTATGGAACATAGCCAGTTCCTGTGACTTGGCCATCATGATGAGGTCGTTGAGATGAAAGAAGACCTTCATGCCATGGTTGTGCAGTGGCTGAAGCCCCGCATCCACACACCTGCTGACGATTCAAAGTACCAGGGAATAGCCAAATGGCAGTCTGTTGTACTCGTGGGCTATCTCCTGGCAGACGAAATGCACAAATTTCCTGTTTTGGAGTCACCTCGACATTAAAGTATGTGTCCTTTAAGTCCACGATGGTGGACTGGCAGGACCAGCTCCAGAAACTGCTTGATGGTTAGCTTACGGAACACCTTGCCGGCAACACAATGGTCTAGGATGCGGATATCCAAAACGGGACTGATCTCTCCCATCTTCTTGGGAACCAGGAAGTACATGGAGTAAAACCCCTTCTGTCTTTCGTGAGTGGGAACGCCAGACAGCCTGTTTCCATAACGGGTCCTGGATTTCTGCTCAGAGAGAATCTATCTCCTCTTGGGAGGATAGATTCAGCTCCTTGATGTCCATAAATGGAGGAGCCCATTCTTTAGCATGTTTTCTGTCCTTTTTGTTAACACGCAGTTGCAACGCCACTCCCTGTAAAAATAGGTCAGGGGACAAGCACCCACTGCGGAGGGGCAGCTCAGTGTGCAATTTGCCATTGCTGAAATGTAGGATGTCTGATGGCAGTAATCCACCTCTCTATATGCTGTGGGGTCTGCACGTATTCGGGTAGGCTTGTCCTGATTTGTCAGCTATGTCTATGCTTTTCTTAGTGTGCGAATGTGTGTTCTTGTTTAGAGGAGTATTACCCATAGAGTCCAGTAGAGGGCGGAGCCTGTGTGAGATAGAATTTCATATTTATCATACAGGCATCAGAGTGGTATCTCTTTTCTCATCTAACTCTTGGCAAGAAAGGAATAAAAGCATTTAACTAATTTAAACACAATTCTACAATTTGCCCAGTGTTGTGTCTGTAGGGACATTTGTACACTTTATATTAACGTGCATGTGCTTGTTGCTATGCATGTGTATTCATGAAGCACTTTTGAACTACTCGGTTTATACAGAGGGCAGAGGATTGCTTGGCTTGATAGCGCATTTTTCATCCCTTAATGATATCCACCTGCAAAGACAGTGGGGTGAGGTGGGGGGGCTTAGGGGCTATCGATCACATTCTGAGGCAGGAAGGGGGGAAACACCAGTGAGGCTGTCAGATGAGTGGGCGAGGAGACAGATAGGCCCTCTTGACAAGTTGCAGACCATTAAAGCATGCAGATAATGTGAGAAAAGGGGTCCAGAGAGAGAGCAGAGAGCGATGTGAGACACTGGTGCAAAAAACAGGAGGACCAGAGAGATTCCAGCTGGTTAATTTGGAGCTCCGACTGTTCTAAAGAAAAAGAAACAACAACAGGGGTCAGACTTCATATGCAAATGAATTGTTTTGAGATCTTCTTGGAGGGCCAGATGGATGTGATTCCTTCTGATACAGTCTGATCAAGCATCATGCATTATGAGAAAAATTGACTTTTAGATATTTTCTTGTAGCTGTCTTAACTTTTTGCTACTCATTTCTCTCTTTCATGTGTAAAACATCAGACATCTGCTATTCTAGGCAGGCTGAAAGAGAAACGAAGAATTGTGTGCAAATTTCCCACCTGGGCTCGGCAGGTGAGACACATATCATAGATTTAACTTTTTACAGTTACTCTCGTAAAAAAAAAAAACATTACATTGACGCCTTCTCAGTGTAGCCTAAAGTCAAACAACTGAAATAACTGTGGCACACAACCCAAGAGGATTTCTTGACTCAGAACAGCACATATGTTTTGTGTTTGAAGAAAAATTTGACGCCACACACTAGCTTTTAATAAAACTGCACAAGAGCTGAGACAGCAGCCATAAAACAAAAGGAGTGTTGGCAGGGGCCTCGAACCGTTGTCTCAAGGTTACCGAGGTATCTGGTGGAACGCCTGTGAACAGGTGTACTGATGCCCTGTTAGCCATGTTAATGAAATCATTAGTGCCAGGCTTCTGGATGCAAGTGTCTCTGTGGGATTAGGGGAAGAAACCCTCGACCGTCTGTTTTGCTCACCTGTCACACTCGAGATGGCTCTCATGATTTAATTAAGTAAACAAATGCCACCAAAAGCTCCCCTTCGAGAACATGGCTCAAGCCTCAGCTACGTCCATTCATTAAGGCAGATGAAGCTTTCATCAAGCAATGTGTCATGTTTTTAAAAGATGCATGCCACAAAATCACCCAAGGTAAACCAAATGTAAACCTTACTTGGTAAGATTTATTTGTTTACTTATTTGGATCCCCATTAGTCACTGTCAGGGTAGCAGCTACTCCTCCTGGGGTCCACACAAGTCCAACAAACATTACATCATGTAAGACAAACATTCAATGATCACTGAAATGTTTTCAGGCTCAGTATGACGTGATCAATGCATTTGTTTTTTCTGCAACAAATTACTCTAGACAAACTACTTCCAATGCATTGTTGATGCAACTGTCTCCTAAAAATAACATTTGTATGCTTTCTTAATTACATTACTGTGGCAATGTAATCACTGCCTGGATGCTGTTTAGATACAATGTTTCTTTTAGATAACAAAATGTGACCTTCATGTACTGCGTAAGCTTCGGATGGAGGTGGTTGGAAAGGATGGCAGATGTTCAATGTGCAGGACCTTGACACCAGAACCTTGGTTTGTATCAAGACTCCAGTCTAAGGTTGAGGCAACAAAAACATTTTGGTTAAGCTGTGGGAATGATACCGGTTAATGTTAATTAAAAAAGGTTATTAAAATAATAATGCAATAGTTACTTTGGTATGGTACCTTTGGAACCAAAAGTAACCCTTCCGACATGGTACCTAGACCCTAGCGTTTCCTCCGTAAACAGTACTCTTAAATGTGGGCGGGGTTGTTGTCACTCACTGCTCCATCCAGTAGTCACTGTATTTCCTCACTGACAGTGACACAGAGGGAAGTCTGCACCTTGTTTACTGTCCACAGAATGAGGCTGCACGCCGACATTTTCACAATAAAATAAAACAGGCTGCAGTGAGAGTCTCTCTCAATGGGATATTTAAAAATGGCGGGTTTGAGCATTTAGTCCTTCTCAGGCAAGCTCGGGGGTTTAGTGTTGCCGTAGCCCACAGGAACAGTTCCACCTTTTTTTTTTTTTTACACTTGAAGATCAACTCATCACTAAAAGTGTTTGTCATATGAAAACTAAAGTAATGGTCAGAGTTGTCATATTGAAATTTAAGGTGTGTTGATGGATTCATATCGTCAACTCATTCATTGAGTAACATTACAAGTTAATGTTCCACCTTAAAAGTTGCCGGCAGTTGGCCTAGTGAATTAAGTTGTTTTTTTTCTCCAACCCCAGCTTCACCTTTCACTTTATAGTTACAGTCTACGAATAAAACTCTCCATGGTATGAACAGTGGTTATATGAGCCTCAAAACCAGCCACAGCTCAGCCCTGAGCAGGGTGACCATCTGCTATTGACCAATCAACAGACTGCAGTGTTCACAGCTCCACCTTTTAGCACCAGATCTGTGCGCTAGGTACCCCAACAGAGGGGGGACCAAAAATGGGGACGGTACAGAACAGTTCCATTGGTACCATCCACAATTTTTCACAATGGAAACAGAAAAAAAAGCGCACCGAACTGAACCGAACAATACCGTACTGCCCGGTGGAAACAGGGCTTCAGAGTGGATACTGCAATTGCAGGATTGCCTATTTTGGAGGGGAAAACAACCGAAATACGTTGTCAGTTAACATTTGCTAATATGTTAAGGAAAAATTGCGACTTGCGAGATACGTTCAAACACATTTGCTTTTTCAAATTAGTTGCAAATAAATGTAATTTCTAAGAGACGGATATTTAGTGAAGTGGAGGTGGATCAGAGACTTGGTGGACCTATTCTTCAAAAAGCACACCTTTTGGATCTTTTACTTATAATTAAAATATTCAATCTAGAAATAAGCATTTACTTCCATCATTAGACTTGAAGAAAAACTGTGTGTGGGAGTTTCCTCACATGCTTTGTAATTAACTTAGTTCAGCTGCTCACCAGTGAAAACAGAAAGGGAGGTCTGAACCGGCAGCAATAATAATTAAAGTGTTGGCTGGGGCATAAAATGAATTTTACTTTCTGACCATAAGGAAATAAAAACTAAAACAACGGAGAAAGACAAGCGAAGCATTGTCGATAAAGCTGACTCCACAGAATCACACTTTAATGAACTGTATAAAACTAAACCATCACTGGACTTAAATGCACATAAAAATCAGTGATTTGATTTGACTGACACATGTCATTAAGACCAAGCAGATTAAATATGGCTGCCTTATGGGTCATTGGAGGAAAGTGGCAAAAACAGAAGCAGATGGTTGAGCTACGTATGATTCAGTGGGGCCTGGCTACACCCATTTTGACCAGTTGAATTATTTGACAGGCAGCAGGTGGAAGACCGCTCCGAATCCTGGGCCATTTACTTTTACTGCACAGCTCTGCCTTTTCTAACATTACTGTTTATTTCCTGTGCACGTGCCACGATCTGATAAAACAGGGGAGAAAAAGAATAACTTATTTTGAGGGAAGAAATTAATTTTTGATGTGATGCTAGAAGCAGACTTGAAAGATTGTTTCCTGTACCTCACAACAATTGCTTAACTGCTTCCAGGATGATTAGTACTCACTGGGGCACATTGATTGTTGTTCAGCTATACAATTGACGCACACATACTTTTCATGTGAAACCACAATTATTCAAAGTTGCCTGAGGAGTTCGCGAGGGTGCACATACACAGCTGTCACACATACTGGCTTTCACTCCTACTCGTAAAATGTCCATCTGTAGGAGAGCTTTGACAGCCAGATTCACATGCCCGGTTTATCTTGCTCATTTTATCGAGCATCTCCTCCAGCTGAAGACAGAAAACACTGTAGTGGAATTGATTGGTTGTCAGCATGCGGAGTAATAGCTCTGCTCATTTTGCATCGAAAATACATATTTTTTCCCCTTCTGCTTTGAGAGACTGACGCAGTGATGAGAGGGAGCAGAGTGATCAATGAGCTGCTGCCTTTGTGGGGATGAATACACCAAGGATGTAACATTGATTCTCGCATTGAATGATTCGGTGGATCACCTGACACTGATTTGGGGTATATCATACTCCTTGAGTGAAGCGTGCACCACAAAACTTCCAATCCTGCGACAAGGTTTATGGCAACACTTCTGGAAACTAATGGACATATGATGAAACCGTGGGTGCTAAGATGAAGTGAAAAAAAAAAAACAGCTGACCGCACTTGTGAAGCAATTTCAGTATCCCTGACAGACACTTATAAGATCCATTTACAAGTCAGTTAACGCACACACTCTCCAAGGCCCAGTGTTGTTTTTCTCCAGCGTGTCCTGCAGTCAAACAATGCCACATTCATTCTGCACCCCGAGACTTAACAAGAGGGTGATGCAAATTAAAGTGGCATTAATTTCATTACAAGCGGGGAACAGCGCGGGATAAAACATTAGAGTAATTCAATTGAGAGGCTGACAGCAAGCTGAGAAGGCGGCAGTCCACTTGCCTGCAGCCAGTACAATACAAAAGCCCCAGAATAACCCTAGAAAAGCGGGTGTTTTTTTTTTTTTTACAACACAACTGCTACTGGCTAATGTGATACAAAACCACTCTATACGCTGACGGCACTGATTATGCATTTGTAGTAGCACTTCAAAACACAGCCATCCACCAGCGGGCCAATTCTCGGCAGCAGTTTAGAATAATATACATTAATTTCTCTTCGACAGATAGAAAACAGAAAATTTTGTTAAGGTTTTATATTGTGAGCTTTAGCAGCTAATGGAAAAATAAATCACTCAAAAAAACCTCATGCGGAGTGTTTGTGTGTGTTTGTGCTGGTTATCTGGTGTACTTCCCTGTAAATGGCAGCCACTTGCTCGGTCACTGTGGGGGTGCGCTGCGCCAACCTGCTAGGGTTATTTTGGGTGGTTGTGTGAAATGTGTGTTGGTACTTGAGTCTCAAGTGGACTGCTGGCTCTGACAGGAAGGGAGGCTCACAGACATCCTTTAAGTGTCACTTTACAAAGCACATTGCAAAGCGCAGCGCAGTAGAGACCTCGTGTTACCACTGGTTCTCCAGGTGGAAACATCCTACACTTTGTAAGATTAAACTCGCAACGCGTTTGCCATTTGAACACTGTATGTGTGATATTTGCACTGTAAGATGTATTTGAACCCAGATGCTGGTTTCACATTATAGAGTGTCATTGCTATATCAGAGCAAGAATTCACACAAGCATGGCTGCTCATATCAAAACCTAAACTGGCGAGATTGATCAAAGGCCGCGTACTTGATGAAGTAGCGTTGTGGGCAGGTGTGTATGCCGAACCTGTTTGTCCTGTGGTTGCCTTATCATAGAAGTGCGCCGAAGAATGACTAAGCCACCCAGAGCCAAATAATCATTAGCAGTCTGGAGCCTGAAGAGTGGACAGATTTGCAACATCAAAGGAGCTCCCATACTGTGAACACCCATGCTGCTGTCGTCTTCGTGGCACAATGATGAAATAATTAGCTTCCCGTTGTTGCGTGAGAAATGGAGACAGTATCTGTTTAGCGCGGTTTTATAAACCCTCCAAAGGAACCCCGCCCAGTTATTAAGTGCAGTGTTGAGTGGTTTTATGTGTTTATGTACAGTTCCAGTTTGATCATTAGTGACTTGGCTCAGACTATAGGGGAGTATCATTAAAACGGCAGGGTAATGTGATCATGGCGCTACTTGACTTTAAATGCCATTTACTGTAGGTTGCAAGCAGATCTGTTGCTTTGGTGGAGGCCACTAATCACTTTTGATTGAGGCCCCATACAGCTAAACATGATGGCATTCCATTAGACACTTCTTTAAAATTCTACCTCTTACCCCTTGATTTATCTCCACCAAAGATAGTTACTTCTATGATTTTGTCATGGTTTGTGGTCTGGATATCTTCAACATGCATGACTACTTAACAAGCGGGTGAGGCAGATTAAAGTGGTATGCACAATCACTTGTCATCTTGCATTCCAACTTTGCTACTAGGCCAAGATCAAACAAGATAATAAATAAAAAGGAAGGAGATGAGAAAAAAGCCAGTGATAATCATCAAGATGCAGAATGTGTAGCTCATTTAACAGGTAAAATTCTTGTAATTCCTGAGTCGTAACACAAGCACAGTTCACACAGGAAGACATTTCCACACGCAGTCTTTACGCATATTAAATTAGCAGTTCAACTCACCTGCACACCCCAGAAAACCTTAAGCAGGGTAGACTATAATATCATTATGATCATCATATTTATTGCTGATGAGTGAAGGGAGTGACAGCGTGGATGAGGCATAGTGCTTAGTCGTCGGCAAAATGGCTTCAGTGTGGAGCATAAACATTAGCGGCTGTGGTGCTTTAAATGTCCCCAATTGGATGAGCTCTAAGCTGAGCTGGTTCTCATTGGGAAAGCTTCATTAACCACATGCCATCAGAGTCTGTGCGACCGAGCAGTACCCATTATTATTGTGTCTCAAGTCGAAATGCAGAATTACTGTCAGCATTATGAAATGACAAACCAGCAGGCCGAGCTGTCAAATCAACCTACAAAGCTTTTTATGAGGGTGGTTTGCTTTGCTCCGCTGTAAACAACATGTCTGCTTAAGTTCCGTTACACCAGGTTATAATATCATAAAGAAGGTATTTGTTTTTCTGCTCCTCAAAATATGCAAGTATGCAAAGAATCAACCCAATAATGACTAACAGGAGATGTAGGCACAAGAGAGACGTGGGGAGGAGGAGAAAGTAAAAGCTTGAGAGAGCAGTCGATGCAGTGGGGGGGAGTAAATGCTGCAAGGAAAAATGAGAGCTACAAACGATTCTGTGACAGTGCTGTGTGTTGCGTTGGCAGAGGCTTAGACATACGGGTTGCTGTGACACTGACATGCCTAGCAGACGACAGCACATCACAGGGTGTCCGGCACTGTAGCGGTGGGCAGTGATGATGACACACTGTCTGATGACAGAAAGAGAGAGCTTGTTACTGGCAGAGCTCTACGACTAATTGGGGATAATCTTCAGCACTGTCCTGGGCAAAAGAGTTTCGGGTCAAGAAGTGGAGTAATACAAGGGAAACAGTGAAGCAACACACATGGAGGATAACACCTGTAAGTTATTACATGACGGAAATTCAAGATCATACCATATTGTACCTGGAATTCGGTGAAAGTGATATTTGATCACACCACCTTCCTTACACACAAGCCAAAACACACTCTGTAACTTAACTTGTTTTGCTTTAGCAGCGCCAACAGCCTTTACTGTACCTCAAACACTCATTAACATACCAGGAATGAATTGATTCCAGTAATGTTTTAATAAACAGATGAAAAGACCAACTGTTGTACATTCATTTCCTTCCTTGGTTTCAGTCTACATGCCCGGCCAAAAAAGCTTTAACTGAATTTGATGCATGAACTTGAACCGTGGCTGCTCTCCAAAGTTTGATGCTTAATTAAACTACAGATGGAAGTTGGTGATCAAGATCAACTTTTAAAACAAGAGGAGGAAAAAAAGCAGCCGCACAGATGTATTTAAGGTGTTACCTCTAGACCACATCCGCGACAAAAAGGAACGCCTCTTCCCAAAAGCCAACAGCAGATCCTAGTCTTACAGTAAAACTGTCAGTCAGACTCCCCTCTTGAAAACCAACCCCTCTGTTTGGAATATGCGGTGCTGTTGGAAGATAGCAGGCAGGCAGGCCTGAATGGAATCAAGAGCAAATGAGTCCATAAAGAAGCGATCAATTCTAAATAACAAGAAATTAATCTTGCAAGCACGGTCCGCAAAGGGATTTGAAAGAGCAGATTGCCGTTGTCAGCCTCCTGGAAGAAGTTAAAAACATTGTCCAGACTTTCTCATTCCAATGCTCCCTTTATGCCCATGAGGGCTGACTCCATTCGCTCTGATCCACTCAGCAGATTCCATCCCATTTTCCCATCGATTTCCCCCAGCGAACGCCCTCCAATCTCACCTCCCAAAGAAGAGCAAATTAAAAGCCCGACACATGGTGTTAGAGTTCAGGTTGAGGCGCGAAAGAAAGAATGACACAACCGGAGACCTCGTTGCTACAGTTTTGTTCTCAGCACGAATGAGTAAATTAGACAAAGTATAGTAATTAGGATCAAAATGTTGGCAGATAATAAGCGCGCTTTCCATTGATAGTGAAAGGCAGGGCATTGTGCCTCTATGAAAACATCAGAAAATTGTATTGAATTATTAAATCATATCTGCAAAACCTCACACATGGACCTCCTACAGTACTGGATGTTAAATGTGAAAAGTCTATGTTATTTCAAGGCTGGGTCATATTTTAATAATATCTGTACCCCATTTACTACATTATTTCATTTCCTTCCTTGTCCTATCAAAAGTTCTTGACTCATTTCCAAAACTCAATAAAAATCATATCCTTTCAATTTTGCAGCTGCCTAATAAGTTTAACAATCAAGTTAGGGTTTCCATGGTAAGGAAAGTTAGCTTGTGAAATAATGTCAAGCATATGAGGAAAGATTATGGTGTACTTCTAATATGCCAATTCTGAACTGAGGGCTTTGGACTCAAATGTTCTGCATGTCACATTCAGAGCATTAACATAACAGCCCAGCACTATTAGCTGTATAAAGATACAGTGAAATAATGGGGTCCAAGGCAGAAAATGAAGTCACAGTCCCTCTGTGTGTGTTGTATCCTGAGTTTTTCTGTGTTTGTTGTAGTAAGATGGTCGATATTAGTGCATGCGTGTATTCCAGAGGCTAGGTCATCATCACTGCTGTGCACTGCGGTCATACAGTGGTAAACACTGATGTTGGGACAGCATTGTTGCAGGGGCATAGCACCCATCATCTGGTCCCCCCCTAGTTTACACTGTTAGCTCTGTCAGCATGGTTGCCAGAGCACGGCTCACTCTCACACCAAAAACAAACGCTGCCGGTTGGTGTTATAGTTTAACGTCACCCGCAAGTGTCAGGGGAATATGTGGCAGGACAAGTACGAAAGTTAGGGCAGTGAAAGTCCGAGGGGTGGCGGATGGGTCCAACAAACACCAACTGTCAACCGAGAGAGCAGTGTTCGGGGCCCGCAAGATTCTAAAGCTAAACCGTGTAGTTTTTTCCTAAACCCAACCACTTCCTTTTGTTGCCTAAACCTAAACGTGTTTTTGTTGCCTAAAGCTAACCACGTGCATTTGTTGTTGAAGGAAAAAACGTCAATTTTCGGTGTTGTTACTGACATGGTGCGTTAATTTTGAAAGAGACTGTACGTAAACGTTAAATTTCCTGTGAAAACAGAAGTCTATCCTGAAAGAAGAGAACTTGACGTTTTGTCCCAGAACATCAACAACCAACGCACCCAGGTCGGAGTGAGAATGTGTTGGTTGCCACTGTGGTGTTAGCCACCGACTCAGCCACCTCCATGTTCAGAACCGTGTCTACCCACGTCATATGCTCTGAATTTCACATAGAGCCCTTAAAATAAATCCAGACTGAATTCAGAAATGTACTTTTGAATTATACCTGGTATTCTCATGCAGTGGTTCCAAACTGGTCCAGCCACAGGGTCCAGATTTCTCCACTTGAACTAATCAAGGTCCACACAGTTTAACACACTGAGCATCATACTTGCGTTTGAGCTACTTTGTTGTCTGTCAAATAGCTGTCTATTAGTTACTCACTCTACAGCAGGAGACACCCCTTCAAAGTAAAAGTTCTGTGCTGGAAATTCACTGTACGTAAAAATTAAGTTTGCTTCTTGCAAACATTACATGTTTGCAGGTCACTTGTGGTCCGTTTAGAATGGACCCACTTTTGGACCATGACCCACCAGTTGGGAACCACTGTGTTAATGTATATGTTATTATAAAATGTTGCCTATACACCTCTAAATTCTCAGTACAAAACTTCTGCTTGTAGCCATTATTGACATAAAGAATTTTTTCAGATGAGATCTACACAATTGAACTGATTAAAAACACACTTAATAGACATTTTACATGTAAAGCTTAGCTTCAGAACATAACATGGTGGGCAATTGTATCTATATAAGCCACACTATAATATTGTCACACAACAGTTGTTGTCCCCCACCATGTTAATGTTATTCTAATGCATAATTCATTTACAGGTTCCTCTTATAAAACTCCATTTATTTGTGGTCCTGTTTTGCTTCCCTGTTACTACATCAGTGCACTGCTTCATTATTTTCATTAGGCCCTGTAATTACAAAATAATTACCCTGTAATTTGCAGTGCATAACAAACACAGTAGGCCTATCTTTACACCCTCTCTCTCAGTCTGCAGTCAGCTGGTGTCGGCACTATTAACTCGCTAACACTCTGATGTCTGATGTCTTTTTTTTAACTTGATATGAAGCATTACAGAGAGCAAAAGCTATACTATATTTACCACTTAGGTTTGAGTTTCTAACTCCTATGTAAAAATTTGCTAAAAGGCATCTCCTAATCAGGTTTATTGGTCGGGAAATAGTTGAATATGCGTAAACATTTGAGATGCAATAAATTCGATAACAGCTGTAACAGAACTAAATCACCGTTCTCGTTTTGTTTTTCCTTGTTGCCAACTCAGCGTAGATGAAAGACCACCTCTTTCATACTAACCGGAATGTGTGCACGTTCGTCCTATCATTCTATCAGTGCTGGGAACTCCAGACAGGTTAGAACAGCTCTGCTGCTCTCCTAAATCCTGGAGGGGGAAAAGTGCCTCCCCTTTGTTTATGGAGGTGGTAAAATGCTTTTACCTTCATCTCTGATAATAAGAACAAATATGCACTGCTGAAACTTTTGGGCCAGTTATTCATGGACAGTGTTAGGTTTTACTCTGAGAATGTAATTAATTACTTATTACTCTTTTCAAAAGTAGAATTATTACTTTACTTATTACTCCCTTCCAACAGTAATTCATTACACTACTCATGATATTACTTTTCTGTCACATCCCACTGAATTGGTAATAATTGCGTATCCCCCCAAAATTGATATGCGTGCCTCTGTGTAAACGTTAGGGTAATCGCCCTTCCTGTGACCGGTATTTTCCCAATGCTCTGCCTGAAAGACGGAGAGTCACTCATGGGGCAACATTTCATCCACCACATATCCAGCCATAGGCTTCATCACTTCTTTGTAGCTGCAGCTGTCCACGATTAAAATCCAGTTTTGGTTGTTTAGCCAGTGCAGATCTACAGCTGACCTCTACAGCCGAGGAGGGCTCACCTTTGGTGGGGTGTATTTCCTTGAGCTTTACGTTGTTGTGTTGGTTGTAGTAGCTGAGGTGTTTCATACCGGAGGTTTGGGGACATGGTTTTTGCATTGGAAAGATTTGTAGTCTAGTGCTGGGAATACTTCCAGCCGCTAAGGTAAGCAATTTCAACTAGCTCGCTGCTTTATGAAGTGCGTGCACAAAAAAGCCCTTAATGGTCTGGCCCCATCCAACATCACAGATAAGAGCTTCTAACCCCCTATTCTACGCCCAGGTCCTTCAGGTCAGCTGACCTGGAGCTCCAGGCTGTTCCACGCTCCAGACTTAAGCTCAGGGGTGATTGTGCCTTTGCTGTGTGCCCCAAAATTGTGTAACAGCATCCCCCTCCAAAGCAGATCTGCCCCTACATGAGCTTGTTTAAGTCCAGGCTCCAAACCTACTTTTATTCTGTAGCGTTTGAGTGCCCCTGATGTGGTCTTCCTTGATGCATGCCTGTGTGTGTTGTGTAACGCCTTACTGTCCAACACTGTTCATGGATGCTTGATCAGAAATCTACTTGGTGTGTCCGATCTGTTTTTGGCCATCTCATGACATACCTGCATAACTCAGTAGGTCATCCTTGCTTTGCATCACCACAACCAGGGTTATATTTTCATTCAAACTTTGAGTTCAGTGAGACAGTTTGGAATGAATTGTCCTCTAAAAGGCCTTTGCTAATCAGCGTACCCCCTCATGGAGCACAAATAATCTCCACTCCAAAAAGCAGTATTTATTCACTTGGTGAACGCTCTTTTATCTATTAACCTTTATTAAATCTATTTGCTCTGGTTCCCCACATTAGCTTGTAAATGACATCAACAGTTAAGTCATATTTTCTAAGCAGACATGGAATGAAATGAAGCAGGGATCCAATACATTAATCAATAAGTCTTTTAAAGGCTTACTGTTACTGTGGTTCTTTTGTGTTACTGGACAGTAAAAGCTTTATTGCTCCTTTATCTCATTCCCCATTAAACTAAACCTGAATATGATAGCCGGAATACAGTGGCTTTGATTTTAGTCAGGATAGAGGAGGGGTTTTGTTTACTTGGCTTTATAGTCGGCCTTATTCACATATCAAACGGCATACATGTTCAGCTAAATGACCTCACCAGGCTACTGTATGAACTTGCATCAGTAATACCACATGCATATGAGCGCATTCATTATGAATACTCCTCTCAATGCCATTCGGCTTTCTGAAGCATTCTTTCCCTATGATCTGTAGAGGTGGGGAACAATGGAGGTCTTTTCAGCCCTTTCTTTTATAAAAGCCCTTAGAGACACAAAACACGCGATACGTGAGTCATAAGCCTGGTCATTTCCTTTCATGAGACACTCAATCGTTTTGGATGACAGTACTTCTGGTTTGGCTAGTTACAGACCAAGCCCTCTTTTTCAGTGGTATGCTCTTTAGTGCTTTGTTGTCTAATCTGTTTTTGTTCCAATGATCTGATGATTATTTAGACTGAGCCACCTGTGCTTACTTTACCCTGCACGAGTGTATTGTGCCAGTTACTGCTGACGTCTCGCTACTCTTGTGGTGATGCATGTGCCCCTGGATGGATCTAAATTGGCAGCATGGAGTACCTCTAATGATTTGATTTTATACTGACACTTCACGATAAATATTGTAAATAAACAAGACTATTGCTGAGAATCCTGGTAGCCTGTAACAGCACATACTGGGTCAAAGTTGAGCACAACAGTCTTTATCAGGTGAGTCAGCTGATGAACCTTGGCTGTGATTAGCACTGTTGTGTGTGTGTGTGTGTGTCTGCGTAGTTGGAGTCGTGGGTGCGCATAGGTTTTTCTGAGCCAAACACCGGGGCATGGCAGGAATAAAATAGATCATGTTTTTCTCTCTCGGCTGATGATATCTTGATCTCTGATCTCCTCTTTGTCTCTGCTAGTTGTCATAGTTCCCATTGCCAGTTACAGGCACATCATCAATCTTTTGTTTGTGTGTATGTGGTTCTGTGAAAGCGCAAGGTTGTGTGTGTGGTGTCTGTCAGGGCTTGCCTTTTCTTGCCTCATATGGACCCCGAGAGCAAGAAAACATGACACAGACGGAACTATCACCCCCTGCTGTCTGCTAGACTTCAGCTTTTTTTTTTTCCTTTCCTGACACAAAGACCTTTTACACTTCATGCCATCTGCCATTCTTAGCGAAAGCATCTACTCTTGCGTCAATTTAAATGAAAAGTTTTATCTATCCATCTATCTTTCTATCTATCTAGCTATCTCCTTTTACTAAACAATCTAGACGATCAATCTAGAATCAATCAATCAGCACAGACACCAGGCATAAAGGGAGACTCTTAGTTGCGTCTAGGGAGTTAACTGTCTAAATTGCACCTCCACAGTATCAAAAACAACACCAGATAAGTGATAAGACAGGAACACTTAACTGAGGCAATAGACAGCATTATCATTCATCTATGCCTAAGGGTAGTGACCTCCTAACAGCTTACAGGTTATGTATGAGTTGCATTAGAGGGGGACCGTTTTACCTGCCCACCCCCAGCCTGGAAGATGGCTACTTTAATGGCCTCTATGAAACAGGGTGCTAACACAAAGACTAGCTATACACATGTCAGGAATGATTGAAGTGGCAATAAAGCATTGTGTCCATTAGCAGGGTGTTTTTGCTATTAACGGAGCCAGGGATGGTGTTTTAGCTTGTCAGTGCCTCCGGCGATCCCATATTGCCTGTATGAATTGGCGGGTGGGTGGAAATTGCTGGATCTGTGGAGTTAAAAATACACAAGGGGGTGATTTTGTGTTTAGTTAGGGGGTGAATCTCGTCCGTCTTTCCCCCCTTGACGTATGGTATTGAAGGAGAAGGAGACAGGATGCTAACAAACACCGCTGAACATCCTGTGTGTGTTGGTCCTCCACCCTTCTCAACGGTGATCCGTCTCCCCTCATGTCAAACTCAGTTGGGATGACTCCGAGGCCATGTTGACCCACACAGAGGCTTCCACTCAGAGCGCTCGCACACACTTGTGCACATTCACAACAGCCCCAAAGCTCTGGATAAACACAATTAAATGACCCCACCCTCCACTGTCATTCTTATCTTATCTTGCCCTCTATCCTAACCCCCCCCAACACACGCTGGAAAAGGCCCCAGGGTGGCCCCTGAATCCTCACCTTCCTCCGTACACACACACACCCAGACAGCCTGAGCTAATTAATTTCACCTTAGTCACTCCATCATTTTCTTATCCCCTGTCCCACCCCTTTCCTTTCCTTTCCTTTCCTTAACCTCTCTCTTTTCCTCACACCAAAGTATCACTATGCAAGGCTGCTAGTGGAAAAAGATTTAAGAACTTTTCTCAAAACTGTCACACATGTACCGATAAATGAGGTGTAGCGCATCAAAGCCTACTTACTGTGTCCTATTAGCGACAATTTTCCTGGATGGAACAGTTCACGGCTCGGTGTTTTCAGCTCGACTTGTTGCCTATGTTTAAGCCATTACATGGAATGAGACGCCTCGATGCCAGAACCTTTTGGCATGGCTGCAGCGAGGGGCGGAATGAGACATTCGGTGTCATTTTCCACTGCTCTGACTGCATAATGGCCAACACCGGGCCCTGCCCTCAGCCTGTTATATCTGATGTATCGCACCTTGGGGTGCGTTGGTGAATATATGAACTAGCGGGCACAGATGGCTCAACGCTTGGCCGCCTTGGGTAAATAGGTAGCATACTTCTCGGACGGCGATTTCTGTATTGCCTGGGAGCCTAAATTTATGACAAACAAAACAGGAGGTATTATCATGTATCACAGCCCTCCAGGTAGCTACAGGCCAATAATGAATTGTGTTGCATAGCCGTTGATACATTTGGCCCTCTGTCTGCTCATGGTGGAATGGCTTCATCAGTCACCTCCCTGTTTCAAGAGTAGTGGAAATGAGTGATTGCGTTGCTGCTGTGAATCACTGCACGTCTGGCAACTTCTGCACTGGTCAGGGTTGTTGGTTGTTTCTAGGCTGTAATTGAATATTTTAAAGTGCCACTCTGGTGCACTGTGTATCAGAAACACTGCACTTTTCTGTACATAAAATGAATGTTAAAGGAACAGTCTGACATTTTAAGGACTGCACTTATTCACCTTCTTGCCGAAACTCCAATGAGAATATTGATACCACTCTCGAGAAGGTGTTTATCCTCTCATCTTGGCAAGAAAGCAAGTAAACATAAATGTTTTCCCTTTTCTTCAAGAGACACATATTAAAAAAACATATTTTATAAACGTTTTGATAACACTGACAACTTCTGTTCCTGACTTCAGCAAAGATTATTTTCCCATAGCCTCTATTAAAATATGTTTTCAATGGGCATTTGCTAGGAGAGCCTCTAAAAAATAGCCAAGGGCACCCATCAACAAAACCATGATAAAATATGGCGTCTGGCCTGGTCAGACAGTTACTTACACTCTCTTTTATTTCCAGTCAGCCGAGCTAGACAGGAGTGTAAGGCTATCTAGTGGAATGTAACGATCTCTACACCTCCGTAGAACAAAGACTCTTATCTCCCTGTGCCTTCTGCCATTTCCTTTGCCCCCAGGCTCCATGGACACCAAGACGAAAAAGGAGTGTAAATCACCGCCTCAATATCTCTTCTCCCTTTTCCTTTCTTTCCTTCCTTCCTTCTGTCTGTAGTGTCACACTTAGTATGGTGCTACAGGGTGGATCTGTCTTCTGCAATAGCACGAAATCTCACGCTGTTTATTCGCTCCCTGTATATTTTTCCTCCCCATGGCTGTTTTTTCCTGCATGGCAAAACAATGCTTAATTTCCTATTTATCTCAAGCTCATCCTCTCACTCTCTTTGATACATCCTCTGTCTTTCCCTGCATCATCTTTCTTCCCCGTCCTCACCCTCTCCCCGCTCCTGCTTCCTCCCTTCCTTACAGTAATGGTTTAATTGGAGCCTTTTAAGGTGGCGGTGGTGGGTGCAGAGGGTGGTGAGGGGGTGTTGAACTGTGGAGGCTGCAGTTGCCTCCGCTGCTGCTGGGTTGTCTGTTGAAGCGTGGTGTGGCCAGCTAGAGATAAAGCGCTTCTGTGTGTGTTGTGTGAGAGACCAGCAATTAGGGCCCGCTGCAATACAGACGGAAGGAGAAGAGCCGACGTCAGCCGCTGTTCCACCACATTGGATCCGGAGCGATGGCAGGATGCACAGACAGAGAGAAGAGGGAGAAGCACATATATATATATATATATATATATATATATATAGTCAGAGAGAAGAGAGGAAAGAGTGATAGCGAGCGATGGGACAGAAGTGGAGGGATTAAGTGTGAGGGAGGATTGGAGGCAGGAGATTGACAACAGAGGGAAGACGATAAATAATTCTCATTAACCATAAAATAATTTAAACACAACCATGGGAGGCATGCAAACAAACCCACAGTTAAAGACTGAAAGGCTAAGAATGATTTGCAGCTGTAACTCCCAAACCCATAAAGGCTCCGTCGACCTGAAACGTGTCCGCATATAACTCGGAATTACAATTTTTTTCATTATCTTGCATCGTAATGACTTCACCACAACAAAGCACCTCAGATGTTATGTTTATCGCCTTTATGGGGAATTCTCCAGCACTGGCAGCCGACAAACTAACCCTCCATTACTGCATTATCTAAAACTGTCCAATAAATGTATGTGTTTCTGTACCTCGAATACAAATCCAAGCATCTGCCTTGAGCTAGTGTCTTGTCATTTTTCCTTCAGAGGCCACCCATTCCATGTGGCCATGTACACAGATGGTTGAGGTACAGAGCGTCACCACAGAATGATGTCAGTGGACTGCGGTGTACTTTACAGTAGAGTTATGTCTGTAGGTCAGTGACTCAATCACACAGACCATTGTGGCACTGGCGTGGCCCAACGGTGCTGGTTAAACTAATAATCTGTTAACATTTGGATAAATAAATGCCCGTTCTGCTTCTTTGTACCACACATTGCCTTCTCACATTTACCTCCCTAGCATTTATTTTTTAAAGGTTCAGTGTGGGATTTAGGGGAATATACACTGGCAGAATGGGATATAATAATAAGTATGTTTCCTTCTGTGTACAGTCACCTGAAAAGAAGACTCAGTGTGTTGATGTTAGTTTAGAATGAGATGTTTATATCCACATAGGGAGCGGGTCCTATGTGGCAATTGCCATGTTGCACTGCCGTGTTTCTACAGTAGCCCAGGATGGACAAACCAAACATTAGCTCTAGATAGGGCCGGTGGTTGACGTGAACCCAGTCTCACTCCAAAGTCATCGGAATCCGGCGCTTGGGCAGTAACTTGCGGTGTCAGACACCAATGAAAAAAGCTATCCGTTAAGGTCGGCATGATACGTGGCCAGTCGCTGTGTAACCGTGACTGGCCACTTCAGAGGGAAACGCGGGAGGACATGAGCGAAAATGAAGTGGCAAAAGTCCAAGTAGGGCGGACGGAAGCGGTGGTGGATGGGTCCAACAAACACCGACTTCCACCAAGGAGAGCGAGTTTGCATCTCATGAGAATGTAGAGCCAAACCCTGTTCTTTTTCCTAAACCTAACTATGTTCTTTTGTTGCCTAAACCCAACCACATGTTTTGTTGCCTAAACCCAACCACATGTGCTTGTTGTTGAAGGAAAACAACATCAAATTGTGGTGTTTTACCAATGTAGTGCGTTTACTTGACATGATGTCCCAGAACGACAAAAACTAACCTATCCATGGTACCTTGCATATCGTATATGGACGTGGAAAGTCCATGACCAAATGTCATTTTTTGACGAGGTCGGAGTGAGAATGTGTTGATTTTTTTTTTACGCAAATCTGCTTTATTAATTGTTTTAAGCAGATTAAATCAACAAACCAGTTTGTTATGGAGAGGAAGGGACCTCTGCGGACAACTCAACTCCCAGTAAAAACCTCCTGAACATCTGGATCCCAAGTTATCAGGTGAAAGGTGAGCACACATTAGCAGGTGCTGGGCAAGCATCCCATCTCCGACAAGCTGAACAGCATCGTAGAAACACTGATTTGTAACATGGAACTGCTACATACAGTTGTTTTTACTGCTTTTTTGACCTGGTCTGTTTCTTTTGAAGAAGAAGAAGAAACCTCTGCGGATAATTCAGCTCCTGCTAAATTCGTCCTGACAACCAAACTCTGAAGGAATTCAAAGTGGGAGAGGTTTCAGGT
The DNA here is from genome assembly GCF_006386435.1 of Epinephelus moara. Taxonomy (NCBI): domain Eukaryota; kingdom Metazoa; phylum Chordata; class Actinopteri; order Perciformes; family Serranidae; genus Epinephelus; species Epinephelus moara. The sequence continues at coordinate 20,732,867 of NC_065515.1, forward strand.
TGGTTCAATCTGTAGTCCTTACCGCTAGATGCCACTAAATCCCCCTAAATTTTACACACTGTTTCTTTGTTGCGCAAGTAACCTCATAATTAGAAATGACCATTTACTACCTACAGAGAGGGAAACATTTTTAAGCTAAAATCAGTGACAGCACGGGTCAAGCTTGACAAATAATCTGGGAAACGCAGTGCCATCACTTGTGCATGAGCAGTGTAGGAGTGGTCACTCATCACATTTTCTTTTAACCTTCCTTTCTTTCTATCTTGTTACAGCTCACCATCTTTCCTGTCACACCACACCCATTAGCATGTTAATTATCCTGTAATGATAGCAGCAACATAGTGACTGCAATGACCCGTACTTAATCAACTTCCCCTTACCACATTTTAAGTCGCTGACCAAGGATAAATAGAAACTCCCTCCCCAGGCATATTGCCTCACACTGAGGCTGTGTGATCCACAAAGACAGCTTGAGAACTGATGCTGTTGATATTAATCATGGGTATAAATATCTGTATTTGTCAGAAATCTCAGTATTGTACTGTCAAGAACAGCTCTTGAACTACTGCCTGGTGTACACAGAGGTTAAGAATATGAGTGACAGTAGGAGTATTGTAGGAAACAAAGCACATAGCTTGAACTCTGATATATGGCACAGCTATGTATCACAAAACATTAACTACTGAATTCACTGAATGTATCACAAAGCCAGACTCACTGTATCTTGTTCAAGGAAATATAAGATACTTGTTTGATATTTGAGCCAAGATTTGCACTTGAGTTGGCAATTTACCCAACAGACTTCACACCTGACTTACAACTCGTCTTTATTTGTCTTCAGACTTGACTCATTCATAACTAATTATATAATGACAGTAAGTCAAACAACAGGCAACAGGCACGGCTGCCACAGGGTTCATAACACAAGTTCTCATTTGTAGATTCAGCAAAACAGAAAAGTTGTGAACAGACTCTGGAAATAGAACACACTGGATTGGCTAACCTCATTTAAAACAAATCTTTAGTTGTTAGAACTATGTCACTGCTGATCTTTCTCCACTGTTTGATGTGTTGGCTGCTTGTTGACTTTAAATATTCTGACAGATTTCTATGTTAAGTTGTGAGAGGTTATCGATAGCTTGGTTTGTACCACTACTGCTTGCAGTCTTGTTTGCTGTTGATCTTAACTTCTAAAACTTAAAAAAAGAAAACACTGTTTATTTATTTGAACTAAAATCTACATCAAATTCTAACTTTGCAAGTTTGGTCTGATGTGTATACCCTCATTGCTTCCAGTTGGCCTTGAACATGTCCACTGAATTAAAAACTCTGAAGAGTCATTATTCAGGGTGCCTACAGATATAAGCAAATAAATTGAAGACTTTGTAAGACCTTTATAATACCAGCTTATATGAAATATAAGACTAGACCTGCAGTGGAAATATACATTGTATTGCAGTCACTATGTTGCTGCTGTCATTACAGGATAATTAACATGCTAATGGGTGTGGTGTGACAGGAAAGATGGTGAGATTTAACAAGATAGTAAGAAAGGAAGGTTACAAGAAAATGTGGTCCTATACTGCTAATGCACAGGGGACTGCATTGCATATCCCAGATTAGTTGAGTCTGAGTTTAAGTTTAATGTGAGTCTAAGTTTAACGTGTTTAATGTAAAAAGAAAACAACATTTAATCGCTGTCATAAATGCTATTTATTATTGCAATTCTTCGGTCTGTCCATTGATTGTAAACAGTCATTGGGTCTGTCAGGCTGGAGGAATTTTCACGGTAATGTGACTTAAAATATTTAAGACCCATTGAATCCGATTTTAAGACAATTTAAGACTTTTTAAGGCCTTATATTACAAAAACTTAATTTAAGACACCCGTAGACACCATTATTTCTGTATTGCTTTATGACTTTTTATTCGTTTATTGAATTGTATGTAATTCATGGGGAGATACATTTCTAGAAAGCAGCCATGATGATGTTGAACTACATACTCAAATAACCCACTCAAATTTGACCTGTTGTGACATTTGTCAGCAGTAAAACTACTCTAGATATCATTCTTTTAGCGGGAACAACTTTTCCTAAAGTGACTAGTTATGCACATAAATCAAATATTTAAAACTAGGGCTGTCAGCGTTAACGCGTTAATCGTGATTAGATTAATGCAATGCATTTTAATTTCGCAAGCCTTTTTGTCCCTTCTACTCACCCGTAGTTGGCTCCTCTAGCTGTAGCGTCATGCTTCGAAGCAGCTTCCTGCAGTAAACTTACCGCGGTGATGGAAAGAAAGAGTGCTACTGGACCTTTGAATGGCTTGTTTAACTTTAAAAAACTTCCAGACAGTTCAGCTGACAAGTGAAAAGTAAAATGCAACCTGTGTCAAATGGAGTTTAACTACCACCGGAGTACGTCGAGTTTGAGTTACCACCTCCACGCTAAACACCCAGGTGCAGCTGGCGCACCCCAGCCAAGCGAGCCTCAGCTCCGCCAAAGTACCATTTTGGAGTGTGGGAGTCGCCGCAGACCCGTGGATGAAAGTACGTCAAAGAAGTTAACTAAAGCGATCGCTAAATGGGTGGCAACTGACTGCAGACCAGTCAACATCGTAGAAGACTCAGGTATTGTATTAAGTTGGTCTACATGGCACTTTTTTGAAAGAAAATACAAAAGGTAAAAAAGGAAATTCTTTCTTTGTGTTCATTTGATTCCCAATTAAAACACTCTGGTAAGAAATGCTTTACATTATGGGCTTAAAACTGCCTTGAAATGCAAAATAACAGAATTTTAAACATGCAATTCAAAATGCGATTGACAGCCCTATTTAAAACCCTTATACCTTTGTACAGGTGTGTCAAATGCTTTTACTCTGAGGCTATTCAAGGTCAAATTTGACCAGATCAACCAGTGTGGGTCAAATTAAGGAAAATGGGACCATAAAGGTTTCTGGGCTGCCATAAGCCACTGAAGGACTGAAAAACAGGGACAACCCGCTGCTAATGTGAGAAACACATATGCAAGGGTCACACAAGCAACGTTTCCCATTAATGCTGTGAATGTGACGACTAATTTACCATTAGCAGGTTTTTTTTGTTTTGTTTGGTGGGTAAAATGTTAGTTTATGTTGAATTAATTGGTTAAAAGTTCTCATTGGATAGTAGTTACTGTATGATGATGTTATATGATAAACAGTAGTTACCACAGTGTTCACTGGTATATAAATGGTTATATAATAAACCCCACAGGTCCAGAATGCTCTTGCCATTTTCAGTTCCAGTGAAATATATTTGAATCATTGTGGCTTTATGTTTTCATGTCTTAAGTAAAATATGACATTAGATTGTGTGATAGTAGGTGCTTTTTCTCCATAAATGAGTGGTGTAAAACCTAAACACAACACATATATTTGTGTTGGTATAGACAGTTTTACCCCGACCATCCTGTGATGGTATAAAATATGATCAGTATGTGCGGGTTAAGACTTGTGACGTGACGTGAGCTTTTCTTTTGTGACTTAAGAACATCTGGTTTGATCCTAGTGATTCTTACTCCCTCAGTGCTTAGACAGGTAGTCATGCTTCAGCCTTGACTGCGTGCGTGTGGGTTGCTTTGTTATGTCTGTATGTGGGTTTCACCCTGTGACTCACTGGCTTCTATTATTTTTACTGCCATTGCTCCGAACAGCCAAATAAAAATGTTTGTTTATTTCCTTAGCAGAAATAACTTTGGGAATTCCCTTGAAGGTCATTGCTCAGGTTGGCCATAGCTCTCACGCCTCAGTATGTCATCAGAGTGATCACACACTCACGCCCCAGTGCTATTACTGCAGGGGTCTGGTCCTAATGCATGGTATCAGTCAGGGCTGGTCACGCGAGGGGAAAGCTAGCAGCGAGCCTGAAGTTGGAGGCTGGGCAGGAAGAGGTCTTGGCTTTTTACAGAGGAGTGCTACACATGCTCTCACATGTACAGTAAGCGTGCATATGGACATTTTCTCCCTCCCTTATGCAAACACACGTGCAGCGTGACAGCCCCGCTGCAGAGTACAAAATGCTAATTCACTCTCATCGGTACAAACACACGCACTTCCATTTCAAACTCCTGACTGAACTCTCAGATCAAGATTTGATTTTCCTCTAAAAGGGCTCCTTTGTCAGACAACCCTCGCCTATTAAATAAAGTACATATAGTACTGTGACTTGATTTGAACTCGGAAATAAGATGCTGTAATGTGTCCTCCTGTATTGCATTACTAGCTTTACCCCTCGTGACAGTTCTGACGGATGTTGTTCCTCTGCTTTCTGTCTCTGCTTTTGAATCACATCGTTCATTCAAGTTTTGAAAGACATGTCAACTTTGCTCACGATGTACTGTAGACAAAAAGGACCCAGAGTGCTGTGGCAGGAGAGAGGCAGTGTGGGTGGGGTGAAAGTTAAAGTGAGAGAAGCAAATGTTACAAGACAGCCAACAGAATAAGCAGAGGTTGAAATGGCAGGAGACAGAGATACAGAGTTCTTTCATGCATTGACAATTTCAAGGTTTCTGTCTTGCACCTTTACCATAATCTAATTACGTACACTAGATTATTAGCATGAGTTGGACAAATAATGCTGCAAAATATGATCACAGCTGAATCCAGAGATTCCACTTTGACACATCTGAGCAGGGTATGAATGACAACAAATCACATGTCAAAGTGCACGGAGTCAGGCATGAAGCGGAAGCCAATAGCAAGTAGAAAGGTAGAGCCACAACAAGCTTGTCCTGTACATAAATCTGTGAAGCAGACCTGAAGTACAGATGTAATGATGCAGAAGATATGTTGTATTCGTCACGGTTGACTTTCTGCCCCCCTGGAAAAAAGAAAAACTTCCCCTTGCCCTTCCCCTCTACCTCACAGCATAGCCAAATGAAAAGTATGGGATTGCCAAGGTTGTTTTAAAAATATCTTTGTTTAAGAAAGGAAAAAGTATTTAGAAATAAGCCTTTGGAGAATTGATATTGAGCTGCAAATAATTAGTAAGGCAGGGCTGACTTGCGATAGAGGAAGCAATGTTAATGTATGTTAACTCAATTTAGTCTCACTCCCGTTGGCCCCCACACAACAGAGCCTCAAGATGGCGGGTCACGTTTTCTCCTACCCCAGAAGTAAACATCTGCTAAGGCCTCCATGACACAGAACATGCCATCTGTCCTTTCTCTTTCTCCTGCCCTCTCATCCCTGATATTCCATCTTATGCAATTATGTGAGGAGCAGCTTTTAGTGAAAAGGTGTGGCGTGACTTCTCTTACGGTCATGTCACCGGAGCTGTGATTAATGTAAATAAATGTCAAGAAGTGAACCCCTCAACGCTATAGTGTTACTGTGTACACTTAGCTGGGGACAGTTACTCCATCCTGTACATGGCTCTCAGTCTGTGTTATGCCCAGATGAGTGTGCCACAGACCTCCACTGTAAGGACAAAGGCCTCTTCACTAAGTGAAACCGGAGATCTCCAAGGAAGCATCTGGCAACCTGGACACTGGGGCGAGTCGTGTAGATGATCTGGAGATGAAAAATGCCAATAATGCATGCCTCCTTCAGGTCTCTTGGCAGGAGCGGGCAAACTCGATACATTCCTTCCTCGATGTTTCTCTCTCTTTGGCTATGTCACTCCCTCGCTCCCTGCCACTCTGTCTTCCCCCTCTCTCTCATTTGTTCGTCACCCTCAACGCTGGCCGGGAGAGGGAGAGGTGGGCTGACAGAGACAGGATACGCTGTTTGTCAGCCAGCAGCGGACGTGCCTGGCGGAGCTCCGCTTTCAGCCGAGGTGTCAAACAAAGAGTCACTCGGTCCAGGAACTGCGGGACAAGCTGTAAGTCTGTCCGCCCTCAGAGTCACACCCCCCCTCCTCTTGTGATAGTGCTTGCCAGTGCTCTCCCTCTCACTACCTGACCCCCCTCTCTCTTTCATCCTTTGCTGGCAAGAGCTGCCCGAAAAACAAAAAAGAAACTAGGCAATAAGGTGACACCGTCGACTCCTAACAAATTGCTTTCTTGTGTATTTCCCTTCTACCCCCTCCGAGAGCGGAAAGGTGACAAGTCAAAGAGCCACTGTGTTTCCATGTGAGTGTGTGTGTGTGTGTGCGTGCGTGCGTGTGCATGTTAAAGGCGGAGCAGGGGGGCACGCAGGGCAAACACAAGTAGATTTCCTCTCGGACACAATCTCATCATCTTTTGTTGCCGCTGTCAGGCAGATGGTGCCGCCTGGTTCCTCATTTAACAAACACACACATGTGCGCTATCAGACATACAAGTACGCACACACACACACACACACACACACACACACACACACACGCACACACACACACTCCAGCCTGCTCAGTAAAAGACCATACATCATTTCATTACCCGTCTTCGGTTTTGTACAATAACATCCGCTGGGGTAATAACCGCATGCTCTCCCAGAACATTTCATCAGGGATATCAGCCTGTACTGCTGGGCAACGTTGCCAGGTCTCGTCTTTTCTTGTAAAACTATCCATGCATTTCCTCTCCAACACCGCCAGCACCTTCAATCAAACAACACCTGATACTTTTGATTAAATGAAAATCTACTTCATTCAGGCTGGTGGCACCAGGGTTGGAAAGTGGCTATAAATTTTGCAGAGGTAGACCATATTGTGCCCTAAGAAAACGACCAGAGAAGGAATGTAAATAAGGGAAATTACAACCTCAAACACTAGATAAATATTCTAATTCTCGTTTCAGTTTTTATAACCAGTAGCCTAGTAGCTATATGGAAGAAAGAAACTGGCAACTCTGCCTCTCCATGTATGATTTTGAAAATAGGTGCATAATGATTTCTGAGAATATATTTGCCTCTGGGTTGTGAAGAGCTAAAATCAAACTAGAGATTTAAAGCTGCATATACAGATTTTTTTGGGGACTTTTGTCTTGTCTGTCATTGGGTGTCGGCAAGGTAAGTCACTTTCGGTATGGTTACCAAAAGTAACCCTTCAGAAATGGTACCTAGACCCTAATGTTTCCACCGCAAACAGTACTCTTAAATGTGGGCGGGGTTGTTGTCACTCACTGCTCTGTCCAGCACTCACTGTATTTCTTCATTACCGGTGACATAGAGGGAAGTCTGCACCTCGTTTATCGTCCACAGAATAAGGCTGAATGCCGACATTTTCAGAACAAAATAAAACAGGCTGCAGTGAGAGTCTCTCTCGATGAGATATTCAAAAATAGCAGGTTTGTGCATTTGGTCCTTCTAAGGCAAGCTCAGGGGTTGAGTGTTGCTGGAGCCCACAGGAACAACACTCCATGATGCTTTCTTTTTTCTCCGAGTGAGGATTGGGATATATGCCATCCTGGTTGAAATTAATATGTATATATAAATGTAAAAACGCTTGAAGATCCACTCATTACTAAAAGAATAATTTAAGGTGTGCTGATGGATTCACATCGTCAACTCATGCATTGAGTAATATTACGAGTTAACGTTCCACCTTAAAAGTAGCTGGCAGTCGGCCCAGTGAACAACAGGTGCAAAACATCCTTTCACTTTATAGTTACAGTCTACCAATAAAACCCACGGTATGAACAGTGGTTACATAAGCTTCAAAACCAGCCACAACTCAGCCTTGAGCAGAGTGACCGTCTGCTAGTGACCAATCAACGGACTGCAGTGTTCACAGCTCCACCTTTTAGTACCAGATCTGTGTGCTAGGTACCCCAACAGGAGGGGTACCAAAAATGGGGATGGTACGGTACGATTCCAGTGGTACCATCCACAAAAGTACCGCACTGCTCAGTGGAAACAGGGCTGTAGTATACAGAAGGTTTATCAGAGCTTCCTTACTGAAAACAGTAGCCTGCTGTGGTTGGAAACAGGGCTGGTGAGAGTGAACCACATGGTGAAGTTGTGGCTGTACAACCAAAACAATAAGCTAAAAGATGCTACAATGCTCCTTATGGCTGAGGAAAAATAGACACATGATGATTGTTGATACAACTAACCCCATTCAGACTGTCACCTGATGCATTGTTTATGTAAAAAGAATAGTGCAGCTTTAATGTTGATGTGTTAGATAGTAGAAAATGTAGGTGCCAATAAACCCTTTCGTAACTGCGAGGAATAGCTCTGCGTGATGTCACATGGTCTCTATTTGGCTAGTTATCCTCAAACAAAACACACCACCAAAACACAAGGGAACCACGAGCGTTTTATGTCTGTGTGTTTTTGTGTGTGACAGTGCGTCTTTCCTCACAACTCCGTCTGTGTACACAAGCTTGACTGAACACAGTCATGCATGTGCCTCTACATGTAAGTGCATATCAGTGTACTCTCGTGTAAGCATAATCCCTCATTGTTTTCACACCACTCTGTGTTTGTTGCAGCTTTCCTTTGTTTACCAGCTCTGACAACAGAGCTGTCACACAAGGAAGCAAATCATCATCACAGTGACTGAACGGTCGAGTGATAACACAAAGGAGCAGCACTGACACATCAACACTGTACCGGGGCACAGTGTCATAACTGTTTATAGACCCACGCATGCACAGCTGCCTCCTTTACAATCTTCTATCAACACCACCTCTTGCCGTGCAGAGGCAGGATCACTGAGGGTATGGGTGTCTTCCTAATACCTGACTACTGACATCCTTTTAAGGTGCTGTCTGTTCAATTAGAAATTCCAGTCAGTCTTGAATCGCCACTGACAATTTGTAATTTTAAATAAAGACTAATTTCTGTTACAATTTAAGTGTTTTCTTGTCAATATTTTCAGCCATAGCAAAGCTAATTATTTTTCCATGTATCAAATCTAACTCCTGGGTTATTGCATATGCCCAAACTGCTAAAACACAAAGGTCAAACGTGAGGATATTTATTTTAACCAATCAACCAACACTCCTCTTCAGTAGCAGAGTGGCACATATATCTGTGTGTCTCAGACGGTATAACAGCTCAAGTCATGGGGTGGGGGCTCTTTAAGCAGTCACCAACCACTAGTCGGTGCTGTAGCCAGTAATTGACCACCCAGATTTACAATAGTTTCTTGTAAAACTCTTTCTAACAAATCCCTCTTCAATACGGCGATGTGATAAAAATATACATTTAAGCAAAACATAGACACATGCACACGGTGTTATGTGACTTTGCAAAACAGTGGCTGGAAGAATGGTTCTTCTTGGATCCTTTTTGTGCGCATAATTGGGTCTAAAATCATCTGTCAACTACCTTTTTGCAAAATGTGGTGAAATAAAAATATCAATAGTCATAAAACTCCCATCACGGGGACCTGGATTACTGCGAAGAATAATGTGTTATGACTCAACCAACCTTTGGTGCCCTGGTCTTTAGGAAAATGTGTCTGTGCATGTGAATGTGGGAGACAAAAGCGTGTGTGTGTGTGTGTGTGTGTGCTGTATGCCAGCCAAGCTTAAGCCACACAGCAGATGGACAGTTTGAATAAATAAATGTTGTGCATGACATGATTGCTCTTTCTCCAATCCCACCCCCCCCTCTCTGTCTCTCTCTCTGTCCATGACTACATGAAGGCCAAGTCATGAGCTGACTCTTTGCTTTCAGAAGCCTTTTGTCTGGCTTGGCAGCAGAACAGATTCAATCATGTCTGAAGGTCAAGAAGTTAAAAAGCCCCGAGTTGCCTCCTGTTTCTCTCTCCATGAGATGGCGAGAATGGATAGAGGGAAGGAAAAAAAAAAGAGCTGAAGACATTCAAACCAGAGGAAATCATTCTGCAAGTAAACATTGCCTCATTTTTTTTCACGAGAAGCAGTCAGTATTGACGCACACAAACACGCACACCCTGGATACACACCATTCCACACACAAATGTCCACAGCCGAGCATAGGAAAGAAATAAACAGTAGCCCCGAGTGGAATTTATCTTGTATTTCAGGAGTGCTCAGCGCACAAGCAGACAGTTCATCCATTTATACCCACATACATACACACGCTATATAATGTGTGTGTAAAGTAGCGAGGGAAATGACAGCTTGACTTGGTAAAATGTTCATCAACAACTCGCAGCTGGTTGCCTTAACAAATGGCTTATTAGTGAATTAGGTAAATAAGTGAAAAACTAACCCCATTAAAAGACAATCACACTAAGTAACACCATGTTTAAACAGTTCTGGTATTATGACACATATGAACTGTGAACCATCTGGTATTATTTGTAGTTTTTCCCAAAATTATTTCACTTATTTTAATAATTATTAATAATTTAAGACTTTTTTTTAGCTGTTAAAGTAATGTCTTAATTTAATTGATTAATTACAGAAAAAATGATTAATTGGGTTCATTGGTGCCCTTTGACCTGGTGCGTCATTGAAGGCCACAGTGGCTTTGTCACATGATGAAGACAGATGAGACGACCGCGCTTGGTCCCGCGAATGGAACATTTATATTCAAAAAAATGCCCAGATGGAACTCTTGATAGGAGCACCTTTCATTGCCATTTCTACAGTAAGGAATTTTCGTATCATCGCAGTTCTTGTAAGCCTGAAATATCACCTCAACGCAAAGCATTTAGAAGCGGACCCAGAGGTTCGAGCTAGCACAGCCTCTGATGCTAATGCTGGCAGCCAGCCTCTTCAAGCCATGTTCATCCAAGCGTTCAGACATCAACTGAGTAAGTCTACCTGTGACCGACTAACTAACTCCCGTGCCAAATGGATTGCAGTTTTGGTGGTAGAGGACAGGGGGACAATTGTGTCCAAAATCCTGCAGCTTTACAACAACACATTTAGTTTTTTAAATACTTTCATGACATGAATTGATGTATGCAATTAATTCAGATTAATTAATCACAGAGCATGTAATTAATTACATTATTTTTTTAAATCACTAGACAGCCTTAATATATAACCTTTATTCTACTACGAGGTCACATTGATATTAATAAGGGCCTGTCCCAATACCCACACTTCCCCTAGAAATACCCACTTGCATTTGGTTGTGCGCATTCACGTTTAGACTAGTGGTGTCCCAAAACAGAATTGAGGTAGTGGAAGTGGTTTCCAACACTTAAAACCTGCCGTAGATTCCAAGAGAGCCCCGACCCACACTTTCAACAAAGTGGAAGATGAAATTTTCCAGAAACACCTTGCGACAGTCAGCAACTTCGGCAAGTTTTGGAAAACAATTTGTTACTGTACGATCGGGATGTAGGCTATACAAACAACAGATAGCTGAACTAGCGTAAACTCATCAGCAACTGGGTTGAACAAAGCGTCAAAATATTTAAACAAATCGATTTACCCGAACAAAATCGATCAAAACTAGAAGACGTCATAGGCGCCTCCTGTTCTCAGCATTTCTTCTCCGTTGATTCATCAGACGGAGAAGAATAAACACAGCACACGCCACAAGACAAGCGTTGGAGCCAGCATTTTCAAACCTGAATGACTACCAGTATCTTGCGTCATCATTACATGTGACATATGCCTGCACGTCGGCCACGCCAATTTGCATGAAGTGATGTCTCATTTCTTAGGGAAAGATCTCTACCCTATTATTTCTTACTTCCCTAGGGTTATCTCGCAAACAAGGGCTCTCAATACCAAGTGGAAGATTTAAGGGGTAGAAATGGGATTGGGCCTAAAACCTCTTTTACAAGTGAGGCCTGGCCAGGACAGGTTCAAATAGCGGCATTCAACACATAACAAGATAACAACATCAAATCACAGCAGCAACAATGGATACAACAAGATATTACTGTGCATTTACAAGGCAGTAGGAAAACACACACCACTTTCACGGTTCTAACCACCAAGTATAGTGAATGTTCTTTCCATGTTTTTACTTTTGCAAACAGAAAAAGTTTAAGAGAAGTTACACTTTTCCCGTGTGCTGAATATCTCATTTTAGAGTGATCCTCTTCATCGGCAGTTAAACTCTTTCAGTAAGATTTATCATCCATCAAAAGCAAGAGGAACGGGAAGCAATTAAATGTTCTGTAAAAAGCAGCTCTCCAGGACCAAAAATGTCCACTCACATTTTTTTCTTTCCCTTTTTTTTTTTTTTTGATGATTCATTTAATTGAAGGTGTTTAAAGACAATTGGAAGCCTCAATATATTTTGGTATTTGAGTGCGGAGAGCTGGAAGTTTGGGGCTAAGAGAGAAGTGCATGGTCTTAAAACAAGTAGTAGTAGTGGACAACCAAATCCGTTTTAAGCAATGGGGTTGAGGATTATTGAAGTGTGTGTGCTGGGAAGGACTGGCCAGATTAACATTCCTGGGGGAATTTTAACACTCTGGGTGACAAATTTGCAACACTGTTCCCCCTTGTGTTCCTCCTGTGTGCTAAGCCCGGGACCCAAGTTTAGAGGAGGTCATCTGGAAAGAGCAGAGCAAAATCCCTTCTTCCCCGAGAGCTGTCGGACTCCACTAAAGAGAAGGCAGAGGGTGTGTGTGTCTGTGTGTCTGCCTGTGTGAGTGTGTGGTAGGGAGGAATTAAGCAGCAGTGGGAGGAGGAGATATGTTTTTCAGACCCCCTGTTCCCACTGGCTGAAACTGAGCCTTTTATTGGAGGTGGTCCCTGCCATTGTTTTGGATGCTGGCGCACAATGAGCTGAGGATTTGGTATTGGAATGTAAATTGATGCAGTTTAGAGTTATCTCCATTAGCTAATGCTCTAAACACTGAAAATCTATACTTAAAGGAGCATGTTGAGGTTTTGGAAGATTGGTCTGTTGGTCATTTTACATATTATGGACTGAGAGCATGGACACAAAAATATCATTGTGTCTTTTTGCAGGTCATTGGCTCTGTGCTCTGTACAGCCACGTGTATATAACCTGCATTTGCATTTTTATTACTGACCCGATTGTTTTGTGGTGATCAACGGTGTGGTAGATCTGTCTGCAGGAGCGCTGTAATGCATGCCTCAAAATCCAACTAATGTATTGTTAAGGGTCAAATCACAAGGAAAAAACATGTTTTCTCACTAACTCTTGTGACAGAAGTGAGAAACAGTCATGAAGCAGTAGTACCAGTGACATTTAGCTTCATGCAAGAACATTTTTTGCATTCTTATCTCAAGTTCCTGTTAGTTTTTCTTGTATGAGCGAGTGTGCCTCGTCAGATTCAGCAAACACTCCTAACTTCAGTCAACTGAGTGAATGACCTGCGTAAACATGATAAATGCCACCTGTGCATAAATAAGCTTTATGACAATTGTACATTAGCATACTTAACACCCCCAAAATACCATATAAGGCTACTCATTCTGCCTCATATATCCTATACTGAAGTCCTGCTTTCAGAGATCCACAAAGTTTGTAGTTTTTAAAAGCATCAGCATTGGAATTAAGGGATCTGCTTAAGCCAAGGGATAGGAAAAAAAAGAGTGCGGTTATCGGCATGTCACCCGAGGGTCATACTATCACTGATATGGAGAAATGGCTCAATATGAAAAACATCATGTAATGGGTATAAAAATGTGCACTGAATGTAAAAACAAAACTAACAATTAATAACTATTGAAAATGCTCGCTAATTTGATTCCTTTAATATGTTGAAAAGATGTATTGAGAAACATTTTGTAATGTACCTTTATTTCTCTACGTTGAATTATCTGTTGATATCTGTAATCCATTGCTTTGGTATAGAGATGTTTTGATTGCACAGCACTTCCGGGTTTTTCCTGCAGGGGGAGGGGGAGCGTGTTGCTCGTGGCTCGTTCATAACACTGTGGACTTCAAGCCAGCAACATAGTGTCCACTTCATTTCTTTCGATCTCCCCTTACAAGTAACACCAATGGTTATAATATGTTTAAGTACTGTGTATATATGTTTTCTGAGTTACAAGGAACACACTGGTGGTAGATATCTGTGTCACAAGTAACATTACAAAGCGAATTTTGTTAACTGAAACACTAGATTGTTAGCTTGGTCGCAGCATGCATGCTAGCTTAGGTTAAGGTTATTTAAATGTGCCACATGTGTATTTTCCCAATTGTGTCGCTTCTTACAGGGATAATGCAGAGTTATTATGTTGTTTGTTTAAAGGTACTAGACATGTATTTTTCAAAGTTTGTAGGTTCTTAAAGGAATAGTGCATATTTTCTGTCGTGCATTGTTTCGAAATAGTTGTGCAGAGATACGTTTGTTGTTTAGTTTGGTGTACACTTTGGACTTGAAGCCAGCATCATCACGTCCGCTTCATTTGTTTCTATCTCCCCTTACAGAGATGTAACAAAAGGCGATTGAGGTATGCTACAGGAGTGGATCAAATAATTCAAGTCTTTTGCAGTTTGAGATGTTCATATCGACACTGTAGTGTTATAAAGCAATAATAGCCAATTTAAATTGATGATATTGTTTGGATATGTGACTACATTTAGAAGGAAAATATAATTCAAATTGCAGAGTCAAACAGGGTAATTTTAACATAAGCATAATTTATATAGGGTTCTCAAACTCAACATTGTTTTAAAATAATGAAACACACAATTCATTAGCAAAACAGCAGTCTAAGGTCTGAACCACTAACCCTGTAAATTGTGTTAGTGCTTGAAATAAAATTGAAAATTCATGAAAATTGGTAAATGTGGCAAGTTCTCGGAAACCCTGTAGAAACAAAGCTGTTGGTACAAAAGATCCTTGAAAGTGGCACATTGTTTCTAGACAAACACATGTTAAGGAGTGATTGTTTCATGATTTGAGGAGCATGGATTTATTTTCACTCTGATCTAGTGAAGTGGAAAAATGGCGGATTTCTCAAAAACCTCTGCACATAACTCTAGAACTACCTGCGTAGCTCGAAACACCTGGGGGTGAATAAGAGAAAATGTGGTTTTAGATTCAGTTAACTGACCATTTAATGCATTTAATTCATTCAGTGTTTGTATGTTTGAAAATATTACTGGATGTACAGTCCATTCGCTTGAAGAGAATAAAAAATTGGACCTTGTTAAGGAAATTTGGGTTATTTAGGTTTTGGATAGACAAACAGCAGATGAGTTAAACTCATGGGTTACAGCTGAAATGAGAGACCAAGTCACCAAGATTCCAATCCAAGTCTACAGGAAAGTGACCAACTGAGCAATCTCCACAACACTCTTTGTATTCATGTAACCTTGCCAGTAAAATTGACCTTGTGATATTTACAGTAATGCACTCGTCTCCGTGGCGGAACTGCCGTCTGCGGTTAAATGTGTCAGGCTGGCTAAGTGGAGCCAGTGAAAAATATCTCAGTCGCTCTCCCACAGCTTATCTGTTAGCAGCTCTTGTGTGAGTCAGGGCAGGGCAGGCGTGGGAGGCAAGATACCACAGTGTCATCAGCTCCACACCAGAAAACCCAGGTATCTAAATAAAGCATAAAGTGTAGCGCTGGCATAAAAACAAGATAAGCACTCTCACTCCACTCACACTGTCACGCACAAACGCAAACAGCATCCTGACACAAAAGTCGTCAAGCGGATGTTTTCAACACATCCATGGGCAACGTCTGTTTGTGTTTCTCTAGAAAGTTATCCCTTGCTGCCATTGTCAATATTTAAATTTTAATGGCTTACGTGTTAGTACAAGCCTCTGTCTGTTGAAACATTCACAAAAAAGCAGTCATTTTGGAGATAGATGGTTTCCACCTGACTGTGACAGTATGTTGATGAGAGCGTGCATTACGTAAACATTAAGTTGTTGTGAGAAAAAAGGATACACTTTTCTATGAGAGGTGAAAAGTGCACCAAAGGGGCGAGATGGAAAGTCATGCAGATATGATGAACACGGAGACACACACACTTTAAACTAAAAAAAATAAACACCTTAAAGTGTGAATCGTCTTACATCTAAACCAGCACAAACCCACACACACACATCCACACATATACTCCAAGTGCTACACATATCAACCTAATGGAACTCAATTGTTGCTTCCCCTTTCCCAGCATGCTCTTACAGCTGCAGTGGAGTGGTTAAAACAGCAGGCAGCTGATATGAGATTGTGTGTGTGCGTGTGTGTGTCTATGTGTGTGTCTGGTAGCTGTTACACTGGGGCTGTTCATAACACGCTGTAGGCTGCAGGGCGCTAGCAGCGGGAGGAAGTTGTGCAAAGACAAAGCAGGGGACGAGGAAAAAGAAGCCGAGTCAGGGTCAGCATCTGGTATTTGGGTTGAGGCAACACTCCCTAACCTCCTTCCCTCAGACATGGAAAAGTGTCTGCTGACAGGGAAATTAAAAGACAGCTGACTACCTGCACACTAAGGGAAATAAAGTGCTAGTGTGATGACAAAGGCTATGCTTACATGTTTTTTTTAGATATGCTTTCAAGCCTTTGGTGACTCACATTATTGTATAAACACTCCCAACCAATAATAGTACTTACCGTTTGCGTCTCAGGATGTGACACATACCGTAATTAATAGTGGTACTGTTCCTGTGTTCCGCCTGTATTGCTTAATAGCGGTAATATACACTTTGTGCCTGCCGTGAATGTGCTACAAACATTCAGAGCTGTCAGTCGTGTCCCAGGGGCTTCAGGTGACAAAAACTGCAATAAAGGTGTAACCATAACAAAGATGACAAGCTGCGGAGGCTGCTGGAGTGCACAAAGTGATAACTGAGTCTGGCAGATCCTTGGCTTGTATAGCTTCCCGGCCAGTATATATGAGTTCAAACATTGTCAGTCGTTTTCCCAGTTGTGCCTGGTCCACTTTTGTCTCTCTCAAAGCACTCAGTTCTTTCCTTTCAATTCTAAATCACCCAAATTAATGACTGCAAACAAAAGCATATGCTGTCAGATTAAAATTCTGAATACTACTACCGAGTGCTACTGCTCCCACCTGTGGGAGTTGGGCATGGTCCCTGATAGAGATTAGACAAAAAACAGCATGCAGAAGGAAAAAGGGAGATAGGAGTTGCTACTGTAGATAGGCAAATGTGCCATAAGGGGATTTTTTTAGATGTTTGTGCAAGCAGTCGTGGGGAATGGAGAGAGAGAGAAAACACAAGCACACACACAAAAATTCAGGTATATAGACTCATGGGGACATACCAAAAGTTCATTACAACTTGATAAGTGCTTCTACAGTGTTTAGCTTGTGAGGACAGGGGCAGTGTCCTCACAAGTCAGTGGTGTCCTCATAAGGTGGTGTGAATACCAATGAAATGTCCTCATATACAGGTCACACCAACACACCATCGGAACTTGTGAAGACAATGTGACATGTTTTGAACCTGTATCACAGCCAAGTTCCACCAAAGTTCAACCTCGCTTTCAGGTTGACTTTAAGATGTCTTTAACCTCCTACCCTTATGGCCAACCTTACTGTGAAAGAAAGACAAATAGGTGAGCCACTTAATAAAGATAACCATCAAAGAAAAGAGAAAAGTTTGAAAAGACACTGTGCAAACTGATGAGACGCTCCCTGAGCCGGGGTGTTAAAGGCTGCTCCATTTTGCAGGCCAGTAGAAAAGGCAAACACACACTCACATAAATGCACCTATGTGTACCCACACACACCTGTCCAAACATGGGCAGTGTCAGAAAGGTGTGTGGACTAAACATGACTGATGGGTCATTCATTCCGGGCCCAGACAGTGAACTAAAGGAAAACTGCAGTGAAGGATCGCTTCATGCTTCTATATAGTGTAAAAGATTTAATTCCCAAACATATATTTGTTTTACAACGACACATTTATGGCATATATTAATTTGTCTTAAATGAAGAAATCTTGCGGAGATACATTCAGACTCACAATTGGGGGTCACGCACTTCACCTCCCTTTTTCGTGTACGATTTGAAGAGAACAGAAAGACATTTCAGTTTGACTTGTGCTGCCCACTCTGGCAGAACCGAGGACACAGGTTTCACACTTAAGAACTGAGTTGGAGACACTGACCTGTGAGTCTTTGCCGACTGAAGTCATGCTGCAAATACCCAGCTTTCGCGGGCTTTCAAAGGAAATGAGAAAATGGTGAGGACAAAAAACTGAGCGGAAGGAAATTTAAAAAAAAAAAATCTTCTATTAAAAACCAAGCAGAAGCAGCAGAATTATAGAGGCCTGCTTTATGCATCACCAAAGTGAAATGACCTCCGTAGCAAATAAATAACAGGAGAGTTTAACATATTACCTGTCAACGACTCTGCGTATTTGGCAGAGGATAAAATGCAATTTTACAAACCAGCAACTAATTACGAAACAGGGACGCTGGCTGGAGGTTGGCTGTCCTTGATTGAGTCATCAATAACGCTTTAGCTCTTTCCACCATTATCATGGCCCTAACACTGTTATTAATTCATTCACCTCGTTTCTATTCATTCACCAACAGATCTGAGGGAAGATAAATAAAGGCTTCTGGGGACCCAGGTGGAGGACGGCTGTGCGACTGTGAGTCAGTGATGGATCTATTCGGACAGAAGTGAGACCTGACAACAGGGCCAGCCAGGCTGTCAGGGATCTGCATCACTCATGCTTAATTTGGGTTTTGTTTTACTAACTCAACAAGCGTTATGGGTCCCCTTCATTATTCATACAGCGCGGAAAAGCTGACGTGGCTTTTCACACTAAATGGATTAAAGGCACTGGAGGTTTTTGATATATGCCGGTCTGTAAGTGTGCTTGAGAGAGGGAACAATCATCATAAACGTCTGCATTATTGCTGTTTTCATTGCTCCTTTTCCATTGATTCTTCTGAGTTCAAATTGTTCATTCTACGTTAATCTCAAATAAGATGCAGCATGTCTTCCACATTTTAAGTCTTAAGTAAAAGATGTTGAAGATTCCCTGTGACAGAGCCTGATGAAGAAGTCATATCATAGAATTCAGCAGTGATGTATCATTTGATCTGCACAGCACTGCACAGCTAAGTCTTGGCATTTTCTATTTTAGTATTTCCAAAAGGTCTCTTCACTTATGCATGCAGAGGAATGCCATGTGAATTGCTCCAAAATGACTTCTGGGTCGTCCCAATTCAGCCGAAGCCTCCATTTTCTATCTACTGCCTCCTGCGGGCGAGCTGTTTAAGTCTTAACAACCACCAAAATGTCAACCACTCCCCTGACTGGCAACCCTGCCGTTCCCCTACCTCGTCAGAGCACATGTGTAATGGAATACTGGGACATAAAACAAAAGGTTAACTAGGAGGTTATGGTGTGACAGAATCCAGGGGCAGAGCAGACCCTTTATACCTGAGATAGACTCAATCTAGACCTACCGCTGTGTGGGGCGCTTGGCTTTGAACACTGCCGATTTACAGTATCCAGAGTGGTTTGTATCTGCCTCTCCTGCATATGTGGGATTTGACTTCTAGAGATCTGTATCAGAATGCAGTCACGCTGCATTCCTCTCCTCTGTTTACATGGGGATTGTGTGCGATATGTCCATAATTGTTTGGGGCTTTGGGATGTTTTCATCTCCATGGTGGTTTCGCCTTACAATATCACCACTAATGATTTTAACTTTGTTATCAGCATGTGGTTTGGTGTTGCAATCGCTGTTAGAGGCTTTCAGCTGACCATAAAATAATGTACAAAGTAGTGGATGAACCATTTTAGAGACTTAAACCAAAATAAATTGGTAAATGGACGTTGAATGTGGCAAAGCAAGCATTTTTTGTTTTCCAACATCTTAAATACCCTGACATCAGATTCATATCATACTTGCATCTATACCCTCTCTACTTAGCTCAGGAAGCCATTACTTTCCCCAAACAGGCAAAGACTGCATTTTATGACTGGTCAACAATTCTATACTGGATTGTTTAGTCTAAAAGCATTTCTCATGGCGGGCTTAGCAGGAATTATGTGGCCTAGTGTCTTGAAACAAATGCAGTAAAACAGCCAGAAACATGACTCTTGCAGAAACAAGCTGGTAATAAATGTGTCAGTGTCCTGTGAACTGGTTTACATCCCGCTTCTTTCTCAAGCACACTGGTGTCTCAAGGCCTTGTGGTTAGACAGGCCATTGGCACTTTGGAACTGGCTACTTGTAACAAAGTTTCACCAGACTTTTATAAAATAAACAACATAAAATATAATGACAATGAACAAGGCAATAAAACATTTTTGTTTTAGGGTATACTGTGCGGAGAGGGAAAGGTTATCAGAATGAATGAATGAACTTTATAAACAGCAGAAAACTGTTTAGTTGAGCTGGAATTGAACCAATTTTTAGAGATGAAGGTAAATGTCTATTCCACGACACGTCTCCACACCCTTGATTTCAATGTCAACCTTTGTCTGCTTCTGGTCGTCTTCCCCTTTTGTCATATTAAATACTTCTCATTTTCTAGCATAATTTGTGTCATTTGCTACTTAAGACAGTGACTGATCTCTACTGTCATTGACCAATGACATCCATCCACACTTCTAAAGGGATGCTAGATGAAAATTATTTCATCACTTGTCCTGTTACTCCAGGAAGTGGTCGACCCCGATGTCACAATCCACCATGTAAAATATCACCACCGTGAGGCTGCTAGCAGCTGAATCTGATACTTCACTGAGTCCATTACTCCCTAACCTTTCTGCCATTAACATGCACTTAGTCATACATGTTTACGGCCATTGCATTTAAGAGCTCAGAGAGAACATGCCTTCCTCTGGCAAATAAAAGCCCTAAAGGAAGTCCAGACATGCAACGACCTCCTCAGAGTTTTATGTTGTAATAAAACATGTTTACATACTTTTTGCCTGTTTGGACCCCAAGGGCACAAGGGTGAAAAGGTTATCATGAAGCCGCCATCTGCCCCAGCCTTCAAAGGATTCTGTTTTTTTTTTGTTTTTTTTTCCTCGGGCACTTTGATATAGTACATTTTTACTGTCTTTGATTTCCCACCCCTATCTTTTACAGAAGAAATGTTTTAGGAGAACCCCAGAATGAGAGGAGGGCTGGACAAAGTAGCTGGTGTTTGTGAGAAAGCAGAGGATTTCTTTTGCCCTCCTAAAACTGCTTTGAAGGATTTATTACGAAGATCAATACTTGGATTTGGATGGGAATCAAACATAGACCTTGACCTCTTTTGAGTCCTTCAAAAGAAAAACTAAATGTTTCTTTTGGGGGTGGCAGAAACACTGAGAATGTGAGCCCATTAGAAACCACCACTCATCCCTCTTTGCTGTTGAGTAAACATGGCTTAACCGTCAGCCTCTCTTATGTCTAGTTTTCATTTCTTAATCTTTTCCCTCTTAGCTGGCTCTTTGTGACTCACTCTTTCATTCTCTCCCCTTCAGTCCCTCTTTCTGCCATTACCCTTGGTGCCCTGCTACACATCGTTGTCATCAACAAATGGTTGGGTCTCAGTTTTATTAGTGCCCCTGTTTAAAACTGGCTTTCTGAAGGGATACGCAAAGGTTCCTCTGCATGGCTGGGCCCATCTGTAGTGTGGCATAATGATTTTTTCACGCTGCATTAAGTTAACACTGTGCTGCCAGCAAAGCGAGCCAAGACCCAGTTTCTAATTGGACTAAGAGAGGGAGAGAAGCAGGAACAACATGACACAACAAAACATCAGGCACCTTTTAACCTCAATGTCATCCATTCTTCCTTTTTTGTCTCACACATACATTACCTATCAACTGCTCTGTGGCTGTAGCTTGATACTTTCTGTATTTCCCTCAGTCCCATCTGTTGTCCTGATGTGTCCAGGTTTGGGAGTGGCCGATGGAGAGAAGGATTGACATTTGGCTTTTTTGTGTTTGTTTTCACCCAAGGCAGATTAAAAGTCAGTGTCAGGTCATAGGGTTGGCCAGATTAGGTATTTGGGATTTGGGATTTCGGTGCACAAGGCCAGGCTGCCAGTCACAGCCAACAAGCTACACATGGGTGGATTTCCCCAGTAGGCTTAAGCTGCGGTCAAGCGTGCTGACCCACTGGACTCTCTTAATGCAGTTTTCTTCTTTGGTGAGGCAAGCCACCCCTGGGCTCCAACAATCATTTAGCTAGCTTTGGCTTTGAGGAAAAGTGAGAGAGAAGATCATAAACCTGTTGAAGTTAGATTTAGAGTAACTAACATACTTTCAGTTTTCATGCTGCTTTTGTTAACATATTGTTGTAGAATATATTGAACAAAATAACATTGACTATACTATTTCAACCAGGTTAAAGTATTCCATCCAGTCATCCATCCATCCATTTTCATCCGCTTATCCAGGGCCAGATCGCAAGGTATTCCCAGGCCAGACAAGATATGTAATCCCTCCAGCGTGTTCTGGGTCTGCCCCGGGCCTCCTTTCAGCGGGACATGCCCAGAACACCTCTAACAGGAGATGCCCAGGAGGCATCCAGATCAGATGCCCGAACTACCTCAACTGACCCTAAGAAGACCTTGAAGAAATGAACAATTCGGACTTCGAGCACCTTGCCCGATATGGGGACACCCCCCCAGGCTCAGCCCAAAACAAAAACATGGAGCTGTCGCCCTGTGGGTCCACCACTCGCAGAGACAGGAATCAGGGTTTGGTGCAGTGGGTGCTGGGCGACAGGTGTGAGCAGGGTCCTGGGTGTGCTGATCCCTGGCATCGAGGACTGGCTCTGAGGTTAAAATACTGCTTATATAAAAAGTGTGTTTATTCGGGGTGTCGGTGGCTTAGTGGTAGAGCAGGCGCCCCATGTACAAGGCTGTTGCCGCAGCGGCCCAGGTTTGAATCCAGGCTGTGGCCCTTTGCTGCATGTCATCCTGTCTCTCTCTCCCCCCTTCCTGCTTACCTCTCCTGCCCATTAAAGGCAAAATGGCCCAAAAAATATCTTTAACAAAAAAAAAAAAAAAGTGTGTTTATTTATTGGTGCTATTAATGCAGCTCAATTTAGGAGCTAACAGGGCTCAATTTCCAAAGCAAAATCCACTCTGGTGGACAACATACTTGTGAGTTGCTTCCAAAAATCAATGGAAAATGAATCATCCTCTATGCAGGTGTAAACCATCTCAGTTTTTACACTGTGAAAGGGTGAAATCTGAGAAAATAATACTCGGGTTGCCTTGAATCTGAGCTTTGTGTAGTCCCGTCTGCTGTGTCTTCTCTTGCCACAACCAGTCATGCATGCATGCTACTAACAGAAATGTAATCATGACATGGTGTGTATTGGTGGGAATCACAGCTCTCTGCATGACCGCTTTCGGAGATGCTAATATTGGTTTGACATGTTTTAATTTGCTCTGTTACTAGAAGGCAGCCCCTAGGACATTCCTCCAGTGGAGAGCCCATGAGGCCCCAATGTACCTGACATCCTGATTATAGACAGGTGAGCAGAAATTGACAAGCACGGTAATCTCTTCCTCTCTGTTAAGGACTATATTGATGTGCACTGGAATCTGCTCTCTGTCTTTGCTTCTCCAACCTTATCCTTTATGTCAAGGTTTGACAAGTGCTATGTAACTGACAACTGCCATGCAAGACCATGCTCATAGCACAGGGCCTCATGTTGAACTCTGTACTGATGTCATGTGTTTTGTATGACTTAGTGCATACTTTGTCTGACACTAACACCGTAGCTGTCATGTCAAAAAAAATCCCTCACTTCAATGCATTTTGCTTTGGTAGGAGCCAGCATTGCCAAATGAAAAATGTCCATATAGTACCGGAGGATTAATCTTATCATATTTAAAGGAGAATTATCATATGCGAGTCGTAACCACAAGAACAAATAGGTGTAAATTTGTATTTAAAAAAAACAAGCATGTATTTCAATGACTTTTTGATCCCCCTAAGCAGGCTGACAAAGCTTTGATGCATGGAAGAGAGTCCATAAGTTCATGTATTTTTGTAACAGTACTATTACCAAATTAAATTACAAGACAGCACGACAGTCATATTCTGCATGAAAAGGCCATAAGATAACCTAATTCAACAAATTACTGGTGTATTTAAAAAAACTTAATTTGAACAAAGCATACCTCAGTGATAAAGTTCAAGAACAAGAGCAATGCTTGCAAATCACGTTCATCGTAGCCTACACAAAGCATGATTAGCTGGGAAGAAGTCATGTGAAAAGATGCGTAAACAACAGAAAATGAAGATGTAGGATCAATATTTTGCTATCCTGATCACGTCAGGAAATCAATTAAAATGAAACAATACAAATTAAAACCAACTACTAATAGTAAGCATCAGAGATGGGGACTTGAGTCATTGTGACTTGGACTCGAGTCGACTTGAGTCGCTGTTTTGATGACTTGTGACTTGACTTGACAAAAAATAAAAGACTTGAGACTTGACTCGGACTTGGAAGTTAAAGACTCGGGACTTGACTTGACTTGAGACACGATGACTTGAATGACTTGAGTGTTATTCACATCATGTTTTCGGTTAGAATATAAAATTAATAAATTAATTTAAAAAATAATGTCGATTACCTGGTAGGAGTGCAGGCTGAGAATGGCGTTGTCATGATTGGATCACTACCCTGTCAATCAGTCATGCCCTCTCTACGTACCTTACGTGTTTATTGGAGAAACAGGCCCTCTTATATCAGATAGACATCAACATGTCAGCGGGAGGGGCACTGTGAGTCATCATCTTTGGCTTTCGGAATTACCATTATTACGGCAAAAGATGAACAGCACAGTGCAAGACATGCGGCATAAACATCTTGGACAGCCAGGCGACAACTTCAAACTTTGTTCGTCATTTGAAGAGCCATTCTGTCTAGTAAGTGCTTGTCAATTAGCTAATATTATCTGGTTAGTCGGTAGTTAGCTAACGTTAACTTGATACGATACGGGGGTGGGCGGGTGGGTCGACATTAACCCCAGAAAACATGAGTGAACATTCCGACCGGTTCATCACAAGACCGGCTGTACGTTTTATGAACGAGCAACACATGGTTAAATGAGCTAAATGGGTGATTTTGGCCGCTGCCTTGGTTAGTGTGTATGTGTGTGTGTGCGCGCGTGTGCGCACACATTGGGGGTCGTCCCTGCAAAGTAAACATTGCAGCGATGAAGTCACTGTTTACTGACAGTTACTTATATCTTGTCTTTTCACTTTATTAAGATCAGATTCTGCAGGTAAAATTACAATAATAAGGTGACTTGAATTGGACTTGACTTGACCTATTACAGGACTTGACTTGACTTGACTTGACATAACCAGTGACTTGACTTGACTTGACTTGACTTGACTTGTCCAAGAAAAAATGACTTGGGACTTACTTGAGACTTGAAGGTTAAGACTTGAGACTTACCTGAGACTTGCGCATGTGTGACTTGGTCCCATCTCTGGTAAGCATCACTAAACGGTCAAATTATTGTACAATACGGCACATTTTGGCATTATTGATCGTACAGAGAGGAAAGTTATCGTACAAATATGATCCAGGATCGTAGACTTTTTCATTGGCATTCTCTTGTTTACAAAGCTATTCTTGTCCTACTTCTAGCATACTTATGTGTGTGAATTAAGCAACAGAAATAAAAATGGCTATGCTCTCCGTTCGCAAAACATGTTTTTATTATCTGTATTGAGGGTACCTACAGAATTTGGCAAGCTGGCATTAATGTATGCAGCTCATTATACTTGGAATCTTCTGGAGAAGGACTTAGGGTCCGTCCCAATACTCACACTTCCCCTCAAAACTGGCCCTAGCCCTTGTTTTTGCGTGTTCCCGTGAAGGGCTAGGGTGTCCCAAACTTTAGGAAAGTGCTTTTCAGCTTTTAAAATCCCCACTTAATTTGAAGGGCCGTGCGATGCACAATGAATTTCCCAGGATGCATTGCAAAACTATCCAGGAAGATGGCAGCCTCCATGAGAAAGCCATCGCACAATTGTAGCACTATTTTTGCGAATAAGCATGCAAAAATTCCAAAATATGTCGGAATGTGTTATGTTTCTGCATATGCATTATCTGTAAGTGTTGAGTTAGAATATGAATGCTTGAAAATCGCTAATTCATGGTGTAGCCGACATGAATATCTACAGAGTTCTTCGTGCAAGAAACCTACGTGGACAATACGCGTGACGTAGGTGAACACGTCTGTTACGCTAATTTGCATGAAGTGGCGTCCCAATTCATGAGTAAACCTCCCTACCCCTCGACACTACCCCTTCGTCGTTGAGGGGAATCTATCTGGCGAGTGCAATTGAAACCAAGGGGTAAGGTTAAGGGAAGAGAATTGGGTTTGGCCCTTAAAGTTGCACTCACTGGCTCCTCTTTGACGTTTCAAAGCACTGTTTCAGGACTTTTGAACACAATCTTCTATATGTCAGTGTCATGGTGTGTCTTAGCTGGTCTTTGTAATCACGTGTAGTTGCTGTTTTTTTGTGTTATCATGGTTCATTTCTAGTATATATTAACATACTTTTTTTGGGCTTTTCTTTGTAGTGTTCTTATTTTGTGTTTTGTATTGCTTGTTTTAGAGCTTTACATTTTCTATTCTGTATTTTTGTTCTGTGTTGTCTGTAACTTATGTTGCTGTCTGTCTTGGCCAGGACACTCTTGAAAAAGAGATTTTCTATCTAAAGAGGTTTTTCTGGTTAAATAAAAAAACAGAATGAAATAATTATTGTACCTCTGCAATGCTAGTAGGAGCCATGTTCATAAATAACCAACAAACCTTGTTGTGTCTCATTGTGTCGACCATGCTGATGCTCGCTGAAGCCACCAGAATGAAAATAAATGTTAGGTTACGCCTGCTTAATTCCAATCTATATGTCACATGCCAAGTCACGTGTAGGTCGCTTACCCTGGGATTTAATTCATGAGATTGGATCTGAGTAAGAAAATAAGCACAATGCTTCTGTTTCCTGTTAAACATGCCAGGAAAACATGAGATCGGAGTCACATGCAAAGGAAGAAAAGCAATTATGCGGCCATATATAATACATAGAGGTACAGAAAAAGCCACATTGATCCTCGCTTCCTGACAATAAGTGAATGTCATGTAAATAAGTAATGTGCAGTGTTTAATGCAGCATCGCAAAGAAGACTGTGGAGCAGCCGCTGACTGATGTGCATATGTAACAACCTGCATGTTGCTGGATGAAAATGTAGACACTTCAAAAGCTTCTCAGCTCCTCTGAAGAAAAACAAGCCTTCACTCTAAATGGGCCATCACACATTTGTACTGTTATCATGAGTTCAGAATGAGTTTCATGAGGGCAAACTTAATTTTAATTAAAAGCATGCAAATTAAATTTCTGATGATTTTCAGGTCTGCAAAGGTAAAGTTTTACAAGTTGTGCACCATTGTGGGAAGTCAGAATGCAGTCACTCATTGTTAAATCACGTGTAGCAAGTGTAGGACAAGTCTGTGCTATCCTTCTTAAAGCAAAGGTGTAGGGGTTTGGTCTGATTAAAAAGCTTGAACATCTGACTGACAGGGTTTTGCCTGTTCGTCTGAATTTAAATCAAAGGGAGTGGCATAATCTTGAGTTATACAGTCAAAACCATGATGAGAATACATAATAAACAATTTCATCCCAAAAGTAATAGCAGTGATTAGGGGATTAGCTACTGATCAATAGACCGAATCACTATGTTTGTTTACAATAATTTCCAGGTAGTTACCCACCATGTCACGGATATAAAATGAATGTGCAGCAAGCAAATGTTTTCTCAGTTGGTTAGTTTTTAGCCACCTAAACAAACCAATATCAGTTTAAGTGTATGCTATATTGAGATGATTTTCCCTGCTTTAAACTTAACAGTCATTGCAGCCTGTATTCAATTTAACTGTTTGATACCTGTAGACACTGTAGTGTCTACAGGTATCAAACAGTTGAATGTAATGCTTTTTAAGACCCTTTCAAGACAACTTTTAACCAAATTTAGGACAGATTTTCTGTAGACAAATCAGAGCATGTGAGCGGAGTGAAGCGGGTGAAAACTTCCGCTCCTGCTCGCAGACCTGTCACTTTGCGCTGCTCGTCTGCTCCGCTTGGTTCTTCCACTCCATCATAAATTCTATCCCGCTCCACTCGCTCACCACTCTGCTCAAAAAAACTGCGTCGTACTACCCTAACCTGTAATCATCTATTCACAAATAAAACATGAGCTTGGTAGATTCTCCAGGGAAGCCCTCTCCCCTCAGTTTCTTTTCTGAAGTACACAGTAAACTCCATAGTTTTGAAAGAAAATAGTGTGGGTGTGCGCAGGTGCAAAGATGCATTCTGGGTGGGGCATGAGTGACCGAAGCGAAATTGGAGCGAGAGATAAGGCTCCGCTCCACCTTTTAAAAAAAAAAAAAAACGCTCCTCGCTCTACACAAAATCCTTCCGCTCCCCGCTCCGCTCCCGCTCCCGCTCCGCTCCACTCACATGCTCTGAGACAAATCATGTTTTACTTATTTAAGCATTGCAGGTAAACACTGCAGGCAAGTAGTGGTCTTGTGCAGAGGTAGGTGCAATGTAGACATATGGTTATTAGAATGAATTAAGTCAATCTACATTTTGCCAACAGGTAAGTGCAAGTATGAAGTCAAATGACAGTATTATACATTTTTAAAGATTTGTAACATTATAAATGTGGACTTTTACAAAGAAAAGTTTCAGTCAGTTTAACAAAAATAAATAAAAAGATTTATAAATGAAATTAGATAAAATGTTTGAAGCAGTTAAGATGTCATAAATTCAAATTTAAGACTGTTTAATGACTTTTAAGGCTTTATTGTCATAAAATTGAATCTAAGACATTTTAAGCCCTTTTAAGGACACCCTGCAGCCCTTTTTGACAGAAAACCAAGGCTGTCATCTTAAAGCCACCAGACTCATTGACAAAAGCAGTAATTTTACATCAGAACATGGGAGTAGCTGGTCTACTGTTGCCTTGATCAGTTAGTGTGATTGGTAAAGTTGTGAAAATATTCCAAATATAGCATAAACTTGAACTGATATTGATTTTTTTCGGTGGCTAAAATCCATTTTGATGCAGCCCTGGTCCACAGCAGTACATTACTTAGCTTCAGTGCTGGTGAATTTGGTCTGTCAAAGACGACTGCAACACAACAAAGTACAGGAGCCACCGTCTCCTGTTGCTGCGGTGCAGGACTGAGAGGTTCAGGACGTCGTTCATCCCGACAGCCATCAGACTCTTTAACGCCTCAGTTGGGGGAGGGAGCACATAGCTCCTTCCCTACTCCATCTGCACACCCTCCTGCATTTTTGCACTCTCTACTTTTTTTATTGTGTGCACTGTTTACATGTAGATTATTTTTTATTCTTATATTATTTTTATTTTATATTACTCATTTATACCCTGGTTTTTACTTGACCTACCTGTACTTGTACTTTGTATGTGCATTAGCCACTGGACACAACAATTTCCCTACGGGGATTAATAAAGTATCTATCTATCTATCTATCTATCTATCTATCTATCTATCTATCTATCTATCTACATAAAATAAGCACAGCAGAAATGTCAGATAGGTCAGACTACCATGTTTAAATATATATCCTTTAATGTTACAGTTATGACTGAAAATGACAACAGAAAAAAAATATGTTCCCAGTTTCATGTCTCTGCAATTTAAATTGTCAGTTGTCAGCATGATACCACTGTGATTTATTCAATAGAGTGGTATGTATATCTGGATGACTTCTGTGTTATAGAGAATAACCTTCGACATCCAACAAACCAAAGCAAATGAATCAACATAGTCAGATGTTTGAGGATCATGATGTATAAGCTGATTGTTTACCATCAGTCTAGGTGACTACAGAAAAAGCTAACAAGCAATAAAAGTAGGCTAACTACTTAGCTTACAACTAAATATTCAGTGATGTATATAAACCAGATGAGTCTATATAAGTGGAGGCTCCAGCTAAAGACAAATCCAAGTCTTCAAGAATGTCTTAATATAGCCCTGTAGCTACAGCCCTGTCATCAGTTCACACAAACTAATTAAATACAACATCAGCTTAATATATACGTGTGTATATACATACTAAGAAAGGGGCACACACACACACACACACACACACACATCAGTGGTCAGTGATGCAAGCCAACTGTGCCTCCCTCCACCTCGACCTGTCTCACTTCCCTCCATCCCTCTCCCTCTTGCCTCTCTTGGGGTCCTCATCCTTCTTTCCTTGTGAACACCAGTGTCTTCTCCAGGTGATGAATGCTCCTTCCCTCGCACACTGTCTGGCTTTGGACACTCTTAAATTACCCCAAGCTGTGGAGAGGAGAGGAAAGAGGAACTTAAAAATAGAATTTGGACTGAGATTTTTTTTTAGGCTAACAGTTGCCCCTCTCTGACCCTGCCTCAGCCCCCTTGTCACTCTGCCTTCACTCCCTTATTCCCTTCTTTCCACCTTCCCTTCTCGCTCTGTGTACCGGGGAGGGGAGGTGGGTTATTGATGGTAATTCTGTGGACCTTTGTTACTTCCACACATCCACACACACACACACACACACACACACACACACACACACACACACACACACACACGCACACCATTTCCCCCCACAGGCCTCATCTCTCTTTCTCTTCCTCTCCTCCGGCTCTCACATGAATAATGTTGTCCCCAAGCCAGAATGAGGTCAGGAAAGTAATGGCGAGACATATTGTGCAGTTAAGGCTGTCTGCAAATGGCCCATCAATAATCAAAGGCCACGCATTAGCAGATGCAACATTGTGTCTGCGTGTGTGTGTGTGTTTTATTTTAAATCCAAAATAGATGGTGCTATTGATTATCTTATCAACTAATCCCTTTAGCTTTTAATGCAGTAATTGATTGTTTTAGGAACAGAACCAAGCATTAAAAAATATGCATTTGGCATTAATGGAATCCTAAAGTGTTTTAAAGTCTTGAAGATATTTTGAGCGGAAACACCCCGAGGACGATCGTTTCTAAGATGCATTTGTCATGTTTTTTTTTCTTGTCAGAGAAAGAAAAAAAACTAAAAATCCAACATATTTTTCTGTGAAATGTGAAAAGAATAAAAACATTCCCACAGGTTGCAGATACATGCAAATTGGAGCCAACCAAATGAAGTCCCCGTGTTCGGCGCTCGACAAATTAATTGTTTTCCCTGCAGTTAAAGTGATGAAGAGTCCACAGCTCTCACAAGGGTCTGTTTGACCTCCACTGTTGGCACATCAGCAAGCAACACACTTGTCATCAAAGTTGGTTTCAGCCCAAAGAGCTGCAGTTAACCTCCGACCCCTCACCTCTGTTGCCCCCCCTGTAAAGTGGGCGCCCTTAACTTTGGGAGACTGACAGCTTTCTTAAAGAGGGTTTTTGGAGGTGAGGGGTTCTGGGTCACAGATATTTGGGATGTAAAGACAGGGGGTAGGGTGCATTGCTTTGGCTAGTGGGACTGGCTTTGTGTTAAAAGTCTTAATTTTGCCCCCCAGCACTCTCCTCAGTCTCCTTTTACAACTCCCCAGCTTAAATATTTACAAACACACCAGCGCCATGGCCACATGTTTGTCCATTCGCTCATTTGCTTGTGATTAGAGAGCTCTTGTTCCAGACTCAAAAGCCCACTTAGAGCCGACCTATCTCCCCCAGCCACACTCCCAAACTCCCTTTTCCTATTACCATTTGTGCCCACATAGACGCATTACTCATTTTATCACCTCTGAAACTATTTTCTGTTGAGCTTTTGTCCACAGTGGAATGATGAAAAACCCAATTTCTTGTATCTATTTTAACCCTGGAGGTAACCTTGCTCAAAAAATATATAAATAAAAGCAAGTCCTGAAACTGAACTTTGGCCAAACCTCACTAATGAACTTACACTTTAGGTCCGTGTTGACTCAACTGCAGCTTTCATGAAAGGGTTAGACAAAGTTTACCGCGCTCTTTCAGGTCTTCCACATAACCCCGACTACTAGCACGCAACCGATTAAAAGTTTTAAACGGTGCAGACTTTCCAGACGGAGGAGAAATCAAAGTATGCGTTTAAGACATCAATAAGCGTAGTATGCCAATAACAGCCAGGGAGGCCAGGGAAGAGGGGCAGGCAGACCGGGCCTGTTAAAAGGAGCTGACTTCCATTCAAATGCCGCTCTGCTCCACTGAACAAGCTGAACAAATCAATACCATTCATTTAAAGGCATTTCTTGGTGGATATATCAACAAGTGCTGAGGAACAGCTTTACCGGTGTGCATATATGTGTGTGTGAGTGTGTGTGTGTGTGCGTTGGGCTTTTTTGGCCCTTTCACCAAAACATAACCAGGCATGCAGATATTCAACATACATTTTCCTCTCAGAGGATCTGCAAGACAAATTCATACTGCCTTTTATCAAGTCAGAAACGCACAGAGACCCATGGGGCGTACTTTAAAGGCTAAAGATAAGGTCCCAAGATATAAAGTGAAATAAATGTATTGTGATGAAATGCTGCTGCAGAATATGTCCTCTATTCTGCTGCTGTGGAGCAGAACAGATGCATTTTATTGAGCATATGGTTTTGATTGGGGGGATGGTATTGACACTCAGACTCTTGCTTCAAACTCTCACTTTGAATGACAGGTAAGGATATTGATCAAGAGGCATGTGAAGGGAGCTACCAGCAGCACCAAGGCTGTTGGTGTACTCCAGTGAAGCTAGGAGCCCTTTCTCTCACTTGCAAGGCATAGTTATTTATGGGCTCTAGTTTACAATCACAATGACCACCACAAAGTGTTAGCTTATGGGTGACAGGACAATGGTTCTCTGAAACAGAAATCATGGGTTCATGGATATCTCACCGAAGGTAGACCAAAGTGTAAGCCAGATTCTCCAGGCAGGAAAATGTTATACCAGAAATGCAGAGTGGCAAGATGCATATACACAACCATAAACATCCAAACCCAGATAGTGTGCTTATGCAAGCTGACTTTATATTTGTGGGGATAAAGTCTGGTCACCATGTTTTCTAACTAATAAATGATGTGTCACATTCTGAATGCAGGGATAGTGAAGCAGTTTATGTTTACATAAACAGACAATGCCCCATATTAATCTAGTTAAAAAGGAAGTTGTGGATTATTTTTTGTCTTGATCATCGCTATTAGATTTGATCTGGACTATTAGGGCCGTTTCGTAGTTGACGCAAAGGCACGCAGACTCAAACGCACTGGGACGTATCGAGACGCATTGGCCGCTATGCTGCGTGCTTACGTCTCAAAATGTGTTGTCCATTTTTTTGATACGCGAAGCAGCGACACGTGTAATACCATGCGTTGCCAGCGGGGGTGATAATGCAAGTGGCGTACTTGAAATTAACCACTATTTGTTATTCACAGAAGAAGCAGGTATGAAATATGTCGGGCGAGGAGAAAAAACTTCTCATGCCCTGCACTCTCATGAAATAGCAGCACTAGCTAGCTACAGCAGTACTAGCTAGCTGGAATGTACTGGTGACTCTGCTACCCCCTATTGCGCGAGCAATGTATTGCATTTCAAGTGTCACCCGCGTCGCTTGCATTCAATGTGACTATGAAAGGAAGTGCGTTGCTCAAGTTGCGCGCATGGACTATGAAACGGCCCTTACAGTCATATTTTTGTTGTATCACATAATTTTGCAAACCACTCGCAAGAATAAATTTTGGCATTGTACAGTTCTGCAAACCACTGTTACATACAGTATATTTGTTTTATATGTAACGGATAAGGGTGTAATGATCCGTCAGTCTGGATCGATATATTGATCCAGTGATCAACGATCTAGTATCATCGATGCAAAGTGAAAACATTGATCTGCATTGTCATCTTTAGGATATGCTTTTATTTTGAAAGGCTGTGTCACCCTCAAACAACACAGGCAGATGGCAAGCAGCCAAGTAAAGGCGATGAGGATAACGTTATTTAATCAGGAATAAGTCAGCATATGCATATAAGCATATAATATTTTCGATTTTAGAGAAAAAAGGGGTCAACAGACAGAGCTCGTGGTGCATGTCAACAATGCCGTTATGAAATAAAACACAACGTAACGTTACCTGCCTGGACCGGCATTTCATTCTGCTAACTTCTCACCACAACAACATTAGCAACTCTGTTTTAACAATGTCAGGCTGAAAAAAATGTTCACACAGGCTGAAATTCAAACATGCTTTTCTGTTGGGAAAGAAAACCAACAGTGAGTCAGAAAAAGTACAAACAATACATGTAATTTGTGAAGTTATGAATGGAGGAAAGTCCAATAGCCGCTAGGCTAATTTATGCAATGTAAACATGCTTGAGTTAATAATGGGTGACTAGCAAAAAACAATTGACAAATCTATGAATCTTGACAATTACTACTGAGCTGAATTTGATACTTTTGTTAAACAGTGTTGTTGTTAATCCATGTTTTATGGCTGTTGGGAGAAGTGTGCCTTCAGGTGTTTGGGTTAAAATGAAAACTTTTCTACTAGAAAGGACTTTCTGGGAGAAAGCCCTGAAGGTTAACTTATCCCATGTACTGTTTTATGTGTGTTAGTGGAGTCAGTTTAAAGTAAACTTTACTGCACTTAAGCGGTTATAGTTATTTACATTATTTATGTGTTGTTTTTATCTTTTATGGCCGAAAGCAAAAAGAAAGAGTTGGCAGCTTCTTCTGTAACTGAATGTGTTAAATGGGCAGATGATCAGGCCCCTGAATCGCATCGAATTGAAATTGCGTCGTTTCAGACTTTGTAATATTGGAAATAATCGTTGTCCAAAAAATAGATATGATATTGTATCATGATGAAACCAGTGATATACACCCCTGGTTAAGGATATGTTGATACTTAATGTTTCTTAATGTTGCAACAATGCTGTGGTCAGTGTGTAGTTAGATTTAGGCTCAGAGACTAATTGGTTAGGTTTAAGAAAATATCATGTTTGGCTTAAAATACCTGTTTTTGGCTACAAACACAGCTGTAAATGCCCCAAACTGTCATTAAACAATACCTGCTTTTGTTGGTCTTGAACAGTGATTTGCTGATGTCTGCTTCTAGGCAGCCATCCTGCTTACATGTCATGCTATCCACCATCCTCTAATCCTCCTGATGACAAACTCAGCTCATACACATGTACTCTGAACATACAAATGTAACATAACCATGAGTCTGCAGAAATGTACAATGCCAACATTTTATTCTGTTGACTGGACTGCATATTTGAGGTAAAAATGATATGTTTTTAGCCACACATTTGAAAAAGAAAGAGATGTTGAACACAGACATTTAAATTGTCTTAAGATGTTTCTGTATGTCAAATCACAAAACTGTTAGAACACTGACTTCCAACTGACCTGTTAGATATGAAAAGGAAACAGAGTTTTGTGAGCTCATTTTTACAGCAGCCTCGTGTTGGTTGAGCATGATTTAATCAAGATAACCACAATAGATCATTATGCATAATGGCGCCCCACTTTGGTATGGCACTTTTCAAATTACAGGCTGCAGATGTAACACACGTACAGTAGCTGTCCTGCTGGCTTCAAATGACTGTGGGGGTTTAATCAGCTGGAGAGGAATGCTTTCATAGAATTCAGCGATGACAGACGTGGTAGAAAAAAAAATCGCCCATTAATCTTTTGCTCATCATGACTGACTGATTTAATGGCATTTGTGATACAGTCACATTAAACCTGAATTTGTAATGTCAATCTTAACGTGTTGCTAACACTTTAGTTTAAGTCCCTCAGATATGTTTTTCATTAATGTAAAGCATTTGTCAGCAATTATAATTCCACTTATGAAGAGTAGTGTACACAGCTCTGCAGTACACAAGTATTCCTTTTTGTTTTATTTTACTGCCGTGTCACGTCAACATCACGGACAGGCAGGAAAATAGGTTAGTAAAGAGAAGAAAGCTGCATGAAGTCCATTGAAAATATTATGGTTATGACTACTGCAGAGTCATTTGACCAGGGGTGTCAAACATACAGCCCATGGCCCTGGAACCGGCCCGGTAAAAGGTCCAATCCGGCACACTAGATGACTAGACTAAGAGGTGCCAGGTTTCAGGAGCAAGTTAAACAATGCATTGCTCTAATTCATATAAAATTCTGCGTCAGAGGCTTTTCCACCCTGACCAGAATACAGTTCTCTGATATAACAATAATTACTTACTGTGACCGTGTTTAAAGATGTTGAACATTGTGCAAAAATATCGTCAACCAGCAGCTTCAGTTCCAAAGAATTGGTATCAGGAAATGAATGGTTAAGGTTAAATGCACATGTGATGACAGCGAGAAGTAGACTGACTGAATGTTGAAAAACTGACATACTGTTGAAACTGCACTTGTTTTTCTGAAGACATCTCGTCTACAGAATGTACTCGTAAGTCTTTACTCAAAGAAAAGGGAAAATATTGGAGCTGATGGTACTTACAAATTATTGTGCAATGGTTTTATTGGTCTAGCCCATCTGCGATCAAATTGGGCTGTGTGTGGCCCAAGAACTAGAATGAGTTTGACACCCCCTGTTGTAGACAATGCCGATTGTGACCCCATCCATCCATCCATCCATCCATCCATCCATCCATCCATCCATTTTCATCCGCTTATCTAGGCTGGGTCACGGGGGCAGCAGGCCAAGCAAAGCACCCCAGACATCCCTCTCCCCAACAACACTTAACAGCTCCTCCTGGGGGACCCCAAAGGCGTTCCCAGGCCAGATGAGATATGTAATCCCTCCAGTGTATTCTGAGTCTACCCCAGGGCCTCCTACCAGTGGGACGTGACCGAAACACCTCCAACGGGAGGCACCCAGGAGGCATCCTGATCAGATGCCCGAACCACCTCAACTGACCCCTTTCGATGCGAAGGAGAAGCGGCTTTACTCCAAGCTCCCTTCAGATGTCCGAGCTCTTTACCCTATCTCTAATGCTGAGCCCAGCCACCCCACAGAGGAAGCTTATTTCGGCTGCTTGTATCTGCAATCTCATTCTTTCGGCCACTACCCAGAGCTCATAGGTGATGGTTGGGACTTAGATGGACCAGTAAATTGAGAGCTTCGCCTTCTGGCTCAGCTCCCTCTTCACCACGACGGATTTTGCATTTGCATTAAATGCATGTGTGTTTGGGGGTCTTAAAGTACATTAATACCAATGTGTCTGCTTGGAGAGTATTGAATATGTTTATTCATATTATTACACATTGTTATGTACTTGCTTCATATTTCTGCCGTGCGTTTTTTTTAGTCGCTGATGGAATCACTCTGAGTGACTGTGCAGACCATGTATGTATTCTCAGCTCAACAACAAGGACGAGCAAAGAAAGAAAAACACGTCAAGTGTTTGGACAAATACAGAGGCCTGTGTAAATGTGCACAATGAGGCCAATGACTCATCTTCATGCAAAATAGGTGAGAGACGGTAAATGAGTAAGTGTGTGTGCTTACAAATGAGAGCATATGTGAAGGCAAGCAAGTGTACACAATGGTCTACGTGCCAACAAGACACAGAATGATGGATATGAGTAAATAGAGAGAAGATAGAGGGCAATGAGTTCATTCCACCTGCAACGTTTGAGAGTGTGTGTGTGAGGGAGGGAGTTAAAATAATGCATATATGTTTATGTGTCTATGCATGCTGCTGTGTGTCAGTTTAGATAGTTTTGGGGTATTATGAGTTCTCTGCAGGCCAAGCTCTGCAGTGCCTGAATATAATGAGGCAGCAACACAGCTCACCTGTCCAGCTGCCAGCAAGAGGTCAACCACAGGTGAGCGCAGCATTACCTCCTCAGACACATCCACACGGGTAGATGCACATCCAAGCACTTGCGCACACACACCCAAATAATAACGCACAAGCATATTTTTCTTAACTAATATCAGCAAAATAAGTTTTTCAGAAATTCCAGCACTGTACAGCGTGCTCAGATACTTTCAGTGTTGTTGCATTTGCTGACCCCCTTTTCCCATCACATCCTTTCCTTTCCCTCTGTCTGACTTTCTTAAGTAGCACAAAAGTTTGCCTAAATCCGATTACTCTGCCAGTATACTGTAAATTTAATTTTTATTTTTTTTCAATGATGAAGATGAGATGGAAAGAGGTGTCTTCTTAAAAAGCACGCTTTTCCCTTTTCTCTCCCCGGAGGATTCAAAATCCTCCTTGACAACACGCATCTCAAGGCTGACAGTCTCGCACCTTTCTTTCCCTTAAGCAGTACATCCTACCATTTGATGCACCTCTCTTTATAAAAGGCGGTAAGCTGTCTAAACCTGGGTACATATCATGGGATTTATAAATTCACCCAATGCAGTCTTTAAAGAATTATTAACTTGTTTTTAAATGAAGGAGATAGAGACAGCCTTCGCAACAACTTATGTAATCAATTTGACTGAAGCTTAAGAGTTTTGCCTTTCCGTTTTATTATGCTGGGAGAAAATGACCATGCTGGATCCTTTAGAATCTGAAAAGTCTGTGACTGTATGTGAACTTAACTGTCTACGGTCAAATCAGGAAATGACTTCCATTTCATTTTAAGATAACAGTTTTGAACAGCCACTGACGACAGATTAATGGTTTTAACAGGTTATAAAAGAAGGAAAATATACCTGTATCTTTACATCCTTAATGACTCAAGTCAATAATATGGCATCCCTTCCACAAGGTACGTATGTGATAGTTTCAAATATGTCACAGTCCCTCCATCTAAAAGACTTTGAGGGCCGTGACTGGTCTAAAAGGCTGAGTGTGACAGTCCCCGAGGAGCGCAATGCTAAAATGCCACTGTGGTAGTCCATTTAGCGCTGCTCTCCCACCAGAGAGCCATCGGGTCTTAGCAGTCCTAATGGTGTTCACTGCACCAGCCTCTTAATCCAACCCTGGTCTTCCACAACTCAGCTCTCTGCTACTTACACCCCCCCCCCCGGCTGGGGAAAAGGGGACGTGACAGCGACAGTGTCTCAGAGTCAATTACAGGTCCAAGGCAATCCCTGAAGAGCCAACAACTGTGTTTGTGACAAAATGGTCTGTCCTCATTCCTTCATAAAGATGCAATTTGCAAGAGCAGGGAGAGATTTTTGCGGGTGGAGTGCAGAGTGCATCTCTTCGGAGCAGAGGATCATGGACTCCCCGTAGACGATGCTGTTAGCCCAAATGAATAAATGATGAAATGGGCTAGCACATTGTGCTTTAATGTAAAAGTTGAGTGCAGCACAGTGAATTTAGACTGCGTGAAGTGTCACAGGTTTAAAGTACGGTGGATCTATAGTTAAGCTCAGGGCATTTATGACTTGAGTGGGCAGGGCACAACTCAACTGAGTGCAGTGTTGTTGACAAAGAATGAGGCAGGGAATAAGAGACTGAGCTGAGCAGCAGATTCTTGAAGCAGAGAGAAGTCACCTCAGAATGAAAATGACAAAATCCAGTGGTAATCAAGGATAACAATTCAGGTAATTATTGTTAAATGACTTATTTGAGTACTTAATTAATTCCTGAACGCATAATGTTATTGTAGCCGCTGGAACTGAAGCTGAAGTGGAGGAACAGATGTGACTTGTCTGCACAGTTAGCACAAGAGTTAATGGACTAATGTTTATTGCAGAGGAACTCTCAAATCACATTTCCTTATTTCAGTCGGGAACACTTGAGTTAAAGAAAACTTTACTTCCATTTGCAGTATTATATTTGGCGGCATGGTTCTGTTCTGGGGCCTCTGCCTTTTCTCTGGCCTACGTGGAAAGCATAAGGCAGAGAGAGCACATCTGTCTGCCCTTCCTCGTGCAAATGAGGAAAGCATGAGGCAGAGAGTCAAACCTCTCTGCCCTTCCATGCGCCTACATGGAAAGCCTAAGGCAAGGAAAGCAGCAGCAAAGACCCCCCAGGAGCAGAACAGAGCAAGTGGCAATGACAAACAGACATCGATAAGTCAGACACAGCATGAAAAGGAGGAGCTGGGGTGGAGGCGCGTGGCTTGCAGAGGAAGCAGCAACAGTAGACAGGCCAGAGCAGTTTAAATAGGGCGCCCTGAATGAGATTTGCTAATTGGTTGCATAGAAAGGAATTGTGTGATCTATCAGCTGACTCCCTTCCATCAATCAGCTGCTCCATCACTTGATTGGCTGTTTGAGATCAGCTGATGTAGCTGGGACGTGAACTGAGCTTGACATCGTATCCTGCCTGAACTAACGCTACGCTCAATATAAGTAAAGTTGTGACATTCAGCTCCCCGGCACTGTCTTTCTCATACATATTTGATTTTACATTGGACATTGCTCCAGCACTTCATGTTTACTCTTTGCTGGCCAGCGCTGGCTGCAAGGTGCACAAATGTTACTGTGTAATGCAATGCAAAATAAACAGTGAAAGTTTTCAGGTCATGGCAGCGGCAGCACTTTGGGATTTGGCTGGTAAACACAATGCTGTGTTATCTTTGACATCCCCAACACATTTTTAGGGAGGTGGAACTGACTGTTTCTGTTCTGTTAATTCATCCGTGCAAATAATTTTTTTAAGCTCTCTGTGACTTCTATTTAAAAGTGTTGGTATGTAAAGTTACTTACATTGACGAGACAGCATTCAGTGTTTCATTCAATGACCTGCAAGTTGTCCTCAATAACAACATTTCCCTGTTGGGTCGTCCCAGTAAATGTTTTTACACTTTCTGTTTTGTTTTTTCTCATTTTGTTCACTTGATAGTCAGCATCTCTGTGGATGTGGTTGGAAAGTCGTCGGGCTGAATCTGGATCATATGAGGAAATTCTGGACTCGGTAACAAAGCATGACAAGCTTTTCTCTTTCTGCGGCAGCTATAGTTGGGGCACCCTTGGGCAAAGTGCTTAAGCATCCCTGTGGATTGACTCGGTGGTGACTGGTTATCCTACAAAATCCCCCTAAAAATGAAAATGTATGTGGGTGAACCCTCTTTTTCCCTCTGCAACTGCTCTGTGAGGCCGCTAAATTGAATAGAAGCTTCTCCTTTTCTATTGCAGCCACAGAAATATCAATATCATTTTTGTCTGTGTTCTGTCTAAATAGTGTTTTGACCTTTGCACTCCTCCAACTCCGCACTGATAAGTGATTTCGATCAGCTTAATAGCTGAAATGTAGATTTAAATGAGAGACAAACAGCATTTGTGTTGACTTTCAATGACCTGAATATATTTCAGATGCAATCAGTGTCTTAATGCTCTGAACAGCGATGAGCTAAGGGTCTGAATGCTCAGCTCAGTATTGACAGCACGCCTACATGATCACACAATGTCTGACAAAATAAGTTGTTTTTTTTTCTGTCAATAGTTTCAAAGAGTTTCTTTAACTAAAGTTGTCAGGATCCAAAAGACTCCATGTATTATCTTGTACTCTGTAAGGTTGTGTCCTGTTTGAGTCTATGCTGCACAGTGAAATGGCTGCGAATGCCAACACACATGTCAATTTGCATCTGACATTTAAAACGTTCCCTTGAATAATTTGTTGTCCCTTAACTATCTCGCTACAAAAAAAAAAAAAAATCACAATTCAATCCATCAATTTTGGAGTTATCTATTTACATTTGCACACTGTTACGTCGTAGCTTGCTTATTTAATTCATTTACCATAGAGGTAAGACGTCAATTTCTTTGAGCCCATCATGGCAGTTTATTGGATTACCTGATTAAATGAAGACTGAATGATCTGAGGGCAAAAGGCTACGCTTTCCACCTTTGAAAGATGAGTTTAGAACAAGCATGAATCACGTCTTGCATGGATAATGTGCAGCTTTCCGCAAATGCACTCTCTCCCTCTTTCTCTATGCACAAGTACAACTGTTCAATGCAGCGTATAAAAATCTGAATTCCAGTTTAACTACAGTGACAATATAAACAAGTCATTACACAATGGAACAGGATCTTTTTTCCAGCAGATGCCATGCTAATGCATTTGGCAACCCAGGAAGTGGCTTCATCTTTCTTTTATATCTGTAAGGACAAACTCCTTTAAAACTCTGTTTTCTTTTGTGATTTATATCCTCTATAATGATTCCAAAAAATGTGTTTAATCGTTATGTGGCAGTGAGCTGACGGTGCTTCAGCTGCCAGGGAGAGTGTTTATTTTCACAAGTCTCGAAGAAGCATAAACACAAGAGGACTGAGTGTGGGGGTGGCCATTTTCATGCCAAGTCTGCGGAGTTTTGAAAGCGGCACCAGCCCTGTGTTGTTCTGCAACCAGACAAGGTATTCCCTTTCATCCGGCAAGGATTCACCCCATTTCATGTCAACAAGGCCCTTTAAGCTTGGAAACTAGGTGGAAAGGGAAAAAAAAAATTCAACGGAAATCACCGTGACTTGTAGTTGACAGACAAACCTCTTCCTCTAGACAAGAAAAGGGAAAAAAATGAGGCTCTTGTTGCAAAAACAAATGATCTGAACATGGCTCAGAAACTTGTCCTGGCACGTTACCTCTCTGATGAGTTTTTTATGTGCACCCTCATATGAAATCACTGCGTATCATCTCGCTCGGCCCTGAATCACTGCTATTAATGGTGCATGATTAAGTCAGAATTGTAAAGAAGGTCTCACAGTGCTGAGCTGTTATTAGTTTTTGACGGGGGTTGTGGCATTCCTCACTATGACATGTTAGCCGGGTGACGCCACAGCCGGATGCAGGTGTTGTCTGCTTGTTTCTCGGTCAGACCTGACTAAGCCAGGACAGAGGCCCTGCCACTCGGTCATTCATCCACTGCCCCTCCTTGCCTCCCTCCTCCCCCTTCAAGCCTTAAATGCCTGGGCTATCTGGCTCAATCAATCACCTGTGTAAAGAGCAATGGCTGTGTGTAAAGGGAGGACTGTGCGGCAGAGGGTGGGGAGAGAAAGAGAGCGGGCTGTGAGGTGGGTGTCAGGGACAGGTGGCCAGGGTCAGTATCTCTCTCACCTTGGCAGCTCCTCTCCAAGTGCTCTTGACAGGCTTACATGCATCCACCCACCTGCACAAGAGGGGCCGCGGGCACACACATACAGAGTAGGTGTCTCTCCCACACACTCGCACGAACGATGACACGCTCGCAAACACCGGCGAGCAGCGCGAACTGCTCCGGGCTACTAGCGCTCCCTAGGGGAACACTCGAACTATGCTAATGCATGCCAGTTCATCAATTTAGTCCTGGACACAACAAGCTTTCTGGACTGCCTGGGCATGCATATTTCTCAAGGTTAAAAAGTTGTCAGGGATAAGATGGCCACTTCTGTGTGAATGAATCTCCATATCATGAAAGAAAAATCAATAGCTGTGGCCAATAATGCGGCAGATGGAGTTAAATGCATCAGATGCACCCAATCCGTTTTAATGTAATGTCTGTTTTCTTGTGGGAGTGTGTACATAATATACAGTTCTGTAAATGCTAATAAAGTTGACCAAAAGCAATGAACTTACGTAAATAACCACATGAAACCCCCCCAAAAGAATGTCTCTGGTTGCCTTGTTGTAGTTA
This sequence comes from Epinephelus moara, assembly GCF_006386435.1. Lineage (NCBI taxonomy): Eukaryota > Metazoa > Chordata > Actinopteri > Perciformes > Serranidae > Epinephelus > Epinephelus moara. Next base: position 20,776,099 of record NC_065515.1, read on the forward strand.
GAAGTCACACATGTGTAAACAGAGTGAAACTAACTTTCAGGGGTGATGGATGTTTTGCACAGGAGTAGCTGAAACAACCAAGCGCCAGCCACGCTACAACAGACTGTACTGCAGAATGAGACGGGCAATTAGACCAAGACAGAGAGGGAGGGGTTTTTACAAAATGAGTGAGATTGACACAAAAAGAAAACACGAGGGAAAGAGGAAACGGAGCATTGAGAAGATGAGGGATTAGGTAGGAGGAGAGAGTGAAGGAGAGAAGGAGGGTTGGGGTGGTAGGAGGTAGTATTAAGAAATCTCATGCATTTGTAATTTCCATTTCTATATTCAGATTTGTCTCTCTTTTTTTTTTTTTTGCCTCTGAAGAAACCTCATGAATATGGATGAGTCTGTCAGTGTGATGGTACTGTTCCTTTACATGGACCAAATAAACACTTTTTTTTTTCTCCCTCCAGTGTTCACTTGACCGAACATGGCTATTTCCTCCGCAGCAGTGTGTTGCCTGCCGCTCGTTCGGCTGCTTTCGAAACGGCGCAAGTTTTTTGAGAAACCAAGCATGTTGCAGTTTCACCTCTTTTATATTTTGGCATTGTAACATGTAAATGAGGACTGTGGGAAGTGGAATTGATGGGATAAGTTCATGTCTGTATCTACTCACATGCACACACACAGGCAAATTTAACACAGCTAAGCACACACACACACACACACACACACACACAAGCTGCAAATACATGGAGACTTGATTTGAATAACTATTGGTATAGGCTCCCTACTGATTATTTTATTGGTGTGAGCTATGCGGTTAAACACTATATTAATTCACCTTCCTATGTGCCTTAAGCCTACATATGTGTATGAATAATTTGAGCCCCCACAATCCATACCCTTCCCAGTAGCATGCCAGTACTGTAAGCTTCCCAGTCAGCATATTTTTGATCTTAAATCCCAGTGATCAGAAGATTTCTGTGTAAATCCTGTCATTTTGCCCTCCAACACAAGGCATAGTTGTTTTCATCACTTCAGCTCTGTGATAGTGGATTTAGAGTCTGTAATGATGCTGATAAGTACACTGTAAGTAGGGAAACAGAAAGGAAAGGAAAGGCAGAAGGAGAGAAAGAAAGACGTTGGGACTTATAGCCGGAGAACGCTCCCTTGTTTCGATGCTGCTTAAAAATAATGAGCGGCAAACCAGATGCATAATTTACAGTGTAGTTAGGGCATGATAAAATATGTCGGCTAAAGAATAATCTTTTTTTTTCTTCCTCTTTTCTCACAATCTCCAAAAAAGGAGAACAAGGAATGAACAAGAGGAGGGAGGTGGGGATTTTAAAGCAAGGAGCCAAAAGATCTGCTCACACTTACGCAATAGAAGTTGGTGTTTTATTCGTGAACGACTGACAAGAACTGAGCAGAGCTCGGCATTATCGTTTGTCACAGCAGGTTGATTGCCGCTGTTCTCCGCCTGTGGTTTAACATGAGGGAGACACAAGAAGCAGACTCATCTGGCTTCCTGTGGTCTCAGCTCGAGGCGCTTAACCCCTCGACACGGGTCTGGGTTCAGCTCCAAGGCACGGCCCCTCACGATAACGACCCCCGTGCTCCCCTGCCCCAGTGTACAGACTGGCCCCTGAGGGCCAGGTAAGGAATAGCTGCTGTCACAACCAGTTGGTTTTTCATTTGTTTTCTAACCAGAAGAGAAGAAGTGGTGGGGAGCAACCACGGAGCATCTCCTACGAGAGAAACAGCCTGATCTCCTTCTTCTTTCTCAGATACAAATAGGATAAGCTCAGGAGGCCAAAGTCTTTACATACACATATTTTGATTCCAAATCAGCCTCAATAATGGATTAGGAGGTTTTTACAACCTTTAAGGTAAAGAAAACATCTTGAGATTAATAAGGTACACAACAGAGAATCCAAGTTTTCTTCCTTTGGTGAAAAAACGTTGCACTGATGAAACATTGAGCAAAAGCAGGCAGATACTGTTGGCAAGCACACACAGTGGCCAGTAGCCTCGGGGGAAATGCCAGATGTGTCCAATTTATCACAGAGACAGGTAAGAGGTGGGAGACAGACAAAGGAACCTGACAGCTCCCTCTGTGTCTTTTAGTAGCAGTTTTGTGTGTTTTTGTGTGTATGTGTGTGTGTAGGAGGGAGAAAGAGGGAGCATGGATTGATGAAATGCTTGATTAAAGTAATGATCCAAGATGTTCTGACATTTAATTTTTGTTTTGGATGGCCAAATTACATAAAACACCAGTGATGCAACCTAGAAGACTTCAAACACATAAAAGCTTCGACGCGCTGGATCAGGTAGGACTTTCCCAGAGTAAATCCTCAAGCATACAACAAGTGATCCTTTTTTCAAGCTGCAGCTGCTTGTTTATATCATTCAGAGCCAGTACTGGCTAGTTATGAGCAGCAACTTATACTCATTCAGTGATTCCTCTGATATCTTGGGACAACGCACTTACAACAGTTTGTGTTACATCTAGCAAATAAGCACCCCATGAATGGTTTTGTCACGTTACATACATAATGTAAGATGAAGCCCTGTTTCCACCGAGCAGTATGGTACGGTTCAGTTTGGTATGTTTTTTTTGTGAAAAGTTGTGGATGGTACCAATGGAACCGTTCCATACCGTCCCCATTTTTGGTCCCCCCTCTGTTGGGGTACCTAGCACACAGATCTGGTACTAAAAGGTGGAGCTAGAAACACTGCAGTCCGTTGATTGGTCAATAGTGGACGGTCACTCTGCTCAGGGCTGAGTTGTGGCTGGCTTTTAGGCTCACCTAACCACTGTTCATACCATGGAAAGTTTTATTACTGTAACTATAAAATAAAAGGATGTTTTGCTGCCTCTTGCAGCAGCTGTAGTCTGAGAAAAAAATAACTTAATTCAGTGGGCCGAATGCCAGCGAAGGTGGAACGTTAAGTTGTAATGTTACTCACTACATGAGTTCACCTCGTGAATCAATCAATAAACCTTAAATGTCAATGTGACAACTTTGACCATTACTTTAGTTTCTATATGACACACCATTTTAGTAATGAGTGGATCTTTGAGCGTTTATATATATTAATCTAGCATGGACTATGTGAACTGCATATATTCTAATCTTCACTCGGAGAAAAAAAAAGTGTTGTGGAGCGTTGTTCCTGTGGGCAACAGCACCACTAAACCCCTGAGCTAGCCTGCAAAGGACTAAATAAACAAACCTGCTATTTTTAAATATCCCATGGAGAGAGACTCTCACTGCCACTTGTCTTATTTTGTTCTGAGCGACAACAACCCCGCCCACATTTAAGAGTACTGTTTGTGGTGGAAACGCTAGGGTCTAGGTACCATGTCTTAAGGGTTACTTTCGGTTCCAAAGGTACCATACTGAACGTATTTGGTGGAAACAGGCCTGTAGGTGCTTAACATAAAGTTATGTAGGTTAAGTTTAGGAGAAGAAATATGGTGATGACGTACCGTAAAAAAAACCCTCTGAAGTCACTTAGTTTCACATGGTCCTGAACACCGGTCTCCTGGAGCAAAGTCCTTTGTTTGTTTGACCCATACACCACCTCAACCTGCTTCTTTCCATGAATTTTTTCTCTTTATACTACTTCCTTCTTTACTACTATCAGCTTATCAGCCTTCCCAATTACGTTGGTTAAACATTAATTACTGCCTCCTGATTATGTGTATAATATCAAATTGTGGTACATTACTTTTCATAGATTTATGTACAAACAGTGCACAAGAACATCCTGCGAGCAGCAGCAGCCCGCATGAATGAGCAAACACAGACAGGAGCGACATCTACAGAAACTGAAACCAAACCCCAAAACACAAAACACCGATTTCATATTTTGCTTAATATGCATGCTAAAAATGATCTTGATCCTTATTCAAAACCCTTACATGGTGAATTCCATGCCAAAGAACATGACTGAATGAGTTTCTACACCAATTAGCCCCCTGTAGTCGCGCACAACCGAATTGTGCACAGTCAGCAAACAGCTCCGACCCACAAGGCTTAAGCCTCTGAGTCTGAGCGTTGCTTCCACCCCAGGTAGGTTCACACATGTTGCCAACATGAAATCAGTCTGGGATCTGTTCCCAAAGAGACACACGGTTTTCAATGGACCCACACCTGTCTGATTGATTATAACCTAAAGCAAGGATTAAAAACCTCTGAATTCCTTAGATGACTCAAGCAATCATTCAGCGAGCTGTCAGTGTCAATCCTGTGTAGCATAAAGAGAACCTCACTCTGACAACTGTCCAAATAATTAGTTGTTGCATTTTACATGTTCATTTTAGGCATCAAGATTATCCAGAGTGACATATAAGAATATAAAAGAGACAAGGCGTCAATCTCTGGATTTCCTAGTTTATAAGCAGTCAGAAGTAAAAGACTGCAGGCAAAAGTTGGGCAAGTTCTTCCATTGCATCCACAAATCTTTCATTTCAGATAAATTTGAGAACAAAAAATCTCACAGTGTTATCTACATATGACTCTGTCGCAGATTTCAATTTATCTTCAGCTTTCTGTCATTGATGTATTGATGCCAACACATACTTATGTCCAGATACTCACTATGAAATGCAAGAGGTATTGATCTTTCTTTAGAATTCAGTTCACACACACCGGCAAGAGGAGAGAAACAAGGAAATTGGCAAACAAACACAAACTCAGGTTGTACTTGTCATACCATGAAGATTTAATAACTCAGGGTGCAGCTTTAAACTCTACTCTTAAAATGATTTAATGACCTATAAAAAAAGCACAACCTTTTTGAAGACTGTTGTCACCACAGTTCATTATTCTTCCCGGCCTGTGTACTCGCAGGGCAAGTGTTGCCTCAACATCATTTAGACATGCTAATTACAGAGCGCAACAGCAATTACGCCTGTTTTTTTTTTGTTTTTTTTCTCTTCCCACACCTGGTTGAGCCGTCAAGAGTTCTCTGCATCACGCTGCTAGTTTGGTGCGCCACGTCTTAATATATGTTTAAGTTGGCGCTGCGCCAAGCATTTGGAGGTGAGTCAGTGTTTGCTTAAAAAGGAGAATGGCAGTTTTCAACAAAGCTTCAGGTTTTTTCACGCAGGGATTCAGGCTGGGAATTGGAGGGTTGAATGGTCTCAGTTTACCTCTTAAGAGTCTGGCACGACAAGGGGAGGATGCCGTGCGACGGTGCTGCTCAGGTCAAATCTCACATTAAAGCTTTTATATCTCAAATGACATATTGTTTTTACTGAAAGGCTGTAAAGGTAGTCACAGAACTTTATCTTTATCACATCAAGTGTCCCGTTGACAAAGGACATTTTGTTCCATCAACTAAAGACATATGACCTTTAGCAAAATTGTAAATGGCAGAAATTGTTAATTGCTAGGTGACAATGTGATAACACAGCTACGGACGAATACTTGATGTCACAGGTTTATGTTTTGCCACTCTTCATTGTTGTGGAAACAACAACTTTAAAGCCACTTGTCTGCTGTTAAATATTTCATCAATATTTGTAAAGAATATACATACATTTTTTGGATATGATTAACTCCTGGATCACAAGTTGATTGGCGACCTGACCGCTGATCCTGGAGATCAGTAATCCAACACTGAGAGGCTTTACAGATACAGGCCTTCCTGCAAGATGGACACAATGGCTCTCCTGGGGAGCTTTGCATTCAGATCAGGTTCTTTTGGAGCCAAGTCTGTCGATTGGCAAGACAACAAATCCGGCTTGGTCCCTCTCTAATCTTTAGCCCTATTCAAACGGTTGTATAAAATCTGAGATGATGCTGCCATGTTTTTGCCTTTTTTTCTCTCCTTATCACTTGATGGGGTGCGCATGGGGTTTGATGTAATAAATCTAATGAACAAAAGAAAACAACTACATTGTAAAAATGGGAGTTCTTCAGACAGACACTGGGGATCATTATGGAAACCTGAACCAACCCTAAATGTATATGGGGGAACAGGGAAGCAGCTAGGGTCAGGATCATTTCAATCATCTTTCAGGATTCTGTAAGAAGCAACTTTACACCAAACCAAGGGGTTATCTCCAGGTCGGAGACCTGAAGCCAATGCAGAAATGCCTTTAACCTGCATTCTTTCTAATGGGCAGCTGGGGGCAATTCCACAGGTTGCACAAAGACATCTGATTGTATACAAGTCCATGCAAAAATGACCCAACTTCTCACTTGATTTATTACCTCAGTAAACATTTTCCTAATGAGTTAATGGTCTCACTCGCTAGTTTCAAATTTTCATCAACACAGCATGATATTCATTTTATAATTTATGGTCCCATTTAGAGTAAAAAGACGATAAAGCAGGATATGCCTTAGAGTGTGGCTACCCTGTTATTGACAAGTAGCTACCACGGCGGTTCTCACACCGGATTTCCACTGGATGCGTGTCCGTTGCGGAACGGCAGCGCTGGTTATCCGCTGCGTGCTCTGCCATCCGTCAATACCCACCGGCTGCGTTTGCTTTGCGGAGCGGTGCAGCTCCGCCAGAAGACATCTCGGTGCACTGCCATGATTAATATCTCCTCATCCATGGTGTTCACGGGGTGAAATGACGTCTGACCTGTTGACTTCAGGCCTGCCTCTGCCCATTATGTAGTTTTCAAGGGTTAGTGCAGGAAAATATCATCGGCCGTGAACACTGTGTATTTTATTTTGAAAATTAACCGGATGTTTTATTGTGTTTCTGTGCACGACTTTCTGCCCCGCACGATCTGCTCTGTGCTGAATTGCTGTGTTGTGCTCCGGCGTCCGGCAAAAATAGAAGTCCTGCGTATCTGTTGCGGAGGGCTCCGGAGTGCCGGAGCTGTGACGGAGCCGGAACGCAGCACAGCCACAGCCGGTGGAAACACACAAATTGACTAGAATTGAATCCTATCGGCTCCGCTGCCGTGCCGGAGCGGAGACACAACCAAGACGTATCTGGTGGAAATAGGCCGTCACACAGATTCACCCCTCACTCCTCCCCAGCTCCACCCTCTCATCCAAATATGGTCACTTCATGACAATGGACAAAATGCCAAGTTGAGACTTGATCACAAAAATGACCCATGCATTATAAAGACCTGCAGGCAGCAACTGTTATGCAAGTACAATAAGCGGTAGTGATGCACCGATATCAGTAAAAAATAACAATAGTAAATGGTAAATGGACTGCACTTGTATAGCGCTTTTCTAATCTTCTGACCACTCAAGGCACTGTCACATTCACGCAGTCACACACTGGTGGCCAAGGCTACCATACAAGGTGCCACGTGCTACCAATTAAGCATTCACACACACTCACACACAGATGGAGCAGCCATTGGAAGCAATTTGGGGCTCAGTATCTTGCCCAAGGATGCTTCGACATGCAGACTGGAGAAGCCGGGGATTGAACTGCTGATCTTCTTATTGGACGATGCACTCTACCTTCTGACCCACTGCCGCCCCTATACAATCTAGCCGATAGCCAATACCGACTCTTTTATGTTGTTTATTTTGTTTTGTGGTTATTTATTACGTCTTTTATACCAGGGAAACAAAGAAATCTACACTATTAAAAATAACTAAACATTTTTAAAGTAATTAAGCCCATTATTACTCTAAAGCCATTGGGGGGGGCACTTTCGGTGTGCTCCTGATGCCAGTCCCAAGCCCGGATAAATGGTGAGGGTTGCATCAGGAAGGGCATCCGGTGTAAAACTTGTGCCAAAAGAATGATGCGGGAAACAAACATATCTGCCATACCCGATCGGTCGAGGCCCAGGTTAACAACGACTGTCTCCGGTGCTGTTGACCAGCAGGGTGCAGATGGAAACTGTTGGTTGAAGACCATCATACATGGATGTAATGAAGGAGGACATGTAGATAGCTGATGTAACAGTAGAAGAGGCAAAAACTTACATTGAACACATCATGAGAACGTTATTTACCTCTGCTGAATACATATTTTTACTGAATAGAGCTTGAATGCATCATAACATAACTCATGGAACATCTGTGAGCTGTTAGTTGTGCCTACTGACTGATAACAGCTAATGTTAACTAGCTCTTCTCCTGCTGATTTTAACATGGATGTAACATTATCAGGGGAAAAATGGGGTGCATCCTCTGATGCGACAATGCTGAGTTTACTGCATCCTTTTGTCCCAAAGGCGTTCCAGGAAGGTTTCTGTTCCAAACACATTTTCTATTGTCCCCACGAGAACCGGATGCCGGCTGCTACTAGCCATTTCATCACACAGCAGTGAGACCACAGAGCCCATTTGCCAATCAGCCATTGTATTCTTCTTGCACCTGCTCATTAATTGAAGTTTGTGGATGTTAGTCTTGAGCCCCGTTTTTAGCCTATGTAAAATTTATGAGAAACAACAGAGAAACATCAGCCACTGCCATCTGTGAATGTCATCTTATTTGCTGATAGCCCGATGACAGTCAACGAGGCCAATATTGGCCGATAAACCAGTGCATACTTAATAATGAACCTGGGTGGAGTTACTCTTTTAAGACTCGAGGACAAACAAATGATAATATATTATACATATATTGTTTTTTACTAACCATTTCTACAATAGCAGTGCTTATAAAACTGTACTTTTCATGTTAGGCAGCTAAAGGTTATGGTTAGGGAAGGATTGTGGTAGTAGTTGACACTTGCCTCCTCCTCCTCACAGCCATTAAGGTATCCGTGTGTTGTGCACTCAAAGCTTCTGTTGGAGCTGCTCAGTGAACAAAAGATGAGACAGATGTGTGGACATTTTTCAGTTTTTCATAATTGGTATAAAGTAGTTGCTGTTGGAAACAGTTGACACTGTGGTTTGTGGGTTATGCTGAGTAACCGCAGCATTGTTTCTAAAAAGACACACTGCTGTTGAGCTGATCAAATAAAAATTTCAACACTTTGAGTGAGCAAAACGTCATTCGCCCCCTCTGCTGTGTAGCGTCTGCAGGAGTCTCAGCAGGCGATGTATCTCTAAATCTTAGCAGGCAATGCTGAAAGTATCTACATGGCTCCTAGTGATTCCCAACATTTCCCAAAATATCTCCTGGAACAATCGGCAAGATGTTGTTCCAATTCTCTCTGTTATATGTGTAGGTGGAGAGAGCAATAAGAGGAGCAAAGGTTTCTTCCCGCTCAAGAAAAAGTGAGTCTCACCTCTTACTCCAAACACATCATGTCTTGTTGCTGCATTGCATTCTGGCCTCCCGAGGCTACTGTGGGTGCAGAAACTGGCATCTCTGCCAGTCTGACAATGGTTTCTTCATGTTTTAGTGTCGAGCACTGGTGAAAAATAACAACTCTCAAAAGGAGTTTATTTTGGCTTCTTCCAGGCTATTTTGCATTAATGTCTTGCACTAGATACTGACATCTATTGTTGATGTTTAAAGGTAATTTCTTATTTAGTGAGTTTTCAGGGAGAAGACATCTTTATTTGTATGTTATGTGTGTTACACCGAACACAGTGATGGAGCTTGAACACCCTCTTTGGTGGAATCTAAATGCCTGCAACTGACAAAGGAGATTTTGGAAGAATTTTAATTGTACTCTAGGAGGTTAACTGAGGCTGCATACGGTGGGGATTGTTTCTTGATGATAAAGTATTCTTAGTCAATACAAAACAGCACAAGCGCCATGCATCACACCCAATCTGGTAATGCAGTTTCATCACCATTATATTATCAGTGATCGACATTAGTATAAACAATATCAGAGTTTAAGTCCAAAACATATTAAAGAGAGCATCTCAATTACTAATTTAACACGCCTTTTATCATCGTAAAATTTCACTTGGCTTTAATGTTGCCTGTGCTTTGTGCTGTCTGTAAACAGGGCGTATCTGACAAACAGCCATGCCAGTCCCTTTTAAAATAAAATATTTTCTCTACTTGGTAGCAGCACTGAGGAGACAGAAACGATACACGACTGACTGCATACCATAATCACGAATCCATTAAAACCATGTATAAAGCCACACATAAACAATCAGAAAAAAGGCATTTGTCATTACTCCTGCCATCTTTTTCACTTTCCATCTTCCCGTCTTTTCCCAAGCACCATCTTTCCTATCCAGACAAAAATCTTTAGTAATCCTTTCATCTGCATGCTTTCCACTCATCACAGACACAAACACACACACACATTCAGGCTGTTCTCACACAACCAAAGACAGCCACACATACCCATACCGCACTTTTAAGTCGAAAAATAAAACAGACCAGTGTGGCATGATGAATAGCTGCATCATCAGTCTTGTTAATTGTCAACTACTTTAACGGCATGTGGCACGGTTTGCCACAAATGAAAATCAGCATAAGGCTCCAGACAGTGGAAATTGTATGTTGATAATGAAACATTCTCAATCAATCTCATGGCAGCCCCAGATTGCCAATTGATTAAAACATTCATCTCATCTGAATTTAATTTACGGTTCCATTCCACAAAATGATTAACAGTATGATACACTGCAAAGTCGATCGTTGTCACGTTTTCGCTTTCTTGTTCCTTTTCAGCTCCGCTAAAATGAACCCAGCCATTTTCTGTAAACATGGTAACCCACAAATGACTTGTTTTCCGACATAATGGGATTTTGTGCCTTCAAAAGAAAGAAACATGAAATACAGGCCTTTTTGAAATACCAAAACAAAAGACGATAGAATCTCGCCATTCTTGGGGCTTAAAGTTTTTTCTCTGCTTTCTAACCAGAGCACTATGCTGGTCTTAAGTTAGCCTCACAACAAAGAAGCCATTGAATGTTGAGGCAAGAGCGGCCGAGACGCTAAAAACGTCAAAACTCCCGAATAGCTGTCAGTCAGCAAAACATTATCAGGTCAATAAGACAGTGACGACATTATGCCAACGTCCATGTTTTCTGCTCTCTCCTTGAGCACTGAACCCTGGTACATCAAGATGAAAGGGCACTTGGCACAGTTGTGTTTTCGCTTGGTGTTGCATTACCGGAGAACGGTTTTCTTGCTATCGTTTCAATCATGGACTATTATTGAAGTGTCAAAGCCATTGCAGCTCTATTTTCCCATCTGTAATGATGTTTTACCTCCTGGAATTCAGCTTGACTTTGGAAAGTCACAGGAACTTGTCACACCTAGTCGCACCTGCCAGATCTCATTGTGCTTGCCTTTATTCTTGAGATGAATCATTTGGAGTATGTGTTATTTTGTTTGAGAGTAAATGAGATTGTGGGGCTGAGAAAGTGAGACAATGGAAAAGGATAGAAGCCCTGGAAGAAAGATTTTTCTTTTTCAGGACTGTAACCTGGTGTCAAGGCAATACTGATGTATCACCTTGATAGGAACAGCAGTATTGCCATTTTCTCTTTGTTGGTTTACTTTGTATTTGAGTCTCACAATCTTTGATATTTGGCAATCAAGATGACAAATGACAACTGCTTTTTTTATTGTTCTGCTACCTCAGAAGAGACAAAAATAGGACAACAGTAGTGTGGATTACACTGTAGCGCCTCTACCTAATTCATCCTGCCAACTCTACCTCCAGGTCTGATGTGAATGATACTGGCACACTGGACTCTAATCCATTCATCTACCCCTGAGCATGCATCCATCCATCTATCTATCCTTCAGCACTCTCATCCATGCATCTGCAGTAAGCTGTTTTATCTGTTTTCACAACCAACCATTTCTTTTGTGCTTGTGGAGGTGGAGAGTCGCTCTGTCTGAACGCCATCTTTGAACTGCAGTGGCCATGCCAGCTTATTTCTAGGCAGTAAATGGCACCAGCTCACAGACATATTGTCTGAATCCTGCCACTGGAGTTGGGATGGCAGCTTTAGGCATGTCAGGCCTTCGGGCATCAGGATTGGGTTTCCCCAGACCCCCTTGTCAAAGGATTAGCTCGCACTCTGATCATCGGGAACGCAAAACTGTTCCTCCTCTTTTCTCCGTTGCCACTGCACACTCGCATTCCTTTGTACTTTTTTCACGCCTGGTGAAATTTTGCTAAATGTGTGGCAGCAGTCTTACTATATTCCCTGTTCCCCTACCCCTGCTCTTTTTTCTCTCTCTCGTTACCCTTTCCGCCCATTCCTGCCTTCTTCTCTCTCTCTTTCTCCATCACTTCCTCCTCTCTTCTTCAGCCGTGTGTTGATGAGCCTGAGCACTGTTTTTTTTTTTTTTTTTTTCTGAGGAAGGAAGAGGGATTATGTTAAGCCCTAACTCGGGGAGACCAGCCTTATCTTGCCTGTAGCAGCTCCGTGCACCAGAGAAAAACAGGCTGGAAGAGAGCACAGCTACAGGCCGGGGGAAGACAGTAGGGGAGGAGACAAAGATGGGCATGGCCGGTAATATAGAACACATCCATGTTTTCTTACACTGTTGGCACATTTGGCCATCTGCAGCCACAGTTTTCAACCCACTTGTAGTACAATTGCTCTTTCGGTATTTGCATATAAACAAAAACATTGTCTTTTTTTCTTCTTCTTTTTGAGGCCTGCAAATTGCTCCAATCACATACCAGATGTTATTTATTCTGCAGGGGAATGACAGTGGTCCCCAGGTGATTTCGATTCCCCGTCCCCCTCCAAACGGCCCCTAACCAGGACACTCAATTGTGCCGGACCCTGCTCCAATCCCTCCTTTTAGCGAATCTTCAATTACGGCTGCATTATACACAATTATGGTGACTCTAATTAAAGTCCCATCCCCTGATCCGTTTCCTGAATGAAACCTTCCCCCTCTTCCCCAGTCCTGAGACAATGGGCCGTGTTACAGCAGGGAACAAGGCCCCACTGTAAGCAGGCTGCTGGCCTATTCACCTGGCCTAATTGCCCTAACCCTATGGGGGGCTGTGCTCCTGGGAAAGGCCCTGGCTCTAGGGGCCCCACAGTGAACTCAAATTTCCTCACTGGTGCTGAGGCACCATCCGCCTGTGGACTAATAGGAAAACAATGGCAGAGAGTGATGTCAGAAATCAGTTCCTTAAGAAATATATCATTCGCTCAAGAGGGCTGGTATGACCGTACTGTGCTCATGTACCCAAATCTTTCAATAAGTCAGTAACCGCCATGATCGAAACCACTCAAATAAATACACCATTAATGGAGGCTTCAACTTGTGCAAAGTAACAGATCACTCAAGGGGAGGCCCATGCAGACATTAGCTATGGATAGCGTTACTCCTTTGTTAGTGTTTGTTGTCTGGCTCCATTTACTTCAATGTCAACTGAAAGCTTTGCCAAGAAAGCCGCAGCAACAGATTAGCTGGGACTTGTGGGGGCACCAGAGCTAACAGAAAGTAAGCCCCCATAAACCCAAGGACGACATTAAGATACCAACCAAGGACTTGGTCTTTCAAATACGCCAGAAAATCCAGTAGGCAAGAAAACCAAAATTGATGAGACTTTAAGCCCACGCATTGTGCCTCTCTAACGCACCCTATGGACTCTGTAATTCCTTGGTGCAACAATGCCATGGATTCTCAAGGCAAACAGATAACTGGCAAATGTTGTCCTTTGAACGTTTTGTATTACTGTGCTGTTTTGGGGGGGATATTGCAACTCTGCAAAACTATTCTTTCATATTTTCAGTGAGGAATAGAAGAGAGTGGGGATTCAAAATGTCATATTTGAGAAATCAGTGGAGTTACTGTTACTGAGTTAGAATGGCATCATGTATGTTCGACAGTACGGTACAGTGTGTTTGAATATAAAGTGCATTGTATCTTTATCTTTACGTTGCATTACAGAGGTGAAACTGTGTAAACCGCAATCATGAAGTGACCTGAGTGGCCCTGGGGTTATTAGAAGGCCAGGGTGGGGTATCAGAGGGGGGAGGTAAAGGGCAACAAAGCCTCTTTCTTCACTCTTCCTCCTGATCCTATCACTCCATTCCTTGGCCATGGAGATGAAAGACTAGTCTGTAATTGGAGAGGACGGAGCAAGTGGAAGTAATGAGAAAGTAAAAAAAAAAAGGAGAAAGGGATAGAGAGTGCTTGAGCAGTAGGTAGGGGAGAGTGAAAGAGAAAATACTTTTGATTTCCTCAAATTAAGTGAAGAAAAACAGCCCAGCCCCGCTCCTCTATCAGGCCAGAGTTTGATTGACAATGTAGCAACGTGAGGCTCTCGGCTGTAATAACTTGCCTTTGTGAGGAGAACTCAACGCTTTGTCTTCCTTGTTGGTGGGGCCCAGGGTTCAGGGATCAGCCTTGACTTATTATGACTAGCCTTTGTCCTTCAGGAGCTGTGGGAGACTTGACTTGCCCTTTCGTCTGTCATCGGAATAAGGATCCCATACTGGGGCTGTTCACCAGGCATGGGAATGCTAGAATGACAGCCGAGGACAAGGCCAAAGCATGTAGTCTCCTCTGATATTGTACTACACGTTAACAGCACCACAGTGTTTCCTTAAACCCAGTATAAATTTAAGCCTTTCTTTATTTTGAATATGTGATAACCCATCTGTTTAGTAAGCTTAAAACATCTTAATTTAATCGACATCAACCTAACAATAGTTTCATTTAAAAGGCCCCATACTACACTATATATTGACAAACTCATATAATGGTCAACCCAGCGCACACAAGTATGTGCAAATTTATCATGCTGCAGTTAAGGGAGGTTTGAGAGACTTCACTGAGACACCTGTGCATGTTCACAACCACGTGCATGACATCCATATTGCTCTGGCTCTTTATTTTCACTATAACTCAACTGAGTGACCTTGCAACCTTTGCAACCTCCCAAGCACCCCTACAGTTAATCCTCCTGGGGGGCAAATCTTTTGAAATGGAACCTAAAAAGATAAAAAACAATCTGTGCAGCATGCAGACATAACTGGTTAGGGATTTGAGTTATTGTCTTCACTGTTAAATGGCCAAACAGTGGATTATTATGCCAGGAAGATTTACTCTCATGTCCTACTGGAGTTTTTCAGCTGCTTGTCCATAAAGGGGAATGTCTTCCATTATCCAGTTGGAATTTTTAAGGAGGGACCTGAGCGCTTATCTCTGGCTTAAATCTGCAAGGCTGGGGTCTCCTGTTCCCTCACCCTGCCTTCAATAAACTAGGGCAATAAAAGAGCTGTTAACCCCACCCACCCATACTAAGGGCAACACCTGGCCATGACTGGGTCAAAATATTGTGGGTTACATTTTAGATCACAGCAACCTATTCGACCAGAGAAAATATTGGCATTGTACATGTCTGCAAACCACGGATACGTCACGTCTGTCCATTTTTATGTAGCAGGTCACTGAAACTTTATGTTTCTTTACACAACGCTGTGGCTAACATCTGGTTAGGTTTAGGCACAAAAACCACTTGGTTGTGGTAAGGAAAATATCATGTTTTCACCTGAAATACCCGCTTTCCATGGCACCATCCCAAGTGGCAACACAGCAGTGTCTCAGTAGGAAAACAACCCCCTTCATGACACTATCCCCGGTGGAAAAACCAGTGATGGTTACTAAAGCACAATTGGTTTTGTTGTTTGTTGGTCTTAAACAGTGGTCTGCAGCTTGGTGGACATCTTGCCTGAGTGTGACACCATTGACCTCCAGAAGAAAAAGTCAGCTTTTAGGCAATGTCACTTTAGAAACGTTGATATGATAGGCGTGAAACATGAAAATGTAACATAATCATATTTGCAGAGATGTACAATGCCAACATTTTCTACTGGCGATTTGGCTAATTGAGGTTAGCAATATAGACCCTTTTACTGTTAGAAACAGCATGACTTTTTGGTGGGCGGGGCTTATCTGGAGGCAAAACAATTCTCCACAGACATTAGCTTGCGCTAGCTAGCAAGTTCTTTTGGCTGGTTTTAGACAATGGAGGAAGATGATATGCATTAAGAAATACTTCTCCGAGTACTAATACTAATCCGAGTGCCAGAGCGCACTCTGGTACAAACTGGACCGTTCATTAATTCGGACCACTGTCTGAATGTGACATTTTGTTATCCAGAGCACCGCACTCTCTGAAAGGCAGAGCGCGTTTTGGGCACTCTGTCCGGGGAGACAGAGCAGCAGAGCGCCAAGCAGAGTTTGTGTTTAACTTAACCATTCTTTAATCCATGCAGAAATATAATGCTCTGTTTCTTCGACCAACAGGGCTCTCATTTTAGTGTAGAGTGTCAGACTGAATATATGAACGCACCATGTCTGGTCACTCACTTTCCGGGACCGCGAGTTTTACTTGAATAAGTATACACTGACCAACAGGACCAGACTGGCCGACCCGTATGCTCTCACTCAGTGGATGGATGATGTCACAGGAAGCTTTGTGGTTGATTACTATGCTAATCTTACAAAGGAGGACGACACATTTTTCCTCCAGTTAGTTTTGCTATCAAAGCTAATGCTAGCTAATGGAGATCCCGTTTCATTGCACCAAACTGGTCTGCTTCTTCGTCCAAATTGGATTCAGAATGTAGACCAAAACAGGAAATATCTGAGACCATCAATATCTCTTGTGCAAGCGTAAACTTTTCCATCGGCACCAGCATTTTCGTGCAGTTTACAAGCTGCAACATCTTCCTCCGGTTTCCACCAAATATCCTTTGTTTTGGACAGTGCTGTTCTATTTCACAATAAGATGTGTAACAGCGCCCCCTATCTTATAACAGTGAAATGGTAGGGAAGCGTTGTGTCATAAAAGATGGAAAATCTGTACAGTGGCAAGGAAAGAGTTGATACCCTTCCCAGTTTCTGGTTAGGTGGATATGATCACCCTTAATACACATCAAGTTGTTCATCCCTGCAACAGGAAATACTTTTTCCCTAACCTGATATGAAGTATGCACTGTACATACCTCCGTCCAGTCCCTTCATATTATCACATTTAACCATAGTTGTCTTTGTCTTTGTTGACGGGCAGTGACAGCTTGTATGTGATAAAATCTACGTTTTGAGCCATGACTCCTTCTTTTCTGGCTGCCAATAACACAACAACACAACATTTTAAGACTCCTATGTAGCCTACAGCCCTGTGGTGGAGAGTCGTGTTTTGCCTCCAGCTAACAAACTGACGTCTTCATGATGTCAACTCTAAAAGGGTCTATACAGTTGAATTCTTCCTTACTGTATGTAACCTTTAATGTTGAATTGTGAGCAGCACAGTATGAGATAATGATCTGAAGGTCTGCACATATTTCCCCACTGTTACCGCCTTATTCTCTTACATCACATCATTTTGCCTTATACCTGCATGTGTGTATCAGTACGAACTGTACCGGAACAACATAAGCACAAATATTCAAAACGCAAATTGAGAAGAATGATGCTGTACATTGTGTGCCCGAATGTAAAGCATTACCAAAGAGAGCATCAAAGGGGACTGACGACTAAGTGGGAATGCAGAGGAAGCTTAAATACTGTGAAGGAGAAAGTGAGGGAGGGTGAGTGGAGCACAAGGGCATGGAGGTAGAGAAAGAGAAGGTAGAAGAAAGGAAGAATTTCTATAGCGAGGGTCAGAGAGGCAACCGAGGAAAAGATGAATAAAACAAGTGTTAAGATTTTTTTTTTAAAGAATATGTGTGGGAGGACATGGTTGGGTTGAGACAGTGGTTAGGGAGACACAGAAAGAGGAGTCCAAAGACAACTATTGTGAAAGGTTTTCAAAACACTGTAGGAAAATGATATCAGCAGGAGTTGCTATTAATTTCTCTTACTGTAACCTACATTTATCCTTTAGATGCTGCGCTGTGCATTCACTCAAGATCTGCCCCCATATGATCACAGTCATAAGGGGGCAGTGTTAAGACATCTTCCCCAGCCAGTTCAGACAATCAAAGCAATTGTCTTGTTCCCCAAATTACTTCTGTGGACCATCTTTCGCAAAATTCCATCCTTGAAATGTCAGGCTGATTGTTTGTGTGTTTCTTCAAGAAGACAAATTTCAAAAAGGTAAAGATCATTTTGGAGATTGCTCTCTTTTGTTATGTCTCAAAGTGCTTTATCGAATCAGTGTCTTTTCAGGAACAGCAGTTTAACGGTGACCTGAGTTAGCTCTCTGCAGAGCCATAAAAGAAATGACGCATACATCCATAATTACAACACACACCCACCCACACACACACACATAAGCAGGTACACAGCCTATTTAGTCACAGGTCTGCCCTCTTGACATTGAAAGCGACATGAGTGAAAAAAAAAAAAAAAAAAGCGCTCTCGACCTGCAACGAAATTGGCTCTTTTCCACCTGGCCACCCCCTCTCATTTCCATTCAGCCATCTTCACATCCTATCAAGCTAAACGTTAAGATGTAATTACCTCTGAACTGGGTGAACTATCAAGTTGGGGGGGGGCTGGGGTGGGGGTATGGCAAAGTTATAGGGGCCTATTGGAAAAAAACAAAAAAATCACAGTAGCTTAGAGTCACGACAGGTGTTTTCTCCTGGGCCATACCGAAATGAACATGGAAATGAATGTTTGAAATGCATTCAGCGGGGAGAGGGAAGAGAGAAAAGGAGCATGGAGGGGGAGCGCGCATCTGAGCAACGGAGGTAATTATTCCGCGACTCCTTCACCTGTGACAAGAGGCTTAGGCGAGTGGGGGTGTTTCAAAGGGAGGCAGGGAGGGATGGGGTGGGCGGTTGCCGCTACCCAGAAAGCAATTGGCCTGAGACCTCTTGTGCTGTCCCTGACGACCTCCACAATGACAGGATAAGCCCTTTAACGCTCTCTCTCTCTTACACACACACACACACACACACACACACACACACACTCTTTTTCCCTCTAGCTGATTATGACTGTTCTCCTTTTTCCATCTTCACTCCTTTCTCTTTATACAGCACACATTTGGCCCATTTGCTCAGTTGAAGTTTCATTTTTCTTCATTTCCACATTCCTTTTGTGCTAACCAGAGCTGCCCCCTCCAGTCCAGGCCACAAGTAACTCACTCAAGGATGGAAATTAAAGGCCAATTGCACAGTGGTTATTACAAATGGTAAGGTCTGCAGTGTTGTGGCTACGTCAGGTGTACGGCTTCGATTCTTCTGTGCCCCCTCATTCCTTTTTAAAGAGCTCTGCAGCAGCCTTGGTCTCTCTTTATGTGCATGGCTGCACATGAGCTGAATAAGACAGAGAGCACAATAAGAAACTGGAAGGGCGGAGGTGAAAGCAGCAAACACCGATCAGCCTTTGCTGGCGGAGGTAGAGAGTCAGCGCGGAAGCACATCTATTTTCCTGGAGTGTCACAGATCAATAATGCTCTGTCCGTTCTTCTTTATAAAATGATATCTCTGAGAGAAAGGAAGAGTGAGGGAATTAGGTAGGTGGAGAGAGTTATGGCCAAAAAGGTGACAGCGGGTTGAACTTGTGACCTATGACTCATGCTCCAGGCCGTATCATTCAATTACAGAACAGACTCCAGTTGCAGTCCGAGACACAGAGGCAGAGGATCTCCTTGCACTGTATGCGAACCTGAATTAAACATTTAACGTGAACCGAACTCTGTGGAAGTCCGGGCGATGGTCTTGTTAGCCTGTGCAGAATTTTCAGTTCCACTTTGACTTCGGAGAAAGCACCCACTGACAGGAGCAAAGTCTTGTGATGATTAAGAATTATATTATGCGGAAATGTCCTTCCGTAAATTTAATCAAAAGACATAATGTGAAAAAATTCCATTATATAGATGCAAAGTGAAAGTCTTAGAAGGGGTGTTTTTCTTTCATTAATAGAAATGCTGAGGCTTACAATAAGTTGAGTGGATTTATTTTACTGAAATTGTTACCAGTACGGACTTAATTCAATTTGCCCTCAGTCCCTGTGCAGTACTCCATGCACAATAAACCTGATTCTCAGTCCTGCCCAGAGGAGGGCTGCAGATGATGTCATGATGCCATTATCAGCCAATTACATTACAGGGCAATTGCCTCTGATATATTGGCTATTCAAAACAATCACCAACATCCACTGGGGCCATCAGGAGCAATGCCATAAGCCCTCCTCGCTAAATAAATGCACAGTTTTACAGCCAAGCTCTGAGTGCATCTTTTGTATTAGGTTTTTACTTTTGAAAAAAGCCCTGCAAACTGCACTTCAGTTAGTTCATTTCATTCCAACTAGAAAGGCAATAAAGCACCCCTGGGAGTCAAATCGAGACTGTTTTACAGTGAAATGTCCCCTTTCCTACCGCTGTGAATCCAAACAGTAGGCCGGGCAGTTAATCAAACTCTGCAAGTTGCCGCGACTCCGGGGTCGTCGTGCATTATCCGCATAAATTACAGTGTCACCCTCATGTGCAAAAACATCTTGTGTTTCCACTGTCGCCACCATATGGAATCTGGTAAAAGAATATAAGGCTGAAACCGAGACAGATGGACACACTGAGAGACAGACGGAAAGACGGGAGTGTGATCGAATATCCGCAGTGATCGGAGAGAGTTTCTGAAAAAAGCGGGCCAGGGTGAAACTCAAACCGACACCAAAAGACAACCTCCTAGTTCGTCAGAGGAGAAAATATGAGCACATAAAACAGTAGATAGACACTGCTGCTGGGAGCAAAGAATGTTTTTTTCCTTTCCTTCTTTAAACAGTTTCCGATACAGTAAACTTGGTAGCAAACTAAACCTGCCGAACACTGAAGGCCTTTGACTCCACAAAGTCTGCTTTACAGGGAGAAATCTGATCTATGTATCCGAGGAGTGTTAACATAACTCTGTACTTACGTGAGTGTTCCCGTGTTTGTATACATGTGTTCATGTTGCATGACCAAATACTCGGGCGTCAGCTTGAGTGTGACAAAGTGCCTGTTGTGGAGTGTGGGAGCCTGTTCAACAAGACTTCAAAGAGAGTGTGTGCTTGTTTAACATATGCGAATATTTGTCAGTGTTGCACACATCTGGAGATACTCATTTCAGCTGACAAGTGTGTGAATAAAGCGAGCGTGTGTAAATATATGAAATTTGTATGCAAGCCTGTGAATTCCTGACGATGTTTGGCTCTGGCTTTTTTCCATTCTTTTATCTTGTTTGCTGCTTTTAAAAACGCGGGCCTCCATGTGTGTGTGTGTGTTTTAATGTTTATGTTCATGTGATGTTCTTCAGAGTGTGTGGATGGTAAGCTGATAAACTGGTCTGATACTTTGATATTAGCTATTTAATATCAGATAAAAGCTAATCAGGACTGCCTCTTACCGATATGAGTGTGAGCATATGATTCTACTTAAAGCGCTGTAACACTTCCCCATAGGGACATCATCCATTTTAAGAACTATTTGTGCAAGCCAGACATGTTAGTCTGTGAAATTTCACCACTATCTCCCACAGTTACAAATCATACTTCCAGGAATTTGTAATATGACAGGGATCAGGCACTGCTCCACTGACTGATAATGAGCCAGTCACTGATGCTCAGTTTAGTTCCATTGTAGTCCAATGCAAACTAAAACAAATCAGTGTCTTAAAAACTGTCTTTGGAGCAGATTTAACATCACAAATTAAATGGTTATTTCTTCCATTTTTTAGCTTGAGGAATGAGCAGCATATGCTCATGGACGCAGGACAACTGTTGGACTAGTGCTGTCACTTTTCTTAAAATTCAAGATGGAACAAATGTGAAGCGACACGATTAGTTTGAATGATTTCCAATGCTTACTAATTCTACAAAGTACTTCCTTAATAACAGCGTCTTAACTTCTTACTGTATCTAAAATTGGTCAAATTTGTTGCCATATCAAACTATAAACATTATTTATCATATATAAATGAGTTTTAACCATTAAAGTGTGATCAGGTTTTGGACCTTGTCCACTTTTGTGTCAGGATCAGCTGCAGACTGACTTGGCAGAGACGGCTGCCATCTTGTTTTTCCATGGATTAGTGTATTGTGCTCTTACTGCCACTAGATGGCATAAAAAGGGTCCATGAATGAGGACAACAGGTCTAAGTTGAGTTGAATGAAGTATAAGGTCAAGTAAACTCAGAATGTGATGTCCTCATATGAGGACACAGGGTCTCAAGAGGTTATAGTGTAAAACCGAAAATACTTACACAAACTACTTGTCAGATGCTCTGGTGTTGTGATTGTCCGCACTCGGCCCTGTCCTCCATTTTTAAAACAAACAACATTAGTAGCTTAAACTTAGTTTGCTGATAGGTCAAGAGGGCATGCAGCAGGTCAAGCTGGATCACAGGGCAAACGACTTCAAATTGTCTGCAAAACTGTAAATATACAGAGACTGTCTGTTGCACTTACAGCATAGAAATATATTTTGAATTTGAGTGAATTATTATAGTTTCATAAATAACTACATTTGAAATAATGATGAAATTTCGAATGAAAAGTGACAGCCCTATGTTCGATATGAGGTTTTAAAATGAAATGACGTCTCCATACAGTGGTTGCCAACCTACAAAAAACAAATGCTGTCAAAATAAAGTGTTAATTTTGATTAATTAATCACATAAAAATAATGTGTTAAAGAAATTAACCTGATTAATTGGGTTCCCTGGTGCCCTTTGACCTGGTGCGTCATTGAAGGCCACAGTGGTTTTGTCACATGATGGAGGCAGATGAGACGAAGCTGCTTGGCCCCGTGAATGAAACCTTTACATTTAAAAAACGCCCAGATGGAACTGTTGACAGGAGCAATGTTCTCTGCAATGTGTGCAGTAAGCAATTTTTGTACCATCGGAGAATATCAAGCCTGAAATATCACCTCAACGCAAAGCATTTAGAAGTGGACCCAGAGGTCCCAGCTAGCACAGCCTCTGATGCTAACACTAGCAGCCAGCCTCTTCAAGCCACACTTGACCAGGAGACACATACTAAGTAAGTCTACCTGTGACCTACTAACTAGTCTCTATATACAGACTCTACATTCAGTGAATGTAGAGTCTGCAGGCAAACCCCGGAGATCTTGCCTCCGGAAGAAGAGCGGAAGAGCCCTGGTTGCCGGTTGTAGGCTGTTTGTAGTCCGCGTGATATTGACCAATCACGTTTGAGCCGGCTGCAGTTGTCGCCAGGTTAAACGGTCTGTGTGGTGAACTAACGAGGCGGAACATAATTGGCGTCACTGCAAACTCTGAATCCATCGCAATGGTTCAGCATATTTACTTATGTATGAACGGAAGTCGGAAACGGAAATAAGCCTCCTCTGTCCAAATCAAACCGGAATGCCAAAAAATCGGGGGTCTGCCTCTAGAGGTCGATGGGTTCCGAGAATGCCTGATAACTAACTCCTTTACAAAATGGACTGCAGATCAGTTTTGGTGGTAGAGGATAGGGGGACAAATGTGTCCAAAATCCAGCAGCTTTACTACGACACATCTGCCAAAATTAATTTGTTCTGAAATTTTCTAAATACTTTAACAGCAAAAATGTATCTTCTTATTATTATCTAAGTGTCCCACAGTACTCTAAATACTGAAATCCCCTGAAAGTTAAAGGAGTAAAATAATGACAAACTATAACATCCTTGTAAGCATGAAATGAAAATGGTCACTTTTAGAGAGAATTATTGATATATTATCTTGTGTACCTTAAGACAAACTTCCAGAATGAATAGACTTTAAATGTCTGTATCACCCCCGAGTGTGCAGTTGGTTCACTTCCCTCTCCTCAAAGATGGACAGTTCTTTTCATGGAAAAAGCTTTCTTAATGAACCTCCTGGAACCCGCTGAAATCTCGAAACTGCCTTGAACTTCACAAAGGGCCGTCTGCCATCCCCCTTGTGCCAGCAACTCCTCGCTGCGGTGCAGAGACCGAGGGAGAGAGAGTGGGGAGAGAAATAAGGAGTGGCTACTGTTGAGAGGTAGAGGGGAGGGAGGGCATCATAAGACAGGACAGTGAAAGAAAGGGAGAAGAAAGGAAGAGAGAGTTGCAGTGAAGAGAGGAAGACGAAGAAGAAGAAGGGAGAGCTGGAGGGCGCAACACTGCGAGAGAGAGGAGATGACAGGAGCAGAAGAAGGAGGAGGAGGGTTTGTTCTCTTTTCTCTTCTCTCTCTGTTGCCGTGTCTCCCAAGAGCAACAGAGGCTCCCGTCTAGCCAGAATGAGGATGCTCTTAATCCTGCTTTGCTCGTCTCTGCTGTGGCCAACTCCACTGATTCATGGTGTTGGCTCAGACACACAGAGGGGCGCATATGCACAAAAAAACACACGAGCAAAAAGACACAGGCAGACAAGCAGGTGCACATATAAACTGACTGTATACACTCATGTATGACACATATGGGCTTTTACTCCATAATACCAGAAACACAGACACAAGCTCATGACAGCTAAACACATAAATACGTCTTTACACGCAAGCACATGTACACATGGAGACAGACACATCTGTGCGTTCACACTCAAGTATGTATATATGCAAACCCTCAAGAGACTGGTATATGTGCACAACAACAGGTGCACAGTCATTTAAATGTAGGCACATACTTGCCAAGCAGGAACAAACACACACACACAATAACAGACCCCCGACACACACGCGCACAACAGCCAGGTGTGTGAATTAAAACCCATCCGATTCCATTAGGCTGATCAGTTCGATGGTGCTGATTACCTCTGATTGGGTATCACAACATTGGCAGTGGGGAAGAACAACTGCTTCCCCTGGACACACGACGCCGCCGACCATTCAATCGCAATTATATCCACCATATTAGCAGATTAGCAGACAAGCTGACCCCAGCGTGGAACGGAGCCAAGACAGAGCCCAAGCGAGTTATGAGGCAGGTGTTATAACTCCCTCCTCCCCTTCCACCCTCCACCCACACACACACACTCTGCCTGGGCTGCTGGCTTACAGCTGCAGCAGTGGCACACCATGCGTTAACTCATTAATGATACATGGCAGAGGGGCCCCAAGTCCCTTTATCAGCCCATAGTGATGCAAGATGACGGCACACTGTCTGTCTTCTGGTTTATTTGATGGAAATAAAGAGGAAGAGGCAATTACCGCCACCAAACACACACACGTATACATACTCACACTCCCGGCGTTTAGCATGTGCATGTTAACGAATGCAAATGTGGTGAATATGCAAAAATCAGGGCTCTTTGTTTTCGAAAAATCTGAACCCAGAGTGGATGGTGGTGGTCATGGTGTGCAGTATGGTGTGTGTGATGTCTCTGGCAGACGTTACACAGTTGTTCGTGTGCACGTCTCCAGTGATAACATGCCACAACAAACACTTTTGTGCCGCCGTTATTTTCTTTCTCATTTCACCACAGCAACATTTAAGCCTGGAAGATATCTCTGCATCTGTTCTTTGGGAGTAAATATAATCAGAGGGGTGCTATAAATAGAACGACAGCCACTTCAGTTGAGAGCGTGCAAGGGTTCAGTTGACACTCAAGTCAGCAGACAGTGGTTGATTTTTATGTGTACAAATGATCTGTTGTTCAGATCAATCATCCGTCGTTTCAGTTACAGTGAAGTGCAACGGCATGTTTCATCACCGCGCTGCCCCGCTGATCATTATATTGGCATAAATCATCACCTTTGTCTACATTACTATCGCTGCCACTCTCGGCGTCATCACACCCATCACGTCCATCATCGGGCTGTGTGCAAAAACACTTCCAACCATAACATTACGGGCACCTGTGTTAGGCAGTGACACGTACTAATGTCACAGCAGCTGGTAAGACGACGAATGGGTTTCATATCTCCGTTTGATAATGCGTCCCATTCACCAACCTCCTGTCCTGTCTTTCAACGCCTCTCTCCTTCTGTGTCCGTCTCATCTTCCCTACCCACCTTAGGGTGCACCCAGGAATGTGACACACTGCCAAGCAAAGCGGACACACACACTCTAAGAGGGCGTACATGCTGTCAGTGTCCCAACAAGTGACAGGTGGGTGGGGGTTTTCCAACGCACTTCCTACTTTTTCAGCGAGCGGCATTGAATGAGCATAAAGTCTTCTTTGTGAAATATTTTCATTAAGGACTATTGCCTCATATGTATCTTGAAAAGGCGCAGTTTCATGCTTTTCTTAATGTAGAGCAGATAAAAACCAACAAACACACACAAAATGGCCGAACCAATAAAGAGACTCATCTTATCTTACTCAAATGACGAAAACTCTGTCTGTCCGTCCGTCTGTGTGCCTGTTCCACGTTTTTCTCCTCACTGACTTGGTCAATCCATGTGAAATTTGGCACAGTGGTAGAGGGTCATGGGAGGATGCGAATTAAGCAATGTTACATCAATTGGCCAAAGGGGGGCGCTATAGCGACCGATTGAAATTGCAAACTTTGAATGGGCATATCTCATGCCCCGTATGTCGTAGAGACATGAAACTTTGCACAGAGATGCCTCTCCTCATGAGGAACAAATTTGCCTCAAGAACCCATAACTTCCGGTTATATGGATTTTCCGCCATTTT
>NC_065515.1:20802699-20818858 GCF_006386435.1 Epinephelus moara
AGCTAATTTCTTATCTAGGCCTAACCGCCATATCGATTTTTACTAAACTTGGTAGATATGTAGAACAGGACGCCTCAAGGTGACTGGAGAAATTTAACTCTAATTGGCAACTGGGTGGCGCTATAACAACAGAAAAATGCTTAAAAATGGCTAAAATGCGACCGATCGCTGTGGCCCCCCTGTGGACCAATGTTGTTTTTTTCTTTCTAATTTTTGGTATGACTAAGTCATGGTGTGGTGTGCTGTACATAATCATGGAGACTGTCAGTGTGTCATTCTGTCAGTCAGTCATTCTGTCTGTCCCACGTTTTCCTACTCACTGACGTGGTCAATCTATGTGAAACTGCACATAGGCATTGAGGATTGGCATAGGTAGAAGGTGACACAGCTACCAATGGGTATGGACTAGTTTATATAGAATCATCAAGGTGAAACTGTCCTCATCAAAATCAGCAAGGTCATTTAGCTTTTTTTAATCACTAACATGAAAGGAAGTAAGGAAAAAAACTAGAGCATAACTGGCAACAAATTTCTTAGCTCTTAATTTTTTTAGTAAACAATGCTTTAATTTATGCCCGCGGCTTCTGAAACGACTCACAGAGGCCTCAGAAACCTTGATATATGGTGACTCTTTGGTGATGAGTGAGATTATGGTATAATTCATCCATTAAGAGAGCTGCAAGTGAGTAGATTTTGATGTTTCCCTTGTGTTTACCAGGTTTCGTTGGAAGCCCGTAAAGTCAAGTAATTAAGTGGTCTCTGATTAATTAAGCGACAATCTATTTTCATTCTTTCCCGTAACACCACAACAATGTGTCGAGATTCCCCAAGTGAAACGCCTGATAGAGAAAATAACATAATGAACGGGTGCAATTTACTATGGGAGTGTCTGCAAGGAAACTCGGGGTAACACGGATTTAAATGGCTTTTCTTCTCTATTAATATTCATTGCATTTTCATAAAGGGGCCTTAATTAACAGACTTTTCTCCCTATTAACTAAGGCTGCTTCAAACTCTGGAAAGCGCCGGGACTCAAACTGTGTACGCACTTTAATTCCATCTCAGATAAATAATTGTTAAAACTAAGTACTGTACTGTGCCTATATATCATTTAAGCCCACAGACAGTAGTCATTGTCTCTGTTGGTTTTTATCCTCGTGCCATAAAAAAAAAAGATGAATGCATTCATGAAAAGGACTTTGAGGCAAAGATTAGCATGTTTGCCTCTCAGTAAGCACCTATCAAAGCCTTCAACCACCATAACAGCTGATACAATAAATTCAGACATCTTCTTTGCTTCTTTCAATAAAACTTGTTTCCAGTTGGGCTGACCCCCTAAAGATCTGATTCTCCCTCTTTCCACCGCCACAGGGACTCAGACTGAGATCCACGGGGTACTATTAAAATACATTTCAAAAGAATATTGCAGCCTCTAAGCAGAGTCTCATATCACACGCCAAAATGTGATATACTCCCTCGCCAAAAGGAAGGCAGAGGGATGTAACATGAAAGACAGACAGGGGCTAGATTTCACGTCCTGTGGCTACCATGTATTAAATTTCTATTGTTAAGAGCCAACAAGGGATCCAAGTCGTGTGTAATACAATGTGTGTGATTGATAGGATATCTCTGTTACAATGATAAAGAGGAAACCACAGTTCAGGTGGTAGTTTTTAATATGGTTGCAAACGTGGTGCCCGTCTTCTGCATGCATCTAAAGGTCCAGTGTGTAAGATTTAGGAGGATTTAGTGGCATCATGCAGTGAATATTGCACATTGCCACCAGCTGAAACATCTCCTAGTTAGAATTCCTTTAGTGTTAATTGTTTAGGAGGTTTTCACCAGGAGGCGAATTATTCGCAGACGTCCAAAACCAACGGACCAGGGGATTAAAACTGGTGAAATACAGGATAAAGGAGTCTCACACTGCAAATCATTATTTCTCTAATGCTGTTTGGCATGCCGGGAGGACACTCTGGAGGTTTTCACCTGGAGCTGCATTATCCGCAGAGGTCTCCTCCTGTCCAAAACAAATGGACCCAGTGATTCAAACCAGTAAAAACACTCAACAAAGCAGTTTCACATTAGAAATCAGTGTTTTTACAACACTGCCAGTCGTAGACGGGCCTCTAACTACATGAATGAAATGAATGAAAACATGAATGGCCCTATGTAGAGCCAGCGTCTGGTTTGTCTGTTCTGGGCTATTGTAGAAACATGGTGGTAAACATGGCAATCTCCATAAACAAGGATCCACTTCCTGTGACGATATAAACTGCTCATTCTAAGGTAGGGAGAATACATCCATTCTTATTTTCAGGTGATTATACACTATAGAAAATAAATTTGTTATATTAAAATTCCATTTCTGCTAATATATCCCCTGAAATCTAGAGCTCGGTCTTTTGTCTCAGACTCCTTACCTATATTCTTCCTATATCTCAAATTGCCCCTCAGGGACATTTAAGTTTTCCTTACCTTACCTTAAATCCTACACACTGGACCTTTAGGAAATAGTGGTTAAATTAAACTTTTTTAAATAATTTAAAAAGATGAAAGTATATATATGTGAGAAAAAACACATATAACAGGTATGGATGATTGCTAACTACTCACCTATCAGTTTTTACCAAACTTTGTGGAGTTTGTGAAGACCATCATAACATCTGTACATCACTTTGTTTGCAAGGATTATTCGGCAGATGTGGCTGTCTCGTCTTTCCCAATTACATTTCTCCCTTCAGTACCAATGTCTTCTTTAACAATAATTCCTTCTCTCATCTTCAACCCTGTTACCTCCATCTCTCCGTCTCAGCCCAGGCCTCGTTTTTTATGCGTCTGCCTCATCATTCCTCATCTCTTCCCTTCTTTCCACCAGCTTCAACGACACCTTGTGGGGTATCTATTACGTGCAAACGGCTCCCAGAATCCAATTTTACTCATTTGATGATACTGTAAGAAACCTTCCACTCAATTTTCTCCGTTTGACCTTTTCTTAGAAGAGTCCATCTGTGTTGGCTCCCTGTGACTCCTCGGTGTGGACCCATCGCTGCCAGTTTCACGGATCACAGCGCCTTGACAGACATGAAAAAATAAGACTACGAGATGAAGCACGCTGCCACCAGCATTTCAATGAAATGAAGTGAACCGAGACGGCTGGCCATAACTTGCCCTAACGACGGAATCGCTTATTTAGATGTCACTAATTAGAAACACTACTTGTTGTGGTAGGGAACTGTGATCCGCTCACTGTTTTGAATGATAATGGTGCACGGCTTTATAAATCATGCATAGAAAGCTAATAGCTGATAAAGCACACAAGTAATTTTATGCTTACCACATCAGAACACACAAAGTCAAGGCTAAAGCTACAAAATTACATTACAGCTCATCATCAAAAACCTCAGTGTCAATCAATTCAGCTTCAGAAAATCCACTCCTCTGGAGTTGTTCTCTCCCCAATAACCCCACCACCGCCACATAGGCCCCTTTAGATTAGAAAAGAAAGTGGGTGCAGTGAAGCATTTCGGGAGCAGGAAGCCTTTGGCTGGGCAGAAATCCCAGCCTGGATTCTCCAAAGCCTGCTGGCCATGAAAGATGTCGGCTGCCTTTATAGTTGCCCACGCTGAGCTGATGGGGCCTGACACGGGTTGGCTGCTGACCGCCTCCCCGACACCCACTAACCTCCGAAAACCCAGTTGGGTAAGGGTGCCCCGTTTTGAGCCAATATGGCTGACGTGTGAAAGGAGCCAGATGCCTTAACAGAAAGAACCGTGGCATTGCTGAACTGGGCCCGCTCCGTACACATACTGGGGGATCGGCAGGAGGGGATCGCCGGGGGCAGCCAAGATCCCAGGTGACAGGCGGCTGGGACAATGTCCCAGTGGTGAGTTCATAAAAGACGATGGGTTGTTTTGTGGTTGCTGCCTACCCCAGGACATGAATGTAATTAGAGCACAGTTGAAAGGTCAGGGCTGCACTTTTAAGTGCCACAGAACACTGCAAGGGCCTAATGTACCATTGAGGGAAAGATTGACTGGTGCCCCATCCTCCCCTCTCACCCGTCACACCAGGGGAGCCGGCAAGTGTGCAGAAGTCTTTGTCGGCCTGTCACAACACTGGTTGAGAAGAAAAATGTTTGTTGAAAACAGGTCTTTGAAGATGTCTAAATGACTACTGATATACTTTGCATTTAGAGAGATCTCACAATCCATGTAACAAAATCATAAGGTATCATCATTGGCATATAATTCAATATTCCACCCTGAGAATATGACGTGAGTATATTCCTTTCTAGCCCCTTTGTTACATAGCTGTGCCTACATGATGACACAGCACTGGTTGCTAGAGAACTTGTAATGCAACTGAGCCTCTAGTGTGCTTTACAAGTGGTAAGTTGACCAAAACAATGATAAAACACCCATCATTTTATTGCTGGTGTAGTGCTGCTATTTTAGCACTTTAATGCCTGTAACAACTTTGAAACTACAAACTTTTAAATAGCTGCGATTAGCACAGTGTAGTTAATATGTTCATTACAGTTTGTGTTAAACCTATGCATTTGCATCCACTGGCAGCTTGACATGTAAACAATGCACATTTTTATCTCTTGGACGTTTTCCTATCATCAACACAGTCTGTCGCTGGACCCTGCCAGACAAGCAGCTCTGTTCTCCTTCATCCATAATGCACCAGATTTTTTCCTGTACTGTAGATCCATGTGGTCTGCAGAGGGATTGGGCAGAACTGTATTGGCTTTACTCTGCCCGAGCAACAACTCTGATAGCGGTTAGTCTGCTCGCTCATCACGCTCTTTATCACCGAGGTAACCTTAGAGGCGCCTGTGAAAACGATCAGTCATGTTCTTTGACGTGAGGCTTATTGTCACTGCAGGAAGAGAAGTGTAGCTCCACTGGACAGCTTTTCATTGACAGCAACAATTTGGGTTCTGCAGTGTGCAGCTTGACCCCGATAACCAATTGTGAATACTCATAAGTCTTGCTCAATGGTACCAGTCCCTTGGAGAAGTGTGTAGCTGCTCCTCATGTGTGTGTGTGTGTGTGTGTGTGTGTGTATTTTTTTCACCTTCCGTCTTTTCCCGAGGCTATATTGAATTATGTCTCTGTCAGGTCCCTAAGCCCCCTATATTTCCTCTACTGTGCAGCAGCTCTAGATTCAGTATCAAATTCTCCTCATGCTGGCACTTTGTGCATCCCCCTGGCCCCTCAGATCTTTATCCCAGCATCCCCTTCCCTGGCCTGTGGACAATGCTGAATTCATGCTAGGGTCAGGTCTTAAAGGATTTTACCACAGATAGAACATGCAGAGATCTGCATGGACCTTGCACACATAACCAATCAAAGATCTAAAAGTGCTGGGGTCAAATTGTTTCGCTGCACCAACCCAGCTTAAAAAGGTCCCGAGTTACGCTGGGGTCAAAAACAAAAAGGTGCGTTTAACACTTATCTCCATGCTCAGTTAGCTTATTTAAAACCTATTTGAATGTAGTAGTGATTAGCTTTGGTTACTGGAATGGCTAATTAGCCCTGTAAATGTGTATATTTCCCATCATGCACTGAGAAATTGGATTTGGAATCACACCGTCAATCTGACCACAGACACCGGCGAATGTAAGTAGACAGAATGACGATAGAGATCCCACTCTCGCATTGCTCCGTGGACCCCTGTCTGAATCATCAATGGTAGAGTAGCAGGGAAAATGAGACCGATTGCTCCATTTTCTCAAATGAGGCAATTAGGAGGGCAGCCTGAATGGAGATCAGGCTCAGCTTCACTGTGCCACGAGGAAATGAGCGAGGCAGAGAGAATGAGCGAGAGCGAGAGACACAGGGCTCTTTGCACCTCCATTGATTCCTTTTAGCCCAGAAGCATCAAGAGCTCCTGCGAAAATTGATCAGAGCGGGGAGCCACCTTTGATATCGATAAAGATAAACTGGGAGACTCCCCAACACCAAAAGGACTCAACATGGGAAAATGGCTGGAGCTGTGAAGACAATCTGGCTGCCAATGCAGCCGCATAGCCAAATGGGGAGCAGGCTGGCAAGAGGCGAGGGCTTCAGACCAGACTGTGTCCTTTGGGGAGTTTGCTTTCACTGCAAGGTCAGTCTCTCAAGTGCTTGATAAAACTGAAAAAATCAAAGCTCTACATCTGAGAGCTATCTCTGAGAAGAAAAAAGTGTCTCTGCTGCCCACACTGACAAGACGGATGATCAGAGATGCAGGAGCTCACATTAATGCTGCTAATTAACAGAGAACATATTTCAAACTACAAACGAAAAGAAAGCGTGCCTGAAATTTTAAAACGTAACCAAGACCGAAGCAATATCCTGTTGGAGGGAACAGGATGTAGCGTCACAACTACCGAAAATATTTCATTTCAGAACAAACATTAACAACATACTGTACACATACAACACAAACAGTGACTGGTTATGCTAATTTTAGTTTTGCAGGGTAAGTAATGCTCTTCACTTTTCATGTTAAGGATTGATTTTTTTTATTATTATTTTATTTCATTCATTCATTTATTATTTATTTCATTAATTCATTCAGTTAGACAGGCAGCACGGTGATGTAGTGGTTAGCATCGTCGCCTCACAGCAAGAGCGTTCATGGTTCGAACCCAGGGTGGGAGTTTGAAATCTGGAGTGGGCGAGCCCCTCTATGCAGAGTTCGCATGTTCTCCCTGTGTCAGCGTGGGTTTTCTGCGGGTGCTCCTGCTTCCTCCCGCAGTCCAAAGACACGCAGGTTAGGTTCATTTGTGACTCTAAATTGGCAGTAGGTGTGAATGCGAGCGTCTGTATGTGTCAGCCCTGATAGTCTGGTGACCTGTCCAGGGTGTACCCTGCCTCTCACCAAATGTCAGCAAGGATAGGGGCCGTACACATGCTGCATCTTTAAGCGCCTGGAAAGAGCGAGGTCGGATGCAGGGCGCCACTTTTGTGCCTTTTTTGAGCCAGCTTTCAAGAGTGCGGTTGTAGGTTGCATCTGAGGTTGCTAAGCAACCGTAGCAAGCACTGTAACATAGCCTATTTACCTGAAAAGTGCAAAGCTGATCTTCTTCCAGGTGCTGTGTAGGCATATTGTATGTGGGATGGATGTGAAGGTCTTGAAGTCCTGCACCAAAATGTTTTCCATATTTATCACAGACTATTATTTACTGAAGAAGGGAAAGATCTGTCGGCTGTGATTGGTTGTTCCTCATCACGACATGCAGTGCACGCTGCTGCGTTCCAAAAGTTGAACTAGTGCTGTGTCTCAAATCACATACTTCTGTTAGTACACTTCCATGTAGTATACTATGTGCACTATGTACTTAAATTTTGACAGGGTAGTGTTGTCTCAAACCAAACACGGCCATTGTGTACTCACCGGAAATGACGACCGCAAATTAGCTAGTTAGCAAACTAGCATTAGCATTCGCGTTATTGTTCGCGGTACCAAATCATTACAGACTACTAAATTAACCCAATAAACATATTGCTGGCTTATACATGACAATATAGTGGTGCTTAGTGCAAAAAACACATGTATTTGTACAATGTAGCTACGTTCATGGTCGCACAGTCCCCAGCCGTCATTTCCAGTTTGAAAAGTGGTCCCTCCCCTTCCGCTACATAGCCAAGATGGCGACTACTGAGGACGAGAAGTGTCCATAGTTCCACACTCAACTTCTTGACCGTTTTGAGTGCACCATCCGGGTACTCATAGTGCGCTGCATTTTGCCATACTTCTCAGTGTGAACGCACTTATGCACTCAAAATATTAAGTGTAAGTACAGAATTACGTGATTTGAGACACAGCATAGTGTTATATCAGGGCACAGCCGTCGCACCCTGAAAAACCAGGCACTCAGGAATGTGTATGCGTTGCAACGGTGTCGCTCTGGCATTTGAGGCCGTCTGCTGCGTGTCCTCTTTTATGACAATGAATTTGAGCACGCAAAAAACATGGCGTGTGTACGGCCCCATAGGCCTGCCCGCGACCCTTAACAGAACAAGTGGTTATAGAAAATTAAATGAATGACTGTTTTCATTGACAGAGCTTGGGCTAGAATTTTCATGCTGTGGATGTACACTATATGTCTAATACACAAGTCAAGCAGTATTTGAAAACGTTCATATCATTGTCCAAATATCATGGATATCTGTGTGTCTTGTAAATTTTTGTAGATTCTGGTGCAGTCAGAATTTGAATTGATCATTATTTTCAATCCCACACAAAACCATCTTCTGGAAGACAGATACTGTAGCCACATCTGGATCCCTGCTGGTATTTTTTTAATGGAGCTTCACTGAAATTAGTCACTGACAGCTCATATGTGCAGTCAGAACCATGACCGTAGTAAATTAGACAAAAGCAGTTTAATGTTGTCATAACCTCACCTAAAACGTGTCTTCTGATCCGAAGTATTGCTTTACGGATCCCTTTCCGTGTCTTCCAAAAGTGATCCAGTCAAAAAAGGCATTCGGTTCAGACAAATGGAAAGAGAAAACCTGCATGTGCCATACACAGGGGTCATTTCAAGACTGCAGAGGGCATCAGGAGTGATACAACCCAATGAGGCAAGTTGCTCAAGCGAGTCCAGCCTGTCTTGACTGCAGATGGGCCAATTAGGAGATGATGAAAAGCTCTGGGTATGCTGGCCTAAACTGTGTCTTTGTATCTGGCTGGATTTTCTTTGAGATAAGAGAACACCTGCTATCCCATTTTACATCAGAGTAAATACACAGCATCTCTCCAGAAGCAGGAAAACTTGTGGTGGCTGACAGGACTTTGCCAGACCTTCTGGAAAAAAACACCTAAATTCAAAACCAGAAAGCTGATACACAATATTCAATCAGGTCTGGGAAGTCTATTGAATGTAGGTGGACATTCCAATCTGTATTAAGTATATGTTAGTCTTTTCCTGAGCAATAAATTTTGAGCTAAATTGGAAGAGCTCGAATAGCAAAGACTCTTGAGGGCACTGACAACATGTCTGGCTCATAATGACCCATGAAAGCACTTTGACATTGGTAATAGCTGGATACTGATGAGCGGGAAACGCTGCTTCAGAGTTTGAGGGAAAGCGGTTTCCTCTCTCCCCACTCTTGTCTTCTCTTTTTTTATGCTCTACAGGCAAGACTACAAGGGATTTTTTTTCCTCTGACAGGCCATCCTTCTCTCTCCATTTTCTCTATCTCTCACCTTCCAGAGCATCCTGCTATTTTTCATTTCTCCATCCAGCATGGTGGGGGTTTTTTTCTGTGGAGAAACAGTATGGTGGGGAGTGTTTCAGCACTTCATAAATCCTTGTCTATGTTGTCTCATTTGTTATCCCTTTAGGTTTATGGTGTTCCCTCTTTCTATGTGGGCAGACTAAGACCTGATCCCTGGAGGCCTCTTGGAGCTGGAGGTAACCCCTCCTGTAGTTTCCTTAACGGTTACAGCATGCGTGGCACTGAGCCATGGGAAGCCAAATATAATATGAGGAATAAGCTAAAAGTATTATGTGGCTGACTTGTCTTTTGACCTCCTAACTATTCATCCACTATACCCGCTATTTGGTGCTATACATTTTACGACTGGTATCTCATCTTGACCCGAACCACATTAATAACGGTCCTCTTCTCTTGCTCTAGCCAAGTGTGTGGTAAGCCTTTTCCTAGCACATCAAACAGTTATCTTATCGGGGACCAGAGTCACCTTGAAATACTCAAAAGGGTTGACATGTATTGACAAATAATCAATGTAACGGTTTCAGATATCCTCTTAACACATGCATACGTGTCCAGCGGGCTGTGCATGCTGTCATCCATTAGTATACATCTCAGGTCCACACAATCACACAGGCTTAAACCAGGGTACTTGTCTATAATTTATTATGATGAGCAAACCAGATGAAGCCTGTATTATGTTGCAACAGATACACACGATATTAGATGTGTGCATATTTATGAGAGCATTAGGTTATTCTTAACCTCAGAGCAGTTTGTCATATTGATACATTATTGGGTCACAAACACAAAATCCCACTGCTAACCATGACAGATAAAAAGAACTGTGTACATCGTGTGTGGCCTGACAGGTGACAAAAAGATGTTTGCTTTAGAAGCTGCACAACTCAACTGCATGAGCATAGGCATATTTTTAGTGTAACTGCAATAAGCAAAAGCTAAGAGTAAAAGTCAAGATTGCTTTCCTATTACTCACTGCCTATGTCTTGCTCATGCAAGTCACTTTAAGATCTAGGGTTCAGGATTTAGTGGCATCTAGCTGTGAGGTTGCAGAGCTGAAGCTTCGCCTGTGTGAGAGAAATACCATGGCTGACACCAAAACCCAAATGACCTTATCTAGAGCCAGTGTTTAATTTTCTGTTCTGGGCTACTGTGGAACAACATGGTGTACTCTGTAGAGAGGACCCACATCATACCGACCTAGAAACAGCTCATTTTAACCCTCTGGAGTCGACGGATGCACCGGTGCGTCCAAATCACGACAGATTTAAGGTGACATAGCAGCAAGATGCAGCCTCGCTGAGTCTCTGTTTCAACTTGTGTTGAAAGTGCGATCTCCAAACTATATACCAGTTTTAAATTGTGTTGATAGGCCAAGAAAAACCAGACTTAAAATAAAAAATTTACACCATGCTTTTTCCTGAATATTGTCGTCATGTTTGGTGCAGGAAGAAACGGTAAAAACAGGCTATTCTAAAGAAAGTGAATAGCCCCTTTCCTATTGGTGGTGTTTTTTGTGTGATTTTAGGTCCAATGTGTTAATAGAGTATGGCAAAATGAAAAAAATATCTGTAAAGTCACACAGGTGAGGTTATGCTGAACAAAAAATACACCAAAAAAAGGCAAGGTAAACAGTTTTTAAGGAGAAATTTAAAGATAAAATCAAAAGTAGTCAAAAATGGCCAATTATACCCTTGACCCCAAAGGGTTAAGGTAACAAAACAACATGTCCTCATACAATACTCCATATGATATCCTACGAAATTGCACACCCAACATTTTGTATGACATCCTACTAATTAGCACCCAACAAATGTCAATAAACACCTAACGTGAAGTTACGTAATTTATGTACTTAATGTAAAGCTATGGAGGCTAGGTTTAGGCAAGTAACGTTACTGTGGTTAGATTTAGGGAAAGAAATGTGGTGACAACATACCTTAAAATGACTCAAAGTTCATTCAAAGTTCACACGGTTCCGAACACCGGCCTCCTGGGGAAGTCCTGGAGGGATGTCCTGTTGTTTGTGACCCATCCACCACCCCAACCTACCTCCATAAGATACCACTTCCTTGTTTTTATCTTTACTCCCATCAGTGCATTGGTCACCTGATTGCAGCCTTCCCAAACATGTGGAGTTCACACAAATTAATAGCTGATGATTATGTAGGGTATGTACAAGTTCTGGTGCAATATTTTAGGTAGGAAAATGTGCAAATAGTGCATGAGACCTGCCTAAACAAAAACACAACTATTGTTATTTTCAGGACTATTGTATTCCATTTCTGCCAATAGATGTCCCTAAACCCTACACGCTGGACCGTAATTAAATCACATCATCACTGCACACATATTTGTTCCTTGCGGGCAATTTTCATCCCACTTACAACCTTATTGTTTGTTTAACTTTTGTCATTTAGACTAGACAAATTGCCAAAATGCTGAATTCAGAACTGAGTCTGTATTGGATTTGTTTCCAGGGATGCCACACAGGACTTTCTCACACCCCAGGACCTTGGAGGGCTGTCCAGCCATGGCGTTTGGCAGAGCTAGGCGTCTCCTCCCCTCCCTGAGTTTGTCTGTCTGTACTCAGTCCAGGACCACAGCCTGTCAATACTGACAGAGACCCCACTGGCTAGGAAAGGCCGGTAGGGCCTCACGCATGTGCGCGTTTGTGTGTGTATGACTATATTACATTTCTGCAGCCAAGTTTTATTTCAGGACAGGAAAAAAAAAACATTTTCAGGCACTGACAGTCCATATTAGAATTCATTATGGCGATTTTATGCACATACATTATTGATCATATACACTTTAACATTTGCTGTCTAAAAACACCCTGTAATAGATCACAGACAAAACCCTCTGTTGCATAGGAACCAATGTTTGTGGCACAGGAGTGTGCTTGGAGTTACAAAAAAAAGGAAAAACTAGACAATGTAGTTACACACAGGAAGGACCTTCAAAGGCTTAAATGTACTAAACAGAAAGGAAAGCCACACAGTGACTGACAGGTAATAGGATGTGCAGTGTGAAACACCACAGAAATGCTGATTTAGTAACACTTGCCACCAGAAAAAAAAATAAAACAGTCTTGTGTATCTCAGCTTTACAGTTGTAAGTTATAGGGCTGTCCTTAAGACTGAGATGAGTTAAAGCTGCACTATTTGATTTAAAAAATAACGCGCCTGTCTCACCAGCCTAAATCACAAACCGGCTCTCCGAATGAAAAAGAGTGCCCCATGCATCTTCCTCTTCACCTAGAGAGAGATAAATTAGAACTTGAAGCTTCATCCAAAAGAAAGTTTGACTCACCAACATGGGATATTTTGCGTCTGTTGTCCAATGTGTTCCAGACTTATATTTACGAGGGTGCTGCTAGCAGCTTCCTGTCGTCACCTTTCATGTACCGAAGTTTACATTTTTCACTGACCTCCCACTGTTACTGGGAGCCACTGGGGAGCAAAGCTGCCTCATGCAGGTTTTAATAATTGTCCAACACACTAAGAGAATCAGTGTGGTCAAGAGTCAGTGATATTTTCCAGTTTGTTTGGTGTGCTCTCTGCGAAACAGCTCCTCTAGTTTCACAACGTTATATAGGGAAAAAGGAAATGCGCCACCTCTGTGGTTTGGTCTGTCAGCATGTTTGTATGTGTGCTGCTGCATGTTTCATTGCCGCGTGGAAGTCGGCGCTGACAAGTTGGGGGGAGAGAGAGAGAGAGAGAGAGAGAGAGAGAGAATGAGAGACACAGCAGAGTGAGGAGAAGCTAAGGAGGAAGCCAACCAGGATAATGAGCCGACAAGAAAGGAAACGCAAGGACAGAGCCTCGCAACATCCAGTGTTAGAGTCTCATTCATATTCACAGTCATCTGGCAGCCGGCAGGCGGATGGCTGGGGCAACAAATTTAATCAAGGCCCCGGCGAAGTATGAGTGTGAAGGCTCAAACACTGGGCAGAGGCTATGAGACTACATTAGCATCCCAGATCTGTAATGTTTTGAGCATATGAATAATGGGTACAAGCACAGACTCAGGAGTGTGATGCAGATGATTTTTTGCAACTTTTTCCATCTCATTTACACTACAGGAACGTAGTGGACAATCTTATACAATATAAAATGGATGCACCTTAAGAAGGTTAAATTCATAGTTCACCAATATAACACAAAAGAGCAGAATGGCACAAGGTCGTAACACCCTGACAACTCCTGATACAATAGAGCCACCAATGACGAGATATTGAGAAAAAATGGGAACAGGGGAATGAGTGTTTGATAAGATGCCTTATAACTTTTGGAATTCTGCTGTTAGCCTACTGGCCATGCTCGCTCCTGCAATTTATGTTAACCACTATGCATTTCCTGTCTCGTCTGTTTTTTTTTCCTACACCACTTGAATACATTTTACCAAGCGAAATCCAGTTGCACATTAAAGGTCCAGTGTGTAAAATTTGGGGATATATTGGCAGGAATAGAATATGTGAATATTTATGTTGATCTGTTCTGTACGACATCTATTGCACGTCTGTCTGTCCTGGAAGAGGGATCCCTCCTCAGTTGCTCTTCCTGAGGTTTCTACCGTTTTTTTCCCCCGTTAAAGGGTTTCTGATTTTGTGATATTGGGCTTTATAAATAAAATTGATTGGCCACCCACTGGCCAGGTGTTAGCAGTGCAACACAAATCTCTCAAAACCAAGATGGCCGACTGAATGCAAGAAATGTTGTGCCCCCAAGAATATCTTGCCAATCAGTCTACAACAGGAGACCCTGGCATGTACAGTAAATGAAATCTGGAAAAATCAAGTAACATCAAAGAAGTGATACAGCTGTTAAATTTTGTAAATATTGAGTTTATGTTGTGAGGGAATTGCAGTTAATCCTCTCTCCACTTAACTTGGCATCACGCATCGCTGGCTATATTTCAACTACAATCAATAGTATTACTTAGGATATATTTGTATAGTTTCACATGATATATATCATTTTTTTGATTGGTTTATTTTTCAATTTTAGGTCATAATAATTCATGTATGAAAATGATCAGGTTGTTGGAGTATCCCACTTATTTGCTGCACATGTAACCCCGATACTGTTGCATGTGAAGCACCCCATCCTGGTTTCAGAACATTCTTTGTTGATACAGGACATACAATGGCGGATGAGTTGGTAAAAAATCAAAACACGCATGTAAGAAGATGATCACAAACTTGCAAACCGTTATAATCATGTATACAGGGATATTAATATGCCACATCCCAAAGATGACCAGTTGAAATGTAATTAAAACATAAAGGGTTTAGACATTCCCAAATGAATGAAATGGCAGAAAAGCTGAATTTAAAAGAGAAATATAAGAGGAGTGAATGAACTGCAGATTCATTTTGTGGGTACAAAATTAAACTAGTGCGTCTACATTTTTAAAAAGTCCCTCAGAATCACTGGTCCCTCAGAATCACTGGTCTTTGCAATGAACACTTACTTGAACATTTTGTTCCCAAGCTGAAAATTGATTAATAAACACAATGAACTTTTTCTGAAAACCTTTTGACAGTGTCTATTGATTATTTTTCATTAGTTCATTCCTTTGGGACACACACACATACACATTTAGCAGTTCTTACTTACATATCTAACTCAAGAGCAAAAATGAAACAAGCAAACTGAAGGCCCTCTTCTGCAAGTAATTATCTGCACTAAACCTCTACTTTGTTGTACGGTCGATGTCGAGAGTTTAGAGGTGTTTTCAGGGGCATTTAGGTGAACATATCATAACCAATTAACATGTCCCGCAGGGAACGCTAAGTGGTGCGTCTAGTATGAAGTATCAGTTACTTTGACCACTTGTTGCTGGCTAATCAGTAACACACATCTAATTGTAACTGGTATGTTCAGAGATGTAATCAGCAGCCCTTAAATGGGAGTCTGTTGAGTAAGGAGAGGGTGATTTTTTTGTTGCTAGAGCAGCAGTGAACTGCCTGATCTACAACCCTGATATCCCACATTCCTAGCTTCTCCTATATCCCAAGCTGAGCTAAAGCATTATTCACTGACTATGTACTATATACTGTATATATACATGAAGAATTAAACTTTTACCCTATCATTCAGTTACCCAGGTGTTGGCTTGAGCAGTCTAAGTTAAGTTAATAACTAGAATAACATGATTAAGATCCCTGGCTTCGTCCTTCATCATTGCATGGGTGCACCTAATACCCTTGTTTGGATTTCACTACCTACATAACACACCTATACCATATCCTAAGAATCTTTTAATGCATACAAAAACCTTGGTTGTGTGCAGTATTTGTTATAATAATGACCACTTTATCAATACATTTTTCTGTGTAACCCATATGGTAGAAAATGTCCTCTTATTTGTTTAGTTACCACTTGCTGGCTGCAGGCAACTGGGAAACCTTTTTGTAGATTTTACGATACCCTCCAGGTTTAACTTAAAAATCAATCATTTAAAACTAGTCCATACCCATTGGTAGCTGTGTCACCTTCTACCTATGCCAATCCTCAATGCCTATGTGCAGTTTCACATAGATTGACCACGTCAGTGAGTAGAAAAACGTGGGACAGACAGAATGACTGACTGACAGAATAACAAACTGACAGTTTCCATGATTATGTACAGCATACCATACCATGACTTAGTCATACCAAAAATTAGAAAGAAAAAACAAACATTGGGCCACAGGGGGAGCCACAACGATTGGTCGCATTTTAGCCATTTTTAAGCATTTTTCTGTTGTTATAGCGCCACCCAGTTGCCAATTAGAGTTAAATTTCTCCAGTCACCTTGAGGCGTCCTGTTCTACATATCTACCAAGTTTAGTAAAAATCCATATGACGGTTAGGCCTAGATAAGAAATTAGCTCTCTAGCCCCCCCATTTTGTTTGATTGGGTCAATAATG
>NC_065515.1:20819099-20929680 GCF_006386435.1 Epinephelus moara
GGCATGAGATATGCCCATTCAGAGTTTGCAATTTCAATCGGTTGCTATAGCGCCCCCCTTTGGCCAATTGATGTAATATTGCTTCATTGGCATCCTCCCATGACCCTCTACCACTGTGCCAAATTTCACATGGATTGACCAAGTCAGTGAGGAGAAAAACATGGAACAGACACACAGACAGATACACCCAGAGACAGAGTCTTCCTCATATATAGTAAGATTATATAGTAAGATAAGATATAGTAAGATTGATGTTTCTGTCTGTTTTTGCACTTTTTTAAGCAGTTGTTTCACACCTACTATAGGGAATAAGCCCCAGCTGGCAGCAGATGAAAATATAATATCAGAAAGATGTTGGACTCTTATATTGGACAGACATTAAATTTAGGTTGGAATAATACTGATAGAATTGTACGTTGTGTGGATGTTAAAATCATGATGTTTTGCAGGCACTGGGTTTTGTTCTCCATATCTTAGGACTAAATGCCATTATTTTACACCAAGATGACATTGGCATGAGACATTTGGAAGATGTTGGGAGTTTAGTTATTTAACAACACAA
The DNA here is from genome assembly GCF_006386435.1 of Epinephelus moara. Taxonomy (NCBI): domain Eukaryota; kingdom Metazoa; phylum Chordata; class Actinopteri; order Perciformes; family Serranidae; genus Epinephelus; species Epinephelus moara. Next base: position 20,819,662 of record NC_065515.1, read on the forward strand.
CTTAAAAAAGGTCGGTGTCAACTGCTGTCGGTATTCTGCTTTTAATTGTAGCTGGCGATTTTGGTCACCCAACATCAACCTCAATTCAACTAAATATCAATGTCTACCAACATTGGAGGCCAGCAGGATGTTTTTTCTAATATGAGATAAACAGCAGGTATTATCAAGGTTAGATTGACTTAAATCCAAATATAAAAAGAATGAACAAGCAAAAACCAAAACTGGTGGTAGACAGAATTATGTAAACACTTCAAAAGGACTTTAAATTCGAAATAGCTAAATTGCGACAGCACTATAAAGATGGATCATCGTGCTGGTTAGCAATATTTATCAGTCCGTTTATACAACATCCATTGTATCTGGGAGGGTTGGTTTGTCACTAGATCTTACTGCGTAGTTTTTCTCTTAAAGTTTTATAATGCATATTGACACAGCTTACCTGCCAGTTGGCGTTTACTTTATTTATTTTCCCCAATGTTATCATCTCAGGAACTTATAGAGCAGTGTGACAGTGATTTATCCGCCAAAATTATACCAGCATTTGGCACTTGGCAGGTGGTAATATTGGACCTGGATGGCAGGAAATGAAAGCTGAATTAGACCATAATGAGTTTATGGCCAATAGCCAGGTTGCTTTGTGTATGTGAAAGTAGCCACTAGAATGATAATGACAGTCAGCTCTGTTTTCCCACTTTCTGGTCTACATGTAGGAAACCAGGGGTGATGGTGCATAGAACTGGAAACCATTCATCTCTAGCACTGGGGTTTGGTGCCGCCACCACAGCGGGGACTAGGGACATCTTCCTGTCCGTCTGAACTATACAGAGAGTTATCGCCGTCATCTCGTCAATCCATGTGCCCAGATGGCATTGAGCCTTCACGTCAACACACTTACTGCCCATTCCAGGGTTCTGGCTCAGTCTCCACAACAGGCAGGAGCACCGACTGACCATGCCAGCGACCAGCCAGGACACAGGGCCCAAAATAATAGATAGAATCCACTTCCAACTTCCCTCCTGAGTCCTCTCCACCATCATCCATCAACAAAATGAATCTACACCGTGGGGTGCCTGGGTTGGATTTATGACCAGTTAGGGTGTCTTATTGTTGTTAAACTTAGTGGAACCAAATGAGAGAAATCTGACCCTCGTCTCCTGACACGGAGGGAGAAGCAAATTTCATATGCCCTAATAGATTTCCAGAATACAAAGACGCTTTGGTCTGATGCATAAATGCGAGTGTTTGAACTCAGTGGTGCAGATGCTTGTAAAAGGAAGTGCAAATGAAGGATAGAATGGAATAAATGTGTCATGAAAGCAGATGCAGAGACCTCTCCCAGTGGTTAGATGATCCTTGATGATGAAGAGGGATGACAGCTCAGCCAGCAAAGGCTTTTAACCCCCGACTTCTCTGCAACAAGGTAATTTGCTTAATGAGACCTTTGCTTTGTCCTTAATTACTGTCGTCAAATGTAAGATCCCTACAAGCTTCAAATGCACAATTAGATACGGAGCCGGAAGGGCTGATCAAATCATACTTGTGCCTCATTATTTAACCACTGTGCTTTGGGACATAAAAGCACTGCAGTTATTTCAAAGCATCAAAAATATGAAGGTAGAGGAAACAATCAGAGCGTCTGCTTCCCACATACAGTATATCCTGCAGATGGTTTAGAGTTTGTAGTTGTTCCATTAAGACATTTCAACATCAACGTCTCTTTACACAATGTAAGCATTTCTTGATGAAATGTAGCTCTGATGAAAATGCAAACTCTGTGGATTTTTATATTTAAACGGAGCAGTGTTTAAGGATGATGAATTTGTTCTCTTATTTTTTTAAGTGTAATTTTGAAACACACTAAATTCCAGCTGCATTTATTGTACAGGGATGGAGGCAGAAATCTGAGATGCAGACAGCTCAAAAGCTGGGAAAATTAAACTAAAACTATCTGCATATCTCAGAGGGTAAAACTTCTGTCATTTGTCAAAGTTTTGACGACTGTCCAATGAAATCTGACAATGCAACCTTGAGAGTTTCAGCTCAAACATGTCCATCAATCTAAAGGACGCCAACTGGCCCTTATCGACGTTTTCTTAACCAACAGACCTCTTTTTTTGTACTTTCAACATGCAATTTGAGTAATGAAAACACCGTATCACAAAAAGCCTGTGAAAAGAGCTAGATTTCATATAAATAAAGATAACTTTTGTGCAGAGATTTTTTTTAAAAGCAACAGCTACAATTTTACAGACACAATGTCAAATTTGACTTAAAGCCGCCCCTTATGTTGAAGCCACAGATGGCTACTACAGAGCTATGGGGGAGCATAGGGGAGGCCAAAACTGCAGTCACAGGGTCGCCAGTGTCGGCATGCCTTAGAAAAAGGACGATGGTGTGTGTGTGTGTGTGTGTGTGTGTGTGTGTGTGTGAGTGTGTCTGTGTCTGTGTCACAGGGGCAAGTGATGACAAACGATGGCAAATTGGAGTGAAGGCTTCCCGCTGCTCGCTCACCATGCCAACAGAGAATCAGAGGCGAGGAAGCGGCTGAGAAAATGGCTGTCAAAAACACACACGCACAAACACAAACATAGACACACAAACTGGCAGGCACAGAGGCCAAGTATTTACAAAGGCGGGTGAGTTGCAAAGGGGTGAGGTGGGGAATCACAGCGGAGCCGCTCCAAAGAGACACTTCTCTAAGAGCACTCATCCCTACATTTCCTTTAGACTGATTGATTGATTTATTTTTTTTTAAACTTATCAAAGCGTGTGCCATCATTGTCAGCTTAAGCCTGGCATATACAGTGGCAATCAAAATGCAGAGTATCTGGTAAGTCCTCCACATAGTTGAAAAATCAAAAATACCTTTCTTCAGGAGCCCAGAAAGCAGAGATAAAAGAGCAGACAGGTTTTCCAACCGGCTAAATCACTCACCGTGACCTAAATCCATTTCTTTGCATTCTAAAAGATGCTAACATCAAAGATGAACATACACATCACTATGGATGTGCCAGAGCACAATGCTTTGGCTGCTCTTCCCCCTTTTGTCATGAGCATTCTGTCTCTAACCGGATTATTTTCTGACGGCCTCCTCCCCCACAGTGAAATATATGTCACATCAGCGAGGCTCTGGGTCTCTCGGCAGGAGCCCAAAGTCGGGATGCTCCTAACTAACAAAGACATGTGAGCGAGCAACTCACCATTAAGTGTAATGAACCCACAATTCAACTATTGTTTTCTCAATGATGGATTGACACACAATAGAATGGGATGTCAGTTTCTCTCGCTATTACAATGATAGACGTTGAGAACGGCCTGATGTGTTTCAAGACAAAGGAGATCATTTGTCAGAAATATTAAGTTCTGTTCTGTTCTGTTCAGTCAAGATTTTAGGCAAGAGAAGATTTTAAATGGCTTGGACCAGGCACATATATTATTGCAGGGATGACAACAAATAATATTGAACCATTACTTTCACTCTGAGGTTTTTCTGTTTTTCCTGACAAGCTGTTGAAGAATTGCAGCATGATCAAAGATACAACCGCATCCCCATTATTCTGAACATCCGACAAGCCTTCAGATGGAATTCGTCACCTCTGCAAACAGGAGCAATATCAAATCCTGAAAAATAGAGAACTTCAAACTGTACTCATATAAAGTCTATTGACTAAAGTCATTAAATATTCCAAGCTGGCCTTGTTCCATAACTCAGAGAAATCTATTTATTCATGGAAGTAATTGAATCAATCGCAGATGCTGTATCTGGTGTTGCAGCAATCCTTTCCTTTGAGACCCGAAGCTCAATACTCCCTTTTGGCTGCGGAGTTGCCCTGCTCTCATGGCTTAATGAGAGATGGCGTTTCAAAAGCATTAATTGAGATGGTCGGCAAACATCCTTGAATCTGGCAGCCCCTTCTTGGCCGAGAAAAAGTCCATCATGCAATTTAGCACCCAGCACTTCACCTCTTTGAGGGGGAGGCAGCTACAAATCGAGTCTTGCTTTGGTGATTAGAAAGCAAAAAAAAAAGATCACAAAAACAGACAAAGGCTTCTGTAGGAAACCCTCCTCCACTCCACCATGGTGCAATTTTATGGTTTTGTGATGATGAAAACATGTTTTGTCTTTCTGTTCTTTAAACAGAATAAAAACTGAGGTAGTTTATGCTCTTGCAAACTGGAATTAGCATTTTAACTTATAGGTTGCACTTTCACCAAGAGCTCACTGCTTTTGATGAAATAAATGACATTAAATAATTTCCGTATCAAAATGGGGTTCGAACTTTAAGTGATTCTCAAATGTTTCCTCACAAAGCACGGAAACAACTTCCTATTAACAAGGTGTTGCAGCTCATCTAAAATGGATGCATTGAGATTTCAAGGTAGGTTCAAGGCTATTTCAGGAGAGTTGACCTCTTCTGGATGTTCTTGCTCACTTAAATGGCCACAAGGGAACTGTGAATCTATCTTGGCTTAATGGATATAGGAATCTCACTTCCCGCCTCAATGATAAATGACTATGAATGGGTGGCTAAAGTATCACTCTCAGCGGGATCCACAGCTTCATTCATTCTGATAAGAATCATAAAGCCAGGCAGGCATGCTTTGCTTGGGTCAATATCCTGTTCGAGTAGCCATTAAGCCACGTGCGACAATGGACGCTAATATCATCAAGGTGTACCGATACCCCTCTGTCATTGCCTCCATCTCAAGGTGAATTATAAATGGCCCTCAAGCTTCTGAGTTCTACATGTTCTAGCCCAGTAGAAATATAGTGATGATGAACTGAATCACGCCATCCATCAGTGTTCAGAATGAACATACGTGATGATCCTGCGGTGAAAGTGTAACATTAACCATTCCTCCTGACAGACACAAGAACCAGCCCTTTTAAGTTTCCTATTCACACAGCAATAACACTATCTCCACATCCAGCCAAAGGAGCTGTCACTGTGATGAAACACTGCCTGCCATGACACGTCAAGGAAATTGTGATATGGATTTTGCCGATACGGTCGGTTGTTGTCCTTTGCTGCTAAACTGTGCTGAACGAGCTATTTGATGCAACTAAAGAGCTGTATGGCCTCCTCTGACAAGCAGATGAGTGTCTCCCAGCGAGAGTGTGTGTGTGTCTTTGTGTTGTGACATTTCAGCGATGCTTGACATGAGCTCTTGAACAGAGAGGGGTGATTGCAGACTGGTAAGTCACTTGACAAAATGAATTTGGTTGAGCTTTGGATCAGAGCTGCCACTTTCAGGGTAAAGGTTAGGATGTGGCATCTTGATACCAAGACCAGTTGTGTTCTTATCTTTAATAAGGAAACATATTAGCCTTAATTTTGTTCAGTTCAGGGAGCCATTGTAATGTTATGCCTTATCTCTTTGTCTGACCTAGGACTGACTGGAATTGAGACACCTCCAACAGCAATAATAAATAAAGATAGCAGAGTTGTTGCAGAGTGTTGTGTGGGAACCTGCTGTTTACCCGAATCTGTCATTGCAAAACTTGGAAAATGAGCCAGCTAGATAAGTGTGACTCCACTGGGCTTATGGCTGGCTGTTGTTGTGTTTTTGACAACCACAGTGTGAAAACTCACTTCAGTTTTTTGGTGTCATCAACCAGGACAAATGCGACCAAACAAGTCCTTGGGCATTTTTCAAAACATACATAGGTTACGTGATGCTCCACCGTAGAGATGCATGTTGATTAACTTTGAATTAATCCACCACTGTTTGCTCTGTAACCACCCAATACTCAGTACCCAAAATCATGACAAAACTGTTACTTAGTCATGGAGACGACAAATGCTGCTGTATTGGATGGCCCGAAATAGATCTTCCTTCAACCTAATGCCATGCAAGACAGAGCGCACTGTGAAACTACACACATGCAGAAAAATTTAACCCCCTTTTTTCCCCCTTGAGTATTTTGAGCTCTTACTCCAATTCTCTAATTTCAAAATGTATTGTTCATAACCCAGTTTCATACATTGTCAGTTATGCATGCAATTTTCTGTATCTCTGTCTATTCCTTCCTCACTGCTTTGTTCTGATTTATCTGTGGTTGTGTGTAAAAGGCAACTTCAACCAAATTCTCCTTAACACATTTTCAGCATGTGTCTTTGTTTATGTATAAACTTGTTTGGGCTCTGCTGTGGTTGCAGTAGCTACACCTGCATTTTGTCAAATCAATAATCTCAATGAGACAAATGAAAAACTGTCCAGCAAACTAATCTAACCTAAAAAGACTCTTTACACAGTTTTGTTCTTCAGTGAATGGCTCCGCTCACGGTGAGTGACCTTTCGACAGATGTTTTGATGTGTATCCTGGATTGCCACACAGTGACAGATGTTTTGACATGTTGTGGATTAACTATAATCTGGATTTGTTAGGTTGCACTGTCTAGTGCAGATGAGATCTGTGCACCTGGAGTGCGGGTGAGTGCACCTGTGTGGGAGTGGAGCAATGAAACAGGCCACTGTTTGTCCATGTTTAGTCATTAACTCAACTGTTAATCTTTGCCGCTTTGATGGTTAGTCTTGCATGGGACAGCTTTGGTTTAAGAGTAAATAGCTTGAGGGGGGTAACCTGCATCTCTTTCAGGTAAAATGGTATTTTTGAAAGGTAACATATTACTTGCATATTCTGCCTACAGATAGACTATTTGTACCATTTCAACAGCGTATTAGGGATTCAACAACTCAAACGTTTTTCTTCATTCTGTAAATGTTTAACAGATTATCTATAGAGGACACAGTATGTGACCATTCATAAACATACCTACTTATTCTCAGAATTTAGTTGAACTTGAACTGGTTTCTCAAGTATGTTGCATAGGTTGAGTGAAAAGCTCCACTTCAACCTAACTATTCTGAGAATTGGTAGTGAAATGTCACATATACGCTATAGATAAGCATACAGACAAAACGAAACAGTTGAATTGTTGAATCTAAAACACTAGTCAGCAGCGTGGTTTCTGTGAAGTGCTGTAAAGTTTAGTTGTTTCAAAACACGCCCGAAACACACATTAAACATGGCTTAATAGAGACAAATTTCAAACACAAGTACACAAATCAGCTTCACTATAACTCGCAGCATTCACAGACAAAGCATTTGTCTTTTGCTGGACACATTTTCCCCACAAATACAACATGCTAACGTGTTTAGCACAAGCCTATGGCGTTTTACATTGTATAAATTAGCCCAGTGGCTAGCGGACTTTTCCTTTACTCATATGAAGCCAGGGACAACAACAACATTTAACAAATGTAATGTAACAAAATTTGGCTACATTACAACTCATAAGGTTCAAAAACAAAACAACTGTCTTATACTAAACATGTTTTCCAAACAAATATATAACGCTAACATTATTAGCGCAACTTTATGGCATTTTACATTGTATACATTAGCCTAGCAATTAGTGGAGATTTCCTCTGCGCATATGAAATGCTATTTTGTGGAGGCTATATTGTCTTCACAATTTCTTCACTGTGAAATAAAAATACATAAAAGCTTTGTTTCCACTGAGGGAAATGCTTTCAGCTTCCAAAAATAGACAGGAGGTCTGCATCACTGCAAAACGTTGTTACATTTCTGGGGAGGTGCATGTCAGGCTAGGGCGTAGAGTACGGCATAGGCTCTGTGTCAACGCAGAGCCTACGCCATAGGTACAGCGTCGATTCAATGCAGAAGCACAAATCCTGCATAAAGTGTCACCTTGTTATTCTATATTGATTCAAAGAATACGTGTGACTACACAAGTTTGAAACCTTATGTCTCTTAGACCCAGTTTTTTAAGTGCGGAAGGTATTTGGCACACAGGAAACAATATATTTTACAAATACAGAAATGGTTGTTGGAACTGGTGACGAAAGCCACCATGGGTAGCCAGACACCACCACCACCACCTGTAGAACTTAAACTGTACCAAAAGAAAGTCTGAGTAAAAACCACGTCAGGGTACTGGACTCTGACTGACGTAATTTTTTCAGAAGTCCAGTGCTGAGAGGCTACAGTAGTTGTTAAGCTGTTCCAGTTGTCAAGCTTTATTTATTCAGGAAGTCTCATTTAAATCAAGATTTATTTTGCAAGAGAGAGAGAGAGACAGTGAGCCAAACAACTTGGTGCCCGAGGGATTTCGGAAGCAGACCATGTAATTGCAATGTCCCTGGTTCGAGTCTGGCCAGGGACCTTTTCTTGCATGTCATCCCCCATCCACCTCCCCCCATCATGTGTCCTGTCACGTTCTACTGTCTACTGGCTAACAAAGGGTGGTACATGCCTGGTAATATTCTTAAAAATATTATAACTCACTCTGGAGCCAAAGTTTGAAGAGAAAGTAAAATATTCAATGTGATAAGTGGGAGATGGATGAGTCCTTTCTACCAAATTTGTATTTTTGTCAAATTTATTTTTTTTACTTTACACTTCAAGTAATATTCCACTTTAAAGGAATATTTCACCCACAAAATGGACATTGGTAAATCAGTCAGGCCGTGTTATCTTCAATATGTGAAGAAAACTTTTTTTTCTTGCATGGAAAATGGAAAACATATTGATTTAATGGTCGATTGGGGACCACTTTTAACAACAGCAAAACTTTATCAAAACATCTGTTATCAAACTCTCACACAGTCTAAGTCTCATTGATTTAATTGAATGTTCAGTGCTTCCCAAACACTAAAACCTTACTACTTAAAACTGAACTGAAAGAGAAACTTATGTATGCTCTCTTCAAAGAAAGACTCCAATATTAAGTAAAAATGCATGTGTTTGGGAAGGACTGAACATATGGGTAAATGACACATAGATTATACTGCACAGGTTGTATGAGAGTCTATAAATGGATGTTTGATATAGTTTTGCTGTTAAACATGGTCCCCAATCAATCACTAAATCAATATGTATACCGTTTTCCATGGAGGCATGCGAGAAAATCCATTTTCTCGTAACTTGACTGGTAAGTTTTCTTCATGAATTCAAGGTAAAATGACTGACGGATATCAAATGGTGACTTTGTGGGTGATATATTCCTTTAAGTAACCATTCATTGCCATTTTTTCTTAAGTATTTTGGAATTATTTCAATAAGCTCAAGCAACATAAGGAGACTTTGTATTATATCCATAACTCCCATGAATACTGCCGTGACAGGCACTTGGGAATGTATATCAGGTGTGGTTTACAACCTGGGCCGGAGCTTCCCCTGACCTTATCTGCCCATTCCATGCCCTATAAGCAATTCAGGAAAACGCAGAGCAAGCAGGGAGGCAGGAACTCACTGACGTGCTGCCCCACATCCATCCTTGCGCTGATAAAACCCACATGCACAGGCCGTCGGGAAGAGACAGTAGCGGTGGGATTTTGCTCACGTGATGTCAAGGATTAAACTCGGCGGGATCAGCTTCGAGGAGACAGCTTCCCCGAAGGGCTTGCTCCATTTATGCTCCTCTACCCCCACCACACCTCCCACCCTCCACCCTCCACACCCAATCCCCCACCCCGATTCACTGGCACTTTAAATTCCACAGTATGAACTCCTTTGTCAAATTTATTCACCCTCGGAGCCCTTTCAACCAAAAAAAAAAAAAAATGTCTTTCTCATCCAATGCTATAGTAGCTGCTACCTGGGCAGAGGTGGGCCTCAGGAAGAGAGAGCTGTCAAGATTCGGACTGTTTAGAAGAAATACTCAGAGCCGACTGCCCTCGCCTACCTCCCTCCTGGCACCTCCTTTCCATCCAGCCTCCAGTACACCACCCCTTAGCTCTCCTATAACTCCATTACACGGCACATTCCTCTGAAGCTCAGGAGATGGGAAGCCTCGGGCCGGAACTGAAGTAAGGTATAAGTGTGCGTTGGGGTGGCTTGGTATTTCACTTTTAATGACCCTGTTTGGGTGTTTAATTGTGGTTGCATGTGTAACTCACTCTCATTTAGTATGTATTGGTGTTATTGGGAGTGTGTGTGTGTGTGTGCCATTAATGGGGGAAGAAAGAGGGTTAATCCCCCAACTACAAAGTAACATGATTATTAAGCCTTGGTTTTAATCCTGCAGACCTGAGGAAGCTGTGGTATCTCGCCTCAAGGGCATCTGGGATGTGTGTGTATATATGTGTGTGTGCGCATGTGTCTGCCATCCCTCATACGTGCGTGCATATTAGAAACCACAGGGTTTGAATTCACAGGCGAGGCTCCCGTAGGTGATATACGCCCGCATCGGGACTTAGTATGTTCTTTCGGGGTTAACATTACAACAATAAAAAAGCTTTCAAGATGAAGTGAGCAGTAAATCTCCACACAAGTCCCCATGAATCGGGCTAATAAATGCAGCAGAAGCATGAGAGGAAGTCGGTTCCCTGGCTGCCAGGGTCTCGCGGGGCCACGGGATAGAGTACTTCTGATCAAATCCCAGACCAAATAAAGCAGATATGGAGCGGTGATAGTGATCACTGTTAACAGGTATATGGGTTTTGAAGCTGCCCTGTAAAGTCCACATGTTACAAAGTGTTACTCCTCTTACACTGGAATTAATTGAGTTTATATTAAAGCAGCAAATCTTGTTGAAACATGATCGCTGGGATGTCATTCTCAATCAAGTGGCCCTTGTGTCCTTTTTTTTTCTTCTTCATTTCCTGACTCTTTGTTGCTACATTCTTCCTTTTTCTTTCTGATCCTCACTTTTCAGCAGTTTCAGGGCTTTTAAGGGTTTTAATTGCCCTTTAAAGATTGTGGTTGCTTGGGAAAGCAACATTTTGTGGTAGGCCTTGAACAAATTCTCAAGTTGAAAGCCTGTCACTCACGCACAAATGGGTGATTTGTTGTACACATCTACACACACATACACACACACACAGTTTCCTGGACAATGGACATGGTGTTCTGCTACAGCTGGATCTCACTGACTCCATATGTCCAAAATGCCCTCCTACCAGGGAGCCTTTATGGTGGGCTTGGAAGCTAGGGATAAGCTGTTGCTGAAGTTGTTACATGTTGAGCAAGCTGCTTGGTGGACCTGGACCCCAGGTGGACTCCTCCAGACCCCTGTTGTGTGCGTTGTCAGTCCCACTGCATGGGCCATAAGTAGAACTGAAATCAAAAGTAGTGCTAGTACAGGGTGTTGATGGGGTTATTAATCAGTTCCAGTGACTCAGTGTTTACAGGGCCAGATGCTGACGTACTTGTAGAGACTCACACTACCCTTTGGAACGAGAACTCCCTGCCTGCTGGCAAAACACTCAATCCCTCAGGACCACCTACAGTTTCTTTCTTTCCCCCCCCCCAACAGTTCACTGCTAGAGGGCAAAGCTATAAGCCAACAACCGGGACAGCAGGACATTTTACTGACAAAGACTAAAAACCTTTGTTCTCAAAACAAAAACACAAAAGCACAGTTTTGTAGCTTCAAGTGGGAACATGACATCACAAGTTCCACATTAATCAGCTAATGAACAGCTGATCTACATGAGCTGCAAACACGCAACCACTCACATTACAGGATGGTCTATTTGATCTAAAGTTCTAAGCGGGCTGAATAAATTACAAGCCGAACCGAATCAACCCGTGTGAGTTGAAGCCAAAACCCAGCCCATCCAAGAGCATCACATAAAATAATGAACCCGAGCCCGACCCCCCCAAAAAAGCATTAGTTGGTTTGTAGCGCCTGGAACACACCAGCTATGTGGCGGTGCAAGCCATGCGCCTCTCCAGTGGATATCTGAGCATCTTAGTGGATCACCATCTCTCCACACTGTATTTCCCCACTAGAGAAGCATCGTGGAGCAGAGTGCTAACTTTTTAATATTTTTAGATATTTTTTTTAAGACGTTTTTTTTTTCCCCACAGCCCAAGCCCTACCCGACGCGGCCAAGCAGCGCACATCTTCGGCCTGAACCCGGTTCGACCCATCAGGTTGTTCCGGGACCCGTCGGGCTTAGTTTGAGATTGGGCACTCTAATTTGAACACCCAGCTAAACACATCTAATTGTCACTGCTGCTGATATCAAACAGAAAATGCCGCATATCTTCCTGAGACACTGTGTCCTCATATGAGGACATCACATTTTGGGTTTACAATATCTTATACTTTATTTTACTAAACTTAGACCTGTTGTCCTCATTCATGGACACTTTTTTGTGTCATCTAGTGGTAGTAAGAGAGCACTATACAGTAATCCATTTAACAACAAGATGGCAGCCATCTCTGCCAAGTCAGTCTGCAGCCGATCCCGACACAAAAGTGGACAAGGGCCAAAACCTGATCACATTTTAGGGTTGAAACTTGTTTATTTATGATAAATAATGTTTGTAGTTTGATATGGCAACAAATTTGACCAATTTTAGCAACAGTAACAAGCTAAGACACTGTTAATTAGGAAGTACTCGTTTGAGGCCATTAGGACTTTATGATCGTCTCATTTGAGGACATTGTGACCTAATCAGTCCCTCCAGAAAATCGCGATCTTGCGATTGCAATAATTGACGCAAATTCAACGAAAGTCTGCAATATTTGCGGGGGCTTGCAATTTTTCAAAAGTCCCGCAATTTTTCTGCGTTTTTCCCGCATTTTCCGGCCGACCGGAAGTCGTCACGCATGCGACGTCATTTGAAACGTCATCAGACACGTCACCAAATACGCTAATGGCATTGCAGTATGGAGAAACGCTTTGTATTGACATAAGATTTGCACTGTTTAAATGCATACAATAGGCCTATGTGATGAATGTATTAAAATGTTGTTTACAGAAGATGTAGCTTACATGTTGTTTTACAGTCACATTGTCTGGTTTGAGAGCTACAATATTCACTCAGGAATTTTGCAACATTATTGAAGTCCATGTTTTGAAACTAATTAAAAAAACTAAAGAAGAGAACTATAAAAAAAAAATGCAGCTATTTTGGTAATATTCAGTATGATTATTATAGCAAGTGATTACATGACTTATTTTTTTGGAGGTAGTAATTAAGAAAAAAAAATTATCCTTTTGTCATCAGCCGCAATTTCCTGCAAAAAAAAAAATCACATAAAAATGCTGCAATTTTTTATCGCAATTTTTGACAATATTGGCCGCAAATTCAAGTTTCTTTTGCCGCGAGATACTGGAGGGACTGCCTGATTATTGTTGACAATGTTTAGTTTTTTATACTTATTTGGTCCTATTGATCCCAAATAGCTAGGAGAAAGTAAAAATACATACTAGACATTCAGATCTCAGGTGGATATGTTATTCAAGCTAAGACGATAAAACTGTATCACATATACTTATCTAAATATTTATTTCCTATTGAAGATTTTTTTTTTTTTTTTTTTTCGCTTTGCCTTATATGAGGTAGCTTTCTGATTGGATCAGAGCGCTGCATTGAACTGGGCCACTGGCATGACAAATTATACACTATAACTAGGATATGTCTTACTTTAATAATTTACAATTGTGCGGCCTTCTGAACCCTTTTGTTGTGCATCTACCCACTCCTCTTTTTAAATGTCGCTCTGTTTGAATCCATCTGTTGTACCACGAGGGGACAATAAACGACAAAAGGTGAAGTTCTATCGATGTTGCTGCTACCCATTGTTCACAGATAGTGTCCAGTAAAGGTCACCGAGACTGTATGCCCCTGTCAGATTACAGCAATTCTACAGAGGACAAGCTTCGTTTGTGGAGCTACTGTAAAATTTGCTCTGTAGCAGTCGGGAACGAGGGAATTTCCAGCACATGAGAGCGCCGTTCCGTTTGACACTGGAATGAGGGAATTAGGAGATTTATGATGGTCCGAGGTCACAGAGGGAAGCATCTGAGAGCGGACCCACGCCTCCCCTGACTCCTCACAGTGCTTTACAGTCTGACAGCCTGTGTCATCTCCACACCCACACACACTAAAACCTAGACAGGCGCACACACACACACGCACACACACAGAGTCATATAGACATAATACAGTAACAAAAATGAATTAATAGGACAAAAATGCACACTCATCCAGGCAGACATACTTGAGAGAGATACGTATTCATGAAGACACTTTTTCCCAAATCTCAACTATCATAGCTACACCTTGACCCTGAAACTAAGTCTTAACCTGAGATGTCCTTACTTTGTGAAAATATCCTCTCAAGACACCAAACACACCTTTTCTCGTGTGCATATGGTCTTTTTTTTATGTTTATACGGATAAATACCACACATTGATTGTTTTACACACACACACACACACAAACACACACACACAAGCATCGGCAGACTGATCATGGTCTCACTCTCCCACAAGACCTACGCAGACAAAGCCTCCGCTGCTCCGCTGGCTGGCAGACAGAGCCACTGAAGGAGCCTTTTGTCCTGCGAGCACAGACGAGTTCATAGGAAATAGTGGGAGGGCAGACAGACAGACAGTGGTCGTCCTATGTCATCAGGCACACACACATACACACGCATACACACATGCACTGTGGCTTGTTCAGTGTGGTATTGTATGTCACAACACTTTCCTTTTAAACACCCATATTTCATTCTGTGACAGTCTTAACCAAGTACCCCCCCCCCCCCCCCCCCCCCCCCCCCCCCCCCCCCCTCCCTCCTCCGCTCAAACACTGCTCACCCGCTCGCAACTGTTTCACTTTTTTTCCTGCGGCCAGCTGAGGAGGGCGGAGAAATGAAAATTAAACAGCTGCATTTTGGAGCAGGGAGGGGAGCCGCGCACTTCTTTTCAAGGTGTACCTGAGTCATGTCAAATAAATCTGTAAATAACAACAAAAGGAACCACTCAGTGATTAAGCAGTCACGACTTGAAGGACTTTCTTTTGCAAACACGCCTGTTTAAATATGTGAAAAACACCTTATTTCTAGCTCATTTCACTTATTTTCACATCAGTGTCATACTGTATTTCAAACGTTAAACGGTGAGTAAATCAGATTTTCTCCCCTCCTCTCCATTACATCCTGTTAGTAAGTGAACTCCGCTGGGACCACCTCTCTCATAACTCTCCATACTGCAGTATCCTAGGAATGTTAATCTCCGCTCTTCCCCGGGAATGCAGCGTCCAGGCACCTCTCCTCTCCAGAGACAACCCGCAGATACACTAGTGGAAGTGTCTAGGATGGGGTCACCGATAGTCTTCCTCCTTAACCCTCTTTTCCCAGCCCGCCTTCCTGATTTTCTCCTCTCTTTTTTTAACCCTACACTGTGTCCTGTTGTCTCTTCAGCCCACTCCTCACCCCATTTCCCTTCCACTTTCCTGGAGATTGTATTACCCTTAGCCTCGCTGCTTTACAGACACAAATATGCAGGAATGCATCACACTCATTCACATTGAGGCATTGTTAACGGAGCCTGACATTATTACCCCCCTTTGATTGATTATGTGCATCATTTAGAGTGAGGGATGTCTCCAATCAGTTTCCTGTGTGAGTTGGGATAGCATACAGTAGGTGCAGGCCACACTGCGAACCTATGGAAGAACTTATAAATCTGCTCACTGGAGTGACGTATCCCTGCGAAGGCAGATGGAAAAATCTGCACTTGGATGTTGTTAGTGGAAAGCTATTGGCTTTGTTGCAACTGCTGTAATAAATTTCAATGCAGTCGGAGACCTGAGTGTAGCTCCCAGCCATCTTTGGGAAAAAAATATTGAGGTGAGAATATGTGAAAGAGGAAAAAAAAGACGGGGCAGGAAGTGAAAGCTAGGGTTTGGCATATTTAAAATCCCAAAATCTACTGCTTATCCTAAAAGTAGTGGGGATAAGAAAACCTTGAAAGACCTTGTCTGGAAGGCAACTAGACGGATCGATGGGGAACAGGTGCATGAGGAGAAAGGGTTTAGAGATATATGGGCGCACCTTCCATCAAATGGAATACAATTTCTATTATTTGACAAAACAGAAACAGTTGTATTTATTTTCTATGTCCACAATGGGTATTTCATTCTGGATGTTATTCAAACAGATCACATTTGGTGATTGCCTTTTATGTATTGCTTCATGTCATGTATGATATTAAATGCAGTTGAAAAATCCCAGTTAAGTGAACCATCATCTGCAAAACCACAGCCATGCCAGCCACAATTAAACTGATGTTGCCCAACTAGTACTTGAGCAGTACCACCAAAATGACAAGACTGTCTTCATTCATTCAGTTATTTCAACAAGTGCCAAAATAATTCAACACTTTTTATAAGCATGATCCAAGTCGTTTCCTAACCTTAGACAATTATTCATTTTTACCAAACCATGGTTTTTCCCTAAACTTAACTGAGTTGTTTTTTTGCATAAACAAGGATGCACAGATTGTGAAATTCTTGGTACAAGGTACTGATGTTTAAAATAACAATTTGGCCAATGGTTGATAGCCCATAGCCCATAGCCTCCTGCTGACAGTTGAAATCGATGGGTTTTTGTTTGTTTGATTGTTGTTCTTTATTTTGTCTTTCATTACACTGCCTTTAAATGAGCACAAATTCTACCATACACATTTATAAAACAACCTCACACAAAAAAATCTTTGAAAAAAAAATTACTGCTTTAAAAGCCTTTTTTATTACTATATATCATTATCCATTTCTAATATCTAATTTATATTGCTGTGAAAACATAAACAACTTTCTCTTTCAAATGACTGTGTTTATTTAAGTTTTTTTGCCAAAAACTACATTTTAAAGGTTGAATTTAAACAAATCATGATATTGTTATAATTTACCTTAGCCCAATGGTCATTTTTACTGAATAGAGCTTGAACGCATCATCATGTAACTCAATAGCCTATAAATCCAGACTCAAATCTAGAGAGATTTTGGCTCTCACTGATACACCCTTCCTACCCAAGGGGCGGCACTAACTGAGGCATATTACATGCTGCCACATGCAATTGGATAGCACGATAGCCAATCAGAGCAAAAAACAAGGTGACGTATTCATTGCACTAAGCCTAATCGGTTACGCCCGTCCAGAGCCACCTCTGTCAGATAGACTGATATGATTGGTCCGATGGCGATTCAACGGGCTCTGGTCATCGGAGCCAGATCCCCGTGCAGAGCAAATTCAAATTTGCTAGGGGCGGGGCATCTTGATTTCCAGGTTAGTAACTCAATGCAACCTCTGTAAACTGTTGGCTCCAGCCACCAGCTGTTAACAGCTAACAGCAAAAGCCCAGTTCAAACCAAAGATTTGCGATGATTTAAACATGCAACTAGTTGCAATGCGCCGTTCTGCAACGTTCTAAAAACCTGCCAGTTCGCACTAATGCAACCAGATAAGATGGTGTATCGTCTCTATGCAACAACTCTCTCCATCTCCGTTCTGATTTCCAGCTTTTAAGGCTTATTTCGTGGCTGAATATAATTTGTGGCTTTTTAAAATACAAATGAAGATAGTAATAGTGAGATACTGGCTACAGCTGCATTTAGTGATGAAATGGCAAAAAAACAGAAAAACAAATGAGCATCAGATGGACTGTATTCATAATAACTACCCCACAGTTATATACTGTAAGTAAGCAGCGCAAATTAGTAAGTCAATTCAACAGAGCTTTATTCATCCCAAAGGAAATACTTGTGCCAGAGAATGCTTCAAATTACAGTAACACTAAGTACAGTAACCATAATGAGATGAATGTGTGAGGGGGGCATAAGCACATACAGCGAGCAGCAGCAGCAGCGACCTACTGCCTGACGGAAACAGTGGGCTCGGTGAGGTCAGAGCACCTGCTGCAACAAGCACACACACAGTCTGCGATGATTCTGACTTGACCATCGGACTCCATTACATGCCGATTGGCTATAGAAACAGGTGACGTGCTTTATGTTCTACAACGGCCATTGGCCATTTGGCCATTCAGCGGGCTTGAGTCGAGCTCAGACCGGCCAGTTCAGCTGCAACTTTTCTCTGAAATGTTCTAAAAAGGTTTTGTCTTGCTGGGAATCTTTGGTCTGAACTGGACTTAATGTTAACTAGCTCTCATGCTAATGTCAACACTGCTTTGTTGTTCACAATGTATCATTATATGAGGAAAAAATAGGGTGCGTCTCCTGAGGTGTCTAAAGTGACTTTACTGCGTCCTTTTGTCCTGACAGTGTCTTGGGTCCTGTCTTTTACCCTGCGCAAAATTAATGCAAAACAGAAAAACATTGGCTACCGATAGGTGAAAATCGTCCAATGTTCAGCTGATGAATCAGTGCATCCCTACCCTAAACCTGACCAAATATTAACCATAGCGATTTTGAACCATAAAGCCAAAGAGCATCAGATCAGAAAATGTTTCGATGTGTCATTATCAAGGACATGGACAAACAACGTATTTTGTAGTTTAATTAAAAGGACGTGTTTAAAAAGACACAAATACTGAATCCTGGTGAAGCTAATATATAAATATTCCATATTAAAAACACAGAGACGTTTAACCAGAACATGCCTGGCTCTTTACACCTTCATCGTCATTAACATTGTTTATCCCAGTTTTCATTTCGCAAGTTTAGGTATGTAGAGTTTTTCCAGGTGCAGCTTGAGTTTGGGTCATCTATGTAAGGCAACTTGTTTAAAAGCATCTCAGGCATGGCTCTCTGTGTCTATATTTCCAGCGTATTTAATCGAAGCAGGATCAAACACAACATTTAAATGACAGTGAATGTCTCTCCTGTTCTTCATCTTTTTGGCAAGTACACATTTATAGCAATAACATACGGGTAGTCAGAGAAAGGCCATATGGAAGTTTGACAAGAAAAAGTGACAGCAGCATTTGTGCTTAACCGTCGGTGCACATGTAAACACACAGATATAGAACCAAACCTCTGCAATTACACGCTTGCCCCGCAGCTGACCTCCGAACATGGAGTCATGCACACAGCTCCTGTAGTATACATCCACACTACATTTATTTAGTCACCCGTATGCACACACACACACAGGGGCAAACACGGCCGGAGATTTCACAGAGGCACAATTATGCAGTCAATCACACATGCGTTGACTCCTCACGTGTGTATGACATCTGTGTGTCAGTGCACACCATCTGCGATGTTGCTAAGTGACAGGGGACTTAATGCTTCAAAGAAAGTGGTTTGTTTAGAGGAAGAGAATATTTGCTATTTATATTGTGACAGATCAATAATCTGCTTTTTGTGACACGCAGCACACGAGTTGTGGTTTTATCCTAATTATACAGAAAACTGGTGAAACCCAGTCAGTGTTGCCGTTGTTGCCTCGAGCAGCAACTAACTGAGTTGTTAGCTCTGTATCTGACATATTTAGCAAAGACTGGAAGCAGAAGCTGACTGAGCCCAGGTGTTCCTGATAGGCTCTGGCAACCTCTGCTCACATTAACCAGCAAGACAAAAGCATCAACAATGAAAACATAGCAACAACGAACGTCACGGGTGTTCACTAAATTTAATTATTAGGGTTGAAATCACATCTTCGGTGTGTAACCTTGTTTAAAAACACTGTAATTCTTCAAAATGATAGTTATTAAAAGAAGCATTCTTCCAGATAACAGTTGGCAGCAACAATGCTTTTTGCCGAAGGAAGTTTTCATATGAAAAATGACTTTATAACTCATGAAAAGAAAATTCTCATCTATAAAAGAAATCTACTTCTCAACAGCTGATTTACAATATTTTCCAAGGATAATTTCTTGGTAAGCCAGACAGTGCTGAAAGCCATTTTGTCATCCAAGACAGCCAAACCAACATTTTAACACATAGAAAACACATAGAAAACACAGAAAATATAATCTTACTAGTCCATACCCATTGGTAGCTTTGTCACCTTCTACCTATGCCAATCCTCAATGCCTATGTGCAGTTTCACATAGATTGACCACGTCAGTGAGTAGAAAAACATGGGACAGACAGAATGACTGACAGAATGACACACTCACAGTTTCCGTGATTATGTACAGCATACCATACCATGACTTAGTCATACCAAAAATTAGAAAACAAAAACACAAACATTGGTCCACAGGGGGAGCCACAGCGATCGGTCGCATTTTAGCCATTTTTAAGCATTTTTCTGTTGTTATAGCGCCACCCAGTTGCCAATTACAGTTAAATTTCTCCAGTCACCTTGAGGCGTCCTGTTCTACATATCTACCAAGTTTAGTAAAAATCGATATGGCGGTTAGGCCTAGATAAGAAATTAGCTCTCTAGCGCCCCCATTTTGTTTGATGGGGTCAATAATGGAGGGGTCCCCTCAGATTATGTGTGGTCATATGCCTACAAAGTTGCGTGGTGATGGGTGAAACCCTTGAGATGTTATACACCTTTATGTGATGAGCCACGCCCTCCGCAATATTCATTGCCTTATAGAAGCTCAGTTTTAGTAAGTTTTCCAACTTTTGCCAAGAGGGAACTTTAGATATTGGTCCCTAGATTATGTTCACCCAGTTTCATGCAGATCGCTCAAACTTCCTAGGAAGAGATCCATTTGAAGTGTTTTTCAAAAAATTCAAAATGGCGGAAAATCTATATAAGCGGAAGTTATGGGTTCTTGAGGCAAATGTGTTCCTCATGAGGAGAGGCATCTCTGTGCAAAGTTTCATGTCTCTACGACATACGGGGCATGAGATATGCCCATTCAAAGTTTGCAATTTCAATTGGTTGCTATAGCGCCCCCCTTTGGCCAATTGATGTAATATTGCTTGATTCGCATCCTCCCATGACCCTCTACCACTGTGCCAAATTTCACATGGATTGACCAAGTCAGTGAGGAGAAAAACGACACACAGTCACACCCACAGACAGAGTTTTCGTCATTATATAGTAAGATAAGATATAGACCAAAACAGATGTTCTCTGAGAAAAGGATATTCTTTAACTACTGTTTAACAACACAAATCAGTATGACTCAGTGTCATAGCACACGTGCTGCGATCCACATGACAGTGAATAAAGTGAAACTAAAGCTGATGTATCTCATGGTTCATTGTTGGGCCGTGCAAAACATTCACCAGGCCACACTGCACACTACAGCATTCCATGATAATTGCTGCACTTCTTCGAGGTCACTATATAGCAACTTTTCGCCTATAAGCACACACTGAGTTTGATTTCATTTGGAGTACACTGCCTTAATCACATGTCTTGCTTGCACACAAACACAGGAAAAGTCCATTTATGTCAAATGAAACTGCAACCTTTGTTGGTGGTTCAGAGAGGCTGATGACATAGTGTTGTTTGGGCTCGCAGACAAAACAGCCTGGATAAAACCTGCTATTCTGGCTGCCCTCCGCCTCAGGGAGGTGGGCGGCTTGTGAATACATAACCTCGGGCTCCGGAGCCCTCTGCCTCAACGATTGCTGTTTAATCCATCTTAGGAGCCGTACCTGCAGCATGGCTAGCCTTGAGGGTTAACAGCGAACACTATGCAGAGGCTGCCTTGTGTACCAAAAGCTTTTATGGTTCAATATAAGAGATTGTGTTTAAAGTTTGGGGCCTGAGGAAAAGTGTAATCATAGGATCAGTCAATTCCCTGAGTGTTTTGTGGTCAAATGGCAAGCTAGTCTCTCCAGGAAATGACTATAAAATATCCACCTTGGGAAACTTGCTGATTTATTTGTCACTTGTTTAATTTGTACTCAAAAAATTTACAATGCAGGAGCGCCAAACATTTGATTAATTGACTAGTTTCGGAACAATAATCTATTTTATGAGTTTGTCTGTTAACCATTCACATAAATCAACCAAATTAGTGCAGTGTGAGAATGTAGAGCTGAGTGTGGGAAGACTCCAGATGGGCCATCCAGAGGATGTGCTGAAGCGACTCCCCTGTTCGGCTTATCTCAATGAGAGGCTGGAAATAGCAAAGTGATGCCATTCCCTGTGAGTCCTCTCAGCTCCGTGACGCGTCAACACTCGTCTAACACCGATGCAGCATCGCCTCTCCACCACTTGTTCTCTATTGTCTTTGTCTCCTTAACATACAGCTATCACTTTCTTCCACTGCTTTACCTCCGGGCTGTTTTCCCACAACCAGTCCACTCTTTAAAAGTTTTTAGATCAACAGTATACTTAGTTCATCAGTATGACTGTGTACCCTAAAAAATATCAAAGCAGAAAGGTGAAGAATGGCTGAATTGCACTCTGGCAGGTGAATTCAAAAAAGCATTTTTTTTGGCTTTTGTGGCTGTTAAACCTGCACAAATAAGACAAAAAGAATGCACCCCTAACAGTGTTTCGGTGCTTCACTGTTATTTAATTGTAAGTGCCTAAATTTGCCAAATTGGCCCATTTCTATGCAAATGATCCTCATTGCAAACACAGTAAAATTCACAAAGATCAGCGCTAATAGCCGCTCACAGTTTCAGTGAAATCATTGACGTCTTCAATGAGTTCTGGTAACTGAAGCACACTGACAGACTGGGATATTAAATCCCAAGTATTCCTTGCCTAAAGTTTTGAGGAATGCCTCTGCAACTCATCTGTCAGGGCCTGTAGCTCACGATCTGGAAATTTCAATTTTCTTTTTCTCTCTGCCATTGTTCCATTGTTAATGGTGTTCTTGGAGCAAAGACAACATTTATACTTAGCAACATGAATAACTTCAATAGGACATGAGAAAGGAAATTGAAGTCAGCTGCAAAACTTCATAGGCGTGTTTGCGTTGTAATATCAGCACAATATCTTTTGTGATTTGGACCTTGAGACAGCAGTTGTAAGTGTTGCCCAATTCATAGTGCTATCAGTGGCCACAAGCCATTCTTTGAGAATTTTGACCCTGAACATAGCTTTAAAAAGAACCCTTCAAAGTCTCACTTCAAAGTCGTCGAAATCTGGCGCTTGGGCATTGACTTGCAGCATCACAAACCAACGAAAAAAGGCATCCTTTAACATCGCCATGATACGCAGCCAGTTGCCATTAACGGCGTCCAGCGGTGTAAGGGAGAAACGTGGCGGGACAAGGACGAAAGTTGAGGCAGTGCCAGTGCGACTGGGGTGGGCGCGAGGGGTGGTGGATGGGTCCAACAAACACTGACCTTTACCTGAGAGAGTGCGGTTCGCATCACTTAAGATTCTAAAGCTAAACCCTGTTCTTTTTTCCTACACCTAACCAGGTTTTTGTTGCCTAAGTCCATCCATATGATTTTTGTCGCTTAAAAAAACACCAATTCGCAGTGTTGTGCTGATTTTAAAAGAGACGATGTGTAAACGTTAAATTTCCTGTGAAAACAGAAGTGTATTTTGAAAGAAGACAATGCATGCAACAGGCAGAACTTGACACGGTGTCCCAGAATGTCAACAACCAACGCCCCCAGGGTACCTTGCAGGTCATATGCGGACATGGAAAGTCCATGACCGAACATCGATATGTGACGAGGTCTGAATGAGAACGTGTTGGTGATTAAAACACTGTTATGTTTGCTTGTTTATGTCTTCTGCTTGCTCCTTTCCTGACATTTGAACCGACAAATTATCACTGAAAATCTACTCACTAGATTAGAACAGATAAAGTCCAGTAGTGCTAACATCAGGGACTAATTCAAATACACCCGTTTTAGGGAGTTAATGGACAAATCATTAACAACATAAAGAAGTCAGTATGATTTACTAATAATGCTGTTTCTCACTTGACTGCCAAATAAATGCCATTAGTCAAGGCATCTGAGTCATCACTTTGAACAGAGCATGTGAATTCAAATTATTCTTTCCTGCCTCCTACACAAAATGTAATGGCCCACTCGAGCTTTTCAATTAAGACATGGCCTTGAAATCCACTGTGAGGAGGCGTGGTGAGGCTTGTTTATTTCTACACAGCGGCAGAACAAAGGCTGAGTATACAGTAAATTTTATCAGCGCTCCGGCGCATGTATCTGAGGCATTCTGCTTCTGCGTGTAATTTTCTGTGTGCGCACTCGTGTTTGTGGGCGAGAGCAACAGAGGAAGCAGAGAAAACAGACCCATGCGGTTCTGAGAAGAGGTCTAATCAGCTGAAATAATTGAAATCACCTGAGTGGGTTTATGGCCTTTCAAATGTGTCTAGTCTCTGTGATTATTCCTGTATCAGTACAGCGATGATAAAAGCCTCTACTAGCTGTTATCTAAGGACTAAATCATTAAGATTAGCTTCTGTGTTTTTGTTTTATTTTCTTCCTGTAGGCAGCAAGAGCTGATGGGAATGAGTCAGTGTCCAACATCTGCTCAGACTTTTTTAACTTTTCTAACTTCTTTATGATTACTTCTAACTTTGGGGTTAATTTACCTTTTTATTTCAAAAGTTAAGGTCACCATTCTGCCAAGTACATAGAAAGAAAAATTACCATATGAGCTGCTGCAGTGTTTCTAAACTGAACTTTAAGATGTTAATTTCAAGCCACCATGTTTTTTTCAGCGCACAGAGGGCTTACGACTGACAGTTTAAGGTACCAAAGTACAAGTTGGTAAAAAGATTTTAGTTGCAGGAACAGTGGCGGCCCTGGTATATTTGGTGCCTAGTTAAGCCTCCCCCTGACCGCCCACCCCCTATTCTTCTTTTGTGCCGGGGAAACACAGAAATCTATATGTACTATAAAAAGTTAATGATCAGTTTTAAAGTCATTCAGTCTTTCATTGCACTACCTTTGAATGAGCACAAATTCAATAACACACACTTATGAAACAACCTTTAACATAACCTTCTTTCACATGAAAAACATCTTTAAAAATAAGCAAAAACCTTTTTACTATATATGATGAATCACAATTGCTTCTCTAATATCAGTCGTATAGTGCTATGAAAACATCAACAAATTTCTCCTTCAAATAGCTGGATTTATTCAAGTTTATCACCAAAAGCATCATATTACAAGATTACATTGAACACATCATTAGAACACGAGTTCATGTGACGTCGGATAACTTGCTCACCTCTCCCAGAGAGCAGGTATTGTTATGTGGTTATGCTGTTGTGGCCTTATGTAATATTTGAAAATAATAGTAGTAATAGCACTAGTAAATGATAATAAAAGATTAATAGTTTGATTTTTTTCTTCCCCCTTTTGTGGCGCCCCCTATGGACGACAGTGCCCATAGTATTCACCTATACTGCCTATGCCACGGGCTGGCACTGTGCATGACACAAGTTTGAAGTTCCTCATACATGGACATGAAAATGCTCTCATGCAGAGTAGGTTCACAAAGATATGAACATGGCAACCATGAGCTGCTCATTGTAACTATCCACCAGAAATGAAAAATCCATTACTTCCTGTGCACAAGATAAAAAAAATAACTTAAAGGGATAGTGCACCCAAAAATGAAAATTCAGCCATTATCTACTCACCCATATGCCGAGGGAGGCTCAGGTGAAGGGGAGGACACTTGGATCACTACAGACGAGCAGTATGGAGATATTTTGTGGTTTCAATTGTGTGTTTTTGGACGTTTGAATCTGGGGCGCCGTAAGCCTCCATTAGGTGGAGTTGTGTTGCTACCCCCTCTCCCCTTGGATCTCCTTAAGTGTCTCAAACATCACCTGAGCCTCCATCGGCATATGGGTGAGTAGATAATGGCTGAATTTTCATTTTTCGGTGCACTATCCCTTTAAGCTATACTAAGCAAGACTGTTGGTTACAGTTTATGAGCACCCTCACCAGGAGTGAAAGTAAAAGCCAACCCCAGATCCAGTTTCTTCTGGCTTTTGGCCTTGCTGTGTTAGCGTTATTTTGGGGGTGCTATGTCTCTTGGATGCGTGCTGCTTACCTTTTTATAGAACGCCAACCACCTGAGCACTGCGGGGCACACGCCCAAAAATGTCCCAAGAAAATGAAAATGAGCAAAAAAAGTCTTGGCAGTGACAGTGACAGTTTTAATAGGCCAAAAGTGATAAATGAGAGGGATTATTTCTGTATGAGTTTATACATAGTTTTTTAGGAAAATCCTGCATGGTGTATCTTTAAGCTGATATTAAAAGAACCATTGCTAACTGTGTTTATTTAAATTAGAATTTTCCATTGTAAACTTGCTAACAATGCCAAAGAACTAGCTATGTCAAGCTAACTGGATTGTGTCAAATGTCATATTATTTAGGCGGTAACTGTCAAGTTGTTGTAAGGGACAGAATTCATAAGCAAAACAATCAACACTCAGCCTGCTTATTGAACTCCATTAGCATGAGGAACCATTCCTCCCGCTGGCGAGTGTGCATGTTTACGCTTTTAACGTATGCTCTTTGAGATGCTTTAACACTTTCACTTTGAGATGTTGATTTGGAGGCATGTAGCCCACCCCTTCATACCCCCTACAGTGGAATCCTGCTTAGACATGCCCTCAGGGGCATGAAATGAATATAAATGTGAAATTAATACAAGGCTGGTGCGGTGGCATGCTTCAGATGTATGCAGATTTACTCCATGTTGCTCATTCAGTATGTACAGTCGCAGGTAGACCTCAAGCTGTGTGTTTGTTCAATGTATCCCTCCTCAGGCTTAGCAAAGGAGGGTGGTTCTTAGACATAAATATATAGATGGTAATGTATGTCTGAGTCTGGTTAAATCCTTAAATTGGATATCAGTGCAGTGAAGTGCTGTATCAGGGAATCTATGAAATGATTTCTAAAGCAAGCATGGCAACTGAAAAAAGTAGTCATCACTTTGGCTGCTGCAAATGGTGAGAAGGACTCGACATAAGAAGGGCGTCCAAGGAGTAGAATGAGTCTTATTAAATCAGCTTTAACATAGATGACGATATACCTTGAACAGTGTTGGGCAGTAACGCATTACAGTAATACTATTACTTTTCCAAGTAACGAGTAGTGGAGTAGTAACATTACAGTTACACCAAACCTGAAATACAACATAACTTGTGCAGACTCATTTTCATAATCGTTGTGCTGCGCAGGCACGTCACAAAGCATCAAGCTAATTATGAAGTTGGAAATGCTTACCTTACCGGCTGGAAATATTCCCATTACTTTGGTTTTGTCAGGAGGAAAGATGAAAAGAGCAAAGTTGCTGCAGGTAGTCGGATCAGAACCCTTTTCCCCCACAAAAAACACATCCTCAATGACCTGGAAATCCGGATGCAAATTCCCGTGCAGAGCAAATTCGAATTTGCTCTGCACGGGAATCTGGCCCCGACGAGCAGAGCCTGGTGAATCGCCATCGGACCAATCAGATCGGTCTATCTGACAGAGGCAGGCTCTGGGCGGGCGTAACATGATGAGGACAGCGCTGCGCCGTAGGAGTCGGAAAGTAAACAGCCAAGATGGCAGCTGCCGAAGGACAGCGTCCATTCAATTTAGCTTTGGAAAAAACGCTAAGCCAACTACACTTATCTTTTTCCTTGAGAGAAGAACAGAAGACTGCCCTGGAAGCCTTTGTTTCCAGGAAGGACGTTTTTGCCGTTTTACCGAGGGAATACGGCAAAAGCATAATATATCAGTTAGCCCCACTGGTCAGCAAACCAATGGGGCTAACTGCAATGAATACGTCACCTTGTTTTTTGCTCTGATTGGCTATTGTGCTATCCAATTGTGTGCGGCAGCATTTGAAATGCCTCAGTTAGTGCCGCCCCTTGGGTAGGAAGGGTGTATCGGTGAGGGCCAGACTCAAAATCTCTCTAGGTTTGAGTCTGGATTTCCAGGCTACATCCTCAAACCTCCGATCTGAAACACCTTCTACGACCGACAGCACAGCAAGATGAAGCTCTTAGAAATACACCCAACCAAAGGTGAGCCCTCCTCAGCCGCGGATGTTGGACGTAGCCCTGCACTGGCTAAACAGCCAAAATGAGCCCAGCAGTGACCTTGAACTCCAGGTACTTCATGTCCAGATAGTGTTACACGAAGAACAGCAACAGTGAATCAAAAACACACCACTCCTCTCACCATCTTAAACCAACTGCTTGAGTGTGAATTCAAACCCAAATAAAAAATGGAATATTGTGTTCATCATTGTGTGATTTAGATCTAACCTTGTAATGTATGAAACTTTGTAATGATGTTGGGCTCTTTGCACTAAGTTTTAAATTAACTTGCAAAGAAGAGAAAAAAAACAAACATCTTTTTTATTGCACATATGGGACTGAGGCCTTTCCAGAAGGCACGTCTCTGCTAGTTTAAAATTACAAAGACGAGTGCAACTGCAGGAACATTGAATAAGTTAAAAGTGCTAAAAATGATAACTTTGATGGGGTGCCTATGTTGTGAAAGTGCAAAAGGTGAAAGTATAAGCAACTCCTTGCCAACACTCAAGCATACCACCAAGATGATATTACATTTGAGTATTTCACGAGTCACTGCTAATTTGTTTTGATGTCTTTCCTCGCCATAGAGACACAAATCACTTAGTCTAGCTTTAAAACACATACTTGTGGGGACATCACATCCTGTTTTCTCATCAGTACTTTCTTGTATGATGGTAAATAATGATAATAATTATAATCATATTAATAATAATAACCGGGTGGAGAAATGTTGTTGAGCATGGAGACTTCAGAGTGTGAATATAATGTCTCTAACCGAAATCTCTAATTTCCAAAGCGAGGAGCCAATGTGTCAGACTGGATATTCTGGGGTGTCTCGCTGAGTTGTATTGGTGAGCAGCTGACATTAATGGCAAGCTGGGCACCCAGGTGTGGAATATTGAGCTAAGTAACTAAATTGTGATGAATGACTCACACTTTTTTTTTTTTCCCCCTTAATGTTCCTTTTTATGGGGAATGGTAGTCTGTGTGCTTTCGGCTCTCCTTTGATACTGAGCAAAAAAAAAAAAAACTCCACGAAGGAGGACAGTCTCTGCTATTTCCTTTATAGTAAACTTTCAACTCAAACATATTAACTGTTATATAAAGCCTTTATAAAAGGAACCCACCCTTTCTTTTATTTCAGGGATGTTGTGGGAGTTCAAGGATACTGACAAAATTACGCCCCTTATTAGAAGAAGCAGAGGCAATATTAATTTCTCAGTAGACCATAATACAGTTGACGTGTTCCATTTTGATCAGAGGGCACACCTTTCATTTTTCTCAGCTGGAAGAAACTCTGCTGTCATAACTGCGTTCTCCATCTACCCATTTAACCTTCTGAAAGCAACAAGTTCAAGCCTATTCATCCATTCAGAAGGGATTTTAGAAAAGTCAGAAATCACTAAATGGAGCAAAAGCAAATGAAAGGTTGAGGTAAAGTCAATAAAGTGAATTATAACACCATTACAGGATAAAGCTGAAGCTCACTGAATATCACTGATGTTTAACAGTGTGGTAGCTGCGTGCAAAGGTGGATTTCTCCTTTAAAAATAAGCACTAAAGTGTCTCTTGTAGAGTGCTCAGTTCTAACAATAGCCAAAGCTGTTAATTTCATGACTGGAGGCTTAAACCATGCATGAATCTCTGAATACTAAAGACAGTCAAAACATGTTCCCCCTTATTACAAGATGCTAATGGTTGAATTGGTACCAAATATGTGATCCAGTTAAAGGTCTGTAAATTATTTAGAACTAGCCATAGCCTTTCTGAGTGACACATTTAAATTTTATTAAGGCTTAAACTTGCGCATAATTAAGGGCGTGGTCACTTTGAGTGACAGGTGGCGCTGTCACGGGTGGCTAACTAGCCGCTGCTGTCTGCTAGGCGTCATCTTAGCTAATTCGCAAGTCACTGAACCTGACCTCTCAGTCGTGTTTGTGCCTTTTGGATATTTTGTTTCGTGAGGGAGCTGGCACCAAGTGGCAAGGAGCCACTTGAGCAGCCAACACCACAGGGCTAGCCAAAGTAGCGTAGCTTGTTAGCCTAGCTTGTTAGCCTTAGCTAACTTAGCAGCTTCGAGCAAGGTGGGCGTGTTTAAGCAACCAGGCTTCATTTGGCCTGCCTTTTTGCCCATTCTTGATTGGCCGGGAGTTGGGCGGAGTCAGGCACTGCCAAGATGGCGACGGCCAGAGACGCTAACTTTGAGTTTCAGACCCGCTCCTCAGAAACCAATGGGTGACGACACGGTGACTAAGTCCATATTTTTATGCAGTCTATAGGCAGAACAAAATGGATCGGTAATCAAGTTAAAAGATGTCTCCGACCACATGCAGCAATGTATTTAATAGCCTCACAGACGGCTGCTGTTTCCTCCGTTAAAAGGTACATTACTACGACCTCCTCCACAGTCGCCATATTTGTTTTTAGAAACTTTTAACTCTGCCCTCTAGTGCCATATACTGGATGTATTTATGAAACACAGAAGTATACAAACAGTGACAATCACAATGTTTGAAATGGACGTATTTTCATACCGTAAAGCGAGTATAAATGAACCTTTATGAGCTCAGTTTAAAAAACTGGAACAAATAGAATAGAAATGTTGATGACATTATTGGAAAGCAAGTGAAATGAGAAATTTGGGCTATTCAAGCCAGAGAGAGACCAGTGAGTTTAATTTGGAATGCAGGTTGGTGATGCAAAATG
The DNA here is from genome assembly GCF_006386435.1 of Epinephelus moara. Lineage (NCBI taxonomy): Eukaryota > Metazoa > Chordata > Actinopteri > Perciformes > Serranidae > Epinephelus > Epinephelus moara. The sequence goes on from NC_065515.1 coordinate 20,850,007, forward strand.
CCCTGAAGACACCATTTTCAACATTTTGCTCAGAGGTAAGAACCACACAGCTTAGCCAGTTTAAATTGCCATATCAAGAATAATTATAATTATTAACTGTAATTAATATTAAGTCAATAGGTTCATTCGAGACGATCTGCGCCACGCCGGGAAAGTGGATGAGATCAGAAGGCAGCAGCAAGAGGTGGTGACACAAAGCTGCAGTCAAGTTGGAAAGTTTCCAGGAGCTTTCGGTCTGTACAGGAAGTCACATCCTGTTAGATCTGATTCCAGTTCATCACAATGCTATCAGACCCAAGTATCAGTTTGTTCACAGTCTCCAATTGTTTTAAGTATGACAGAGAAACCTATTAAATGCATCACAGGTGATCTGCAATGTACAACCTTCATTTCACATGGATTCTCATGTAAATCAGCATCATACTAGTTTGCTGCCGTATATAAACCATGTGAGCAGAGCTTCACCCTCAAACCACATAAATAAACTGAAAACATAATAGTCAAACACAGAATAAAAGAAAACACAAGACAATAGTTTTCATTTCATTTCCATCAGATATAGATCTCACATCCCACTTACCACAAGTTTTTGTGTTGCTAAATACTTAAATAAATAAAACAGTCAAATCTTAACATACAATACACTGTGTATAGTTTATGATCTGTAATATGAATGTATTTAGTTTCTCTGACCACGAAACTTAACCATCGGCCACACAATGGTGACACTTCATAGCCACACATGTATTCTGTTAACAGAATAAACCTTGAACACAGACAAATAAAATCTAAACCTCTCCAATTCAACAACATTAAAAAGTTTACATAAAACTTCATAATGCTGAGTCAACATCTAAACCAATCAGCTGTTAGATCAGTTGAGAGCCAGGTGTTTCCCATCATGCCCTGGGTCTTGCAGTTGCTGGAGAGCAACTGCAGCGTCTGGCTCTAAAAACTGCAGCCACCTCAGACTCATGAGATTATTGTTGTCCACTTGTCAGTGGCATCAGGTAGGTACAATGGGCCCCAGTGCACGCTATTATGACAGGCCCTAGTGTGCCCTAGTTACTAGTTATGAGGCACACACACAGAGTTTTAGATGTGCAGTATATATATTTTATCCACAGTGTGTTTTACTGCCGCTTTTATGTTACATCCGCTTGCAGATGTGCCCAGCTCATCAGTCTTGAGATATTTTTCACCGAAACTGGCTACTGTAAATAGTCTCGTCGAGACTTGATATAGGACATCAACATACATATTATCCAGCAATCAAGTTGTTTTATTGTAGTTCAATTTTAGTTCAGTGAGGACCATCTTAGTCAAAGAAAACTTTATTTCCATTTGCAGTATTACATTTGATGGTATGGCTAGGTTCTGGGACCCCTCTGCCTTTCCTAGGGCCTACACAGAAAGCCTCTTCCATGTGCTTTTGTGGAAAGCCCTAAGGCAGAGAGAGCACACCTCTCTGCCCTTCCACTTGCTAATGTAGAAAGCTTTAAGGTAGAGAAAGCACACCTCTCCACCCTTCCATGCGCTTACGTGGAAAGCCTAAAGCCAGAGAGAGCACACCTCTCTGCCCCTCCACTCGCTAACGTGGAAAACCTGAGGCAGAGAGAGCACACCTCTCTGCCCTTCCATGCACCTACATGGTAGGCCTAAGGCAGGGAGAGCAACAGCAAAGACCTCCCAGGAAGAGAACAGAGCAGCATCAATGACAAACAGAAAACACATTGATAAAGGAGGAGCTGGGGTGGAGGCAGGTTGCAAACCGTCTTGCAGAGGAAGCAGCAACAGTAGTCAGGCCAAAGCAGGTTAAATAGGGCGCCCTGAATGAGATTCGCTAATTGCTTGCATAGAAAGGAATCATGTTATCTATCAGCTGACTCCCTTCCATCAATCACTTTTTTACAGTTTTTTATGTAGAATAAGTATGTAATTTTGTCACTGATTGATACAATTTAAATAAAGAGTTCTTCTTTGAACACGGTTATATTTCCAGGTGGCAATCAGGCCCCTCCACCCCATGGGCAACTGTATCACCTGCACTGTCTACATTTACACCCCTGCCACTTGTGTATGTGTGTACAACTGTTACTGGCATGCATGTGCGGCGATCAGCGGTGATCAATTCTGCACAGGCCTGGCTCATCTCGAATGAGCCTGATGACACAGCAAGAGCTGGCATCTATGATCATAATTTTTTATAATATGAATACAGTGGGAAAACTCAATATTGAACTTTTGTCTCTGCTGGGCCACCGTACCCTCTGTTTAAGGACTTGGCTACAATTCAAAGAAGTCACTTTTCCCATTAATACAGAATTGCCCCACAGTCTAAGCCTGGGGCGCATTAGTAATTGTAGTAAGTGGAGCTCTGTGATTTGTATTTGAATACCCCTGGTCTATACCGGTAGATTGGACAGTCCTAGGGCATGAGATAGGTCTAATTTAGAGCTGAAACCCAGAGGTGAGGTCACAGTCATTCAACAAAGACCTAATGAGTTGTTTGTGCATTGTACCAAGACAGATTATTTGGAATTAAATGCCCTTAATGGTCACAAATTAACATGCCATTTCAAATGATAGCTGATTATTACAAAGTTCGACATTCTTTCTTTGATGTCAATAAACCGGTACACGCCAAAGGCCATTTTAGTCAAAGTTAAAAAAAAATCAACTCAGCCTTTGTGAGACTGGGACTGGAGCTGGAACAATCAGATTGTTGAGGTACTCACTTGAACAGGTCCTTCCTCTCTAAGGAGCTGGTCCCGCAGCGGGGGGAGGACAAAGGCGGATTAGCTGGCATACCATCCCACCCTGTCTGGCCTCCACATCAGGACCAGACCCTGAGGTCCACAGATCCCGCCAATTAACTTGTCATTCACTCTGCTCCTTTTTTTTCTCTTCACTGAGACTCCATGGCTTCATTGGTGAAATGGCTTAAGCCTCCCACCACCCTACCTCCCCATCCCCAAGTACTTTAGTATGTCATTACCTTTACCCAGAATTCCCATCAGGAGAGACTTTTGTGAAAAGAAAGGGCTACAAGTGTGCCAGTTGTATGGCTTGGCTCAATCGATTACAAAGGTTACTTCCTAATAGACTTTAACTATCTATAAAACACCATCTGTATGTTGATTTATATATCATTAGCTTTAAATGCTACAAATATTAAAGTAAGAAAAGTAAACACATCTCAGTTGAGAACTTCTAGTCTTTCTAGAGCTTTAATAATGTCTAGTAGAGAATGTAATTAATTCGGAATTAATTCCCACTGTAATTAATCATCTATCATCAAGGTCTCCCACAGCAGCTTGATGTTGGTAGATATCATATTTTTGATAAGCAGGTATAAATCATCTGCTAGGGGGCATGCTTTTCCTGACACTTATTTTGGTTCCTCACAAGCCAACTAAACCATGCCTCCCACGGTTACAGCATCAGCTTTAATAAATCTCATTAGCCCTTACTCTGAATGCTCATTTGCATAAACCTGTCTGGTGTTCACCAGCCCGGGGTTGCAAGAACCTCCATAAATGCATCTGTGTGGCGATGACCTGATGAGCGAATTTCTCGTTTCACGACTATACAGCTGTTTATGTCATTCGGTTTTGTTTGTTTGTTTGTTTTTAAATACTTGCTATGCTCTTATGTGGTTTGCAGAGAAGAAAACATATGGTAAATCTATCCCACAGTTATTGTTTTTACATCCTCAAACACGACCAAAATGTTCCCAAAAAAGGGAGGAAAAATAAAACGTAACATACTTTATACAAAAGCAGCAGTCTGCACTGCGTCCCTCTGGAATACACTGTGCTTCGGCACCCGCCGGAGCTCTCCCCACAATAATCAGCCTTTTTATTGTGTTGTTGTATCTCCACCATTCTCTGATCAGGCCAAACACTCTTCTATTATTCATTCAGTTCAGGAGTATGGCAAAGTGCGGTGCAACAAAATCTGTGCATTGGAATGTAGTATATGGAATGTGGGCCATCAATAAATTATACAGTAGTGTTTAATGATACAGTGCAGGAGCAGTAGTAGATGAAACCGCGCCATAGAGAACTGTGAGTATGAACTCCATTAGTATGATAACATGTTTTACCGAACAGAAAGACCTGGAGCGAGACATTTTAAAGAGGTCAGACATCCTATTTCAAATGACATTTTTATCAGTAATATGAGTGTTAACACCCGTGTGGGGGTGATGATTATATTAATGATCAGGGTTTTCCCTTGCTCCACGTTAGGGGTACAGCGATATAGCGTGGGGGAGGGAGGCAGGATTTGAATATATTTTCAGTCTGTCTTTGTCTCCAATATTGTGCTGCATTCAATAGGGACTGTAAAAGTACATTGTGTTATTGTTTGGTTACTCAGCTATTATTCCCGCTAGACATGCTTTACTTTGTCTGTAGCTTGTCTGTGATAGTCGGCCACATTCCAGCACAGAAAAAAGGTACTTTAACCTTGATCCTACTTTTGAGATATTACATATGCACAACCTGCAATAAATACCAGCTACTCTGTCTAATCAGTGGTGTATTTTATTGTTCACTTAATAACATATTGTGTATAGCTGCAATCCATTGCGAGTCAGAAGCCAATAATTCAGAGTTGGCATTCCCGACTTCCAATCTAAATACGTTCCAGTTCATCTGCTTGGGAAAACATGGACACCTGCAGCAATCTGATGTTTGTATAGCAAATCTCTGACCTTCATAAGCATCTACAGAGGATCTACATAAATTACTTCAGCACCATTGGCAAAGAGAAACACCATAGAAGATAAGTCAACTGTCTTGCTTGTCTTTGTTCATGTAAAAAATGTACCGCAGCACAAAATTGTGTTAACAGGTGCTGAGCATAATGTGGACCACAGCCAATAGTCTAAAGTTGTAGAATTTGTGCGCATTCGTTTAGCTGTAGATGGAGATAGAGATGGTGATATGCATGCTTGCAAAGACTTCTGTCAAGGACAAATAAACCTAATGGAGGAAGCAGCTACAATGTTGTTCCAGCACGTTCCACTACTTTCATTATTTTACTTTATGTAGTGTTTGTGTACTACATAAAGTAAAATAATGAAAGTAGTCATTCTGCATGGTTCGCCGTGTGTGCCGCCATTTTGCTATGAAGTCAGGTGTGTCTATGTTGACGATCTTGCCATTTCTGAATTCCGATTTATTGACCATTTCTTATAGGGCAACCCCCAATAGTCAACCAAGCATTAGTCGACCAGAAAGGTCATAAATCGGCAAGATTTCATTGGTCACTTAGTCGCAAAAAAATAACTGCAGGAGCAGCACATTGTCAAAAAATAAATCAAAACCTATATGGCTGGACCACCTAGGAATTTAATTTGAAAGGACAGATACAGGAAGAGACCACACTGAGCAGTCACACAGGAGTCACGTTACAAACCAATCACAGCCAACAGATACCTTTCCCTTCTTCTGTAAATATTCAGTCTGATAAACACGGTAAAGTTGATCATTTTGGTGCAGGGCTACCCAGAGCTTTACATCTGTCCCACGGACGATAGGCCTACACACTTAGAAACAGTGCCTGGAAGAAGCATTCAGGATTTGAGGTAAATAGTGTATACGGTGCATAAGGTTGCTTAGCAACCTCAGACACAACCTGCCACCGCACTTTTGGAAGCTGGCACAAAAAAGCCCAAGCGTAGCACCCAGCATGTGTACGACCCCTAATTTCCAGGGCTGGTACCTGTGGTTATTCCACAGGCTAGTTAATAACATGTCGGGCAGGAAATCCAAAGTGTGGGATCATTTTGAGAAGGTGAAGGACGAACCCAAGGTGATATGTAAACTCATCTTCATTGGTCGACTACAAACATGACACATCATCTGAAACATGTAAGTAGCTACATGCCCATTAGCCACTTAGCACAATCATTACTGCTTTGCCGACAGCGTCATTAACAGGCGGCTCGCTCAGTGTGTGACGTGCACTTGTAGATAAAATATAGGCCTATATTAATGAAGGTTCATTAGTACGTTTTTTTTTTGCCCAGCCCAAAATATATAACTTAATAATAATATTAATATCGTAAACATGCGGGCGACCAGTCAACTAATGGCCCTAAATGACAACTATTAGCCGAATAGAAAAATTCTTAGTTGGGGGCAGCCCTAGTTCCTTTGCACCTTGCCATGTTTAAGTTTGTTGCTGTTGTTTTGTTTTGTTTTTTGTTTTTTGTTTTTTGTTTTTTGTTTTTTGCGAGTTCAGAGTACAGGGCATTGCAGCATAAAAATATGCAAGTGTTGAAGTATGAATGAGATTTGAATGTGAATTATATTATTTAATATATGTTTTATCCTCAGATAATTTCAGTGTGGTCTTGTAAAACCCTGTCTCCTAAAAACTAAATAAATAGTTCCATTACATTTCATAAGAAACATAATTGCAGTGTGGATTATGTTCACTGTGGGTTTTTTGGTGGTTGGTTTGTTTTTTGTTTTTTGTTTTTTCCATCCACAATGAGCCACATTATTTAACTGCACAAAGCGCAGACTTTGGCAGACTTTGCATTATGACATGACCATTTTTGGATGGTAGTTAATATCCACTGTCTCTTTTTGAAACCCTGATATAAGTGTTGTGTTAGGTTTTTTGTTACATCTTTCATTCTCTCTTTACACTTAAAACAGTGAGTACTGTGAAGAAGGAGACTGCCAATATGATCATTGTTTCTTTGTTCTGTCCAGTCCAGTTCAACTTGGTCAGCCGCACACTGACAGACAAGGCCACAGTTAATCCTCACTTCTTTTATTACCTTCGCCATGTTTCACTCCCACAAGAAAAATCCTTCCCTCGTCTTCCAGGAGGGTGCTGGCAGTGGTGCGTGGTAGCCGGCCTTACCCCAGTCAGTCGAAGCTGTAATATAATTTCATATTGATTTCTTGTTGACCTCCCATGAAGCAGTCATCATTCTGTAATGTGCTCCACACGTCTTCTTAATGAAATCAATAGCCCCCCTGCCAAACAGAAGTCCAATAGGACTCTCTGGGAACTCAATGCTATTACAGAGTGAGTATGGGGAACATTTGTGGGTTAAAGACGGGATTTTCTCTGTCTTGGCTGGTGATAAACCACACCTGGCAATACAGGCTATATTTCACATGTTTAAAAAGATACATTCACAGTGGGCTTGTCCTGCATTCAAGAAAAAAGGTCTCCCCACAATGTTGTAACTACTGCTCACCGCTCATATTGAAAAATTTAGCCGTGCACATGTCAGGTCTATTGTGTTTGTATTTTGTGTCAAATGTTTTGGTGATTGTGGTCGAGCTGTTTCTGCAGACGTGGTCAAACTTGAATTGCTGCGGTGGAAAAAATATGAATCTTTCAAAAAAAAAAGTTTACAGCTTCATAATCCAGATATGTTGTCAGCATATCCAACCATTTTGGCATGATGGAGTCAACGAACGCGGTGTCTTCCACTCTTAGAGCGTGACAGCTCATATACACAGATTATGATTTATGCAACAAATTTGCTTCTGAGGAATTGTAAACAGTGAACTTTCAGATTGTGACTTGGGGATCATTCATCACAGATGCTGTCACAGTTTGTTATGTCTGTTCAATCCTACTTAATGTGACAGGGAACTTTTACAAGGCAGAATAAAGTGCATATTACGATGAAAAATCCTGTTGGCGTGAGACACTAAATCTGTCAGCGCGACATGTGAATTGCATTGTAGTAATGTAGGTAAATCACTAATCCCCTATTGTGTGGAGAAATGGTGCATATCAAGTGGGGTGCAGGGGAGTTGACTTAAGAGGTTTGTGCGAAAACCAATATTGTTCAATTTATTCTTGCAGAGGTAACGTACGCCTGAATACATAAGAGCCACAAGCATCATCACATACATGCACACGTTCTACACTCAGTCACACAGTGCACAAATGTGATGATATTCCCCGTGGCTGCAGCAATAACAGGTATGACACTGTGTCGCCTCTGTTTTGCTTGTTCTGCTTCAACATTTGCAGTGTCTCCTCTGGACTGTGTGTGATGTCCTTTAACGCGCTTAACACCCACCATCTATTTGGATGACATCGCTGTCTACCAATGACAGCACTGTTGTGGAAACTGTCAAGGTGACTTTTGCACATCCGACCCGATTTGCCAGTGGCACTTGCTAAGCCAATGTTGACTGTGGGGCTTTTCCACAGTTTAATTTTGAAGAGCCGCTTTGGACCTCCACCAACACAGCAAAACACACCACGTTGCCCTCAAAACCTGAAGTGGGCATGCTACAACAGTGTCAGAGGTGGGTTTGGTAATGTTCTCTGCAACTTTTAAGTGCTTAATTTCAGGCCATTTTATGATGTAGTCATTTAGTTGATGATGATGATGATAACATCTACATATGTATGAGGTCTGAGTCAGAGGCAATGAAAATACATATTTAAAATGGTGGTTTATATAGAAGTCAAGGTTTACAGAACAACACCAGCCTCATCAGTCTAAGTCATAAACTGGGGCTGCAGCAGAGTATCCCATCCTTTATAAATGTAGCATCCCTACTCTCTGAACAAAGACATTTTAACTAATGTGTGTCTTTCTCCAGAATAAGCCCAACAATATCAGGCCTAACCCTACATGACCCTGCATAGGTTCTGTCCAAGCCTGACCCACGGCAGCAATTTTGCGATTAGTAAAAACCCAAACTCGTACAGTAAAAAATATAATTTGTATTATATTTTATGTAGCCTATAGGGTTGTCATGAGAACTGATACTTCGGTACCAAGTCGATGCCAACACGCAAAAAATACGTCAGTACCTGTTTTTTTTTCGGTACCGTAAGTACCGGATACAACTTTGCCCTCAGTGTGCCGTGTCGATTCCTGTCGGAACTGACGGGGGCAGTATACGTGCGTCAGTCTGTGCCGAAGACGAGCGCCGAAGAAGAACGCCTGTTCTCCATCGTCTTTGCTAGAAACAATGGCTTTTACAAGTGCTGCTGGAGCCACAACACCTCGGCTTGTCGAAAAGTCAGGAAGTAGGAGTCGAGTGTGGAGAGGGTCTCATTTTCAAACGATGCGTTCGCGTAGCGGTCGCGAACGGTCGCTGTTTACTCACGTTTTCATTTCGGCGAGCATGTTAACAGGTTAGAGCATTCACACCGCATCTGTTCTATGCGCTGCTCGAGTCGCACTGCTTTTGCGAGCAAGCTCGAAAATACAAGAGACGCTGATTTTTTGCGCAAGTCGTGTGCGAATGGTCGCGGTATTCAACAAAAAACACGAGTTTGCGTGTGTTGTGACCTCTCTCAGCCACCGTAGACATCTCCCCCTCAACCAAGCGAAACCTGACAGGCACATGTTTCATGTACCTCCCCATTTGTAGTGCTAAATAATTCTCCAAGTGTTGGAATAATCACTGGCGCGCGAACTTGTCCACCCTGGGCTTTGGGTCCAAACTCACTTCTTCTTCATTGGGGTTTATTGGCGATTTGCAAACACTAACTGTTCAGGTGTGGTTTGTATTTTGATGGGACAGCAGCGGCCGCTGTGCGACGCGCCTGTTCGGTTTTGGTGTGAATACACATATGCTGCCGTTTTTTGATTTTTATCATGGTATCGAATGAGTATCGAGAAATGTGGAAATTCACTGGTATTGTTATCAACTACTGAAATTCTGGTATCGTGACAAGCCTAGTAGCCTATATTACAATATATTTTTGAATATAGAGCTAACGTATTTCCTTGCACCACTTCTTCTTCATCTCTTCCTTCTCTTATTTCAATAGTCTTGTTGTCTCGTGCACTACAGGTTCGGCAGAGTGACTTTCCTTCTCTCTATGTTCCCCTCTTTCTATGTTATTCCGTCCAGTGAAAGTCCAGACGTCATTTACGCTTGATAACTGCCATTTCATTAAAAGGAAAAAAAAAAAAACAACACCAGTAAATTGGCGAGAACCTGACCCGATTCAGGCCCTGGGGAATAATGAGAAATTACAGCCCGGATCAGCCCAAACATGGCGGGTCCGGTCAGGCATAGAACCAGAGCTCTACAACATAACATGATCGAGGCTGTAGCTACTATTGAGGACACTGAGGTCATGTTTTCAGGGAAATTGTATGTTTTAGAAACAGTAGGAGATTGTGTTCTACAACCAAGTATTTTATGGGCCTCCTTTAGGTCAATAAATGTAGAAATGATTCTGTATTTCTTCAGCGTAAATATATTCCAGAAGGTGGAGTGGTCAAAAACAGCATGTTGAAAAGAAATTAGAGAACATATAATTGAAATGTTGACTGAATAAATCAAGTCTGAAGAATCCAAACATGTAAGAGACTCTCTTTTTGGTGTCTTGAGTGGGTGGGTGGGGTCTTGACCTCTGTACTTCTAAAATACTGGCTACAGCCCTGGAAGGGATGAATTACAATCTAATAGCAAACATATACTGTAAATTCCTAAACAGCAGCCAAAGACTTATCTGTCCTAAGAAATCAAGATTTACATACATTAGATCTTTTGTTCGCTTTCTCTCGTGTCTTTATCCCGTCATATAAAGCAACACACACCATCTGAATTGATAATCTATCGAGTCTGCACACTTCCCATGCACTTTCAGTCATATCTGACTGCCATTTAAATTTGCTGAGGAACAGTGACATGTTGAGACATTTACACTGCACAGTTGAAATGTTAGCCCTTTCAAAGTAAGACACCGTCTCTGAGGATGGAGGGGAGATGGTAGGATGTGGTTACAGGGCTCAGGAGCCAGAGATTGGTTGTATACTCAAAGGGTAAGAGATTTCTTCAACTGGAGCGCAGAGAGGAAAGAGAGGACATGTCTGATGGGGCTCATTATCAGATAAAGACAGACGTCTCCTCCCCCATGGGTTTAGAAAGCTTAACTTTTAGGCTCTCACTAACAATGACAGGAACACTTTACTTCATCAGTAGCGTCTCACTACGCTTACACCGTATATATGCATACTTAATAGCCTCTCACTGCTGATGCACTATATTCTCAGAGCATATTGTATGAAATCCAACATGCAAAATATCATAGGATCAATCCCTGCCACTGCCACGAGAGTCTGAAGTTCGCTACGGCAAGACACTGACAACCCCCCATGCTGCTCACTCTATGTAAGTCACTCTGGATGAGAGCATCAGCTAAATACCTTGAATTTAAATGTAAAATGTGTTTCATATTCATGTGGAGCAGTGTGTCAACACCTGCTAAATGAGAGTCATGGTACAGAAAAGAGCCACTGCAGGTCTCCACCACACACGGGCCTGACACATTAAATAGCTTTTTTAAATGAACAACAGCAGAGAGCTGGCATGTCTGACAGAGTCTGATAGCATTATATACATGTCCGTCACAGTCATGGGTGCTTGAAACATAAATGTATGTGTTACTTGGCTTCAGAAATATCAGCCCTTGCAGCAGAATGCTCCAGATTTGCACTGGGCCAAGACGATGGGATGGAGAACAAGAGGGGAAAAGGGGGGGGGGGGGGGGGGAGCGAGGGGCGGACTGGGGTTGACGGGGGATGGGGAAGCGATGCAGAGGGAGCGGAGGGAAAGAGCAGGCGTGAAAAATGAAATGCACAAATGGTGTTGACGGAGTAAGCAGCAAAGAGGATGGGGCAAACGTCTGCACACCTAATGAGTTCCCTCCAAAGACAAAGAGACTGTCCTTCACAGCAGATTCCTGCAGCCAATTGTCAGAAATGCAAATGCAGAGATGTACCATTGAGGTACGTGAACACACAGAAAAAACACCGTGCACTGTTTTTAGGCTCTTGTACAACAGCAGTACAGTTAAACCTATGCAAACATAATTGGAGACAAAGCCATCACACAACACACGCATGTCTGACATCTTAAACACATTTACATGCATATCCTGTACACACATTCACAAAGGCAGCGATAAACAAATGCAATGGAATGGATTTATTTTTCAGTGAGGTGTTTCTTTTTTTATTTTTACCACCAACAAAAAGCAATTACAACACATTGCCTGCAAATTGGGTGTCGGCCAAGTATCCCCTGCACACCACATGAGAGAGAAAAAGAGAGGGAGAGGGAGAGTGAAGGGGGCAAAGCAAGAAAAGCAAGGGAGCTGATCTAACCCTTAGTAGCAGAAGACAAAGAGAAACAGATGGAAAAGCCAAAAAAAAGAGAGGGAGGACATGAGAGGAAGAGGGAGGCAGAGGAAGATGGACAATGTGAAAAATCCTTGAAACATTTCAAGTAACAAGCTCTCAAGATTTGCTCCAGAGGGAAGTCTGAAATCTCACTGTAGATCACTTTGTAGATGCGCGACAATAGAGTCAATCTTCGGCACAGAGGCAAATACAATTACCCATTTAGCTGCTCAACACCTCTGTGTAGAGTAGGGTGCTTTCACCAGCCTATAGGTGCACTGAATATTCTAGTCAGGTGGAGTCAGGTAGTAGGGAAGTCTGTAAATTACTCTAAACTTAACACCAACTATCTTAAATTCACTGGGACTTTTTTTACAATGAAGACAATAAAGCCATAGCAACGGCATTTCACGGACATGACCAGATTTTTGTGTATTGCATGAACTCATTATTTACACGGAGCAAAGATGCAACACATCGTCTCCCACTCGTTAATTATCTGAGGCAACAACAAGGAAAGACAGAGCCAGATACTACATGAGAGAGAGAGACTTGGGTAGTTAGAGAGAGGGTGTAGTGAAGCCTAGTGAGAGATTATGCTCTTTGCTACTAACAAGGCGGTGTGTAGGAACCCATTTAAAAATAGGCTAGCATTTAAAATGGGCCAGATAGTAGATAAAGCAGCCTCTCTCTGCCAGAGTAATGAGCTAGGACCCAGTCGCTCTTTTAGCAGGGAGACACACAAGTTACACACACACACACACACACACGCACACACACAGCTGTGGTAATTAGACGATGGCAATCATCAGATTATTTTTACACATTAAGTGAGAACAAATCATCAATATTTGCCTGGTCAAATGGATGCATGCAAATGTGATATGCAAATAAGTGCACATGAGCATGCATATGTGATGGCACCTGCGTGTTAGTATGTATGGTTACATGCATGTTATATAGAGTGTGGCGTTTGTGTTGGTGCATATTCGGACAATAATGAATGTGTCTGTGTGGATTTGCAATTATTACTCCGTGGTCAATATGTGGCAAAAGAATATTATACCCACAGTAGTGGAATAGATGTGAGCAGATGGGTCACTGAGTCCCCACTTCCTTTGTTGCCCACAGTGGTGCAGTCCAGTATGAGCTAGTGGGCAAATTGTCAATTTTCTCTACAAAGACCCCAACCCCCCGTTTCAATCCCAAATACTGGTTTTGTACATGTGTGTGGGTGCACAGGCAGCCGAAATTACTCCGTCAGAATAATGTGCATATAGCCTACTTTGTTAGGGGATCACATTGATGTAGATTTATCTGAATTCAAGGGATTTAAACTAACTTTTTGTGTTTGTGTGCTTCCATGTGTAGAGGCTTTAAATAAACAAATAAGGAGAATGTTTAATTTACTTTCAAATTAACATCGTAGCCTAGTATCCCTTGGAATTACATCTGTATTGGATAATTAAGTACCTTGCAATTTACATCTGATGCCAGCATTCAGGACCAGTGCAGGCATTAGATTGCTCTAGCAAAGTGGATATAAAATGTAAGAGTGTAGATGGGCATATAAGACGTCTTTTAAGAATATTTTGGGGCATTTGCCTCATTATTGGAAAGTAACAGTGCAGACACAGACAAGGAGAGAGAGGGTATGATAACAAAGATCCTCATCTGGAACCAAACTAGGGATGTTATGGTTATATAGACCCATTTTTTGGTGGGCGGGGCTTAGCTGGAGGCAAAACAATTCTCCACAGACATTAGCTAGCACTAGGTAGCAAGTTCTGTTGGCTTGTTTTAGACAATGTGGGAAGATGATGCAACTGGTTCGTTTTCAGAAATATTCATTCCAAGTGCCAGAGCGCACAAACTAGACCGCTTGAAACTCGTGACGCTGTCGGAATGTGCAGTTCGGTTATCCAAAGCAACGCACTCTCAGAGCAGCAAATTATCAAGCGAAGTGAAAGTGTGATTAACTCAACCGTTCGTTCATTCACACAGAAATATAACACTCCTTTTCTTCAACCAACAGGGCTCTCATTTTAGTGTAGAGTGTCAGACTGAATTTACGAACACACCATGTCTGGTCACTCACTCTCCAGGACCACGAGTGTTACTTGAATAAGTAAACATTGACCAGACTGGCTGACCCGTATGCTCTCACTCAGTAGATGGATGATTTGACAGGATTGCCAAAAGAAGGATGGCCGGCTTTGTGGTTGATTACTATGCCAATCTTACAAAGGAGGACGACACTTGAACAGTTTCCTCCAGTTTGTTTTGCTATTGAAGCTAAAAATAGCTAATGTGCTAAAAAGTTAGCATAACAGAGAAATCCAATATTCCTCTTAATACCTCCACAATTTGTGATTAGGTGGACATGAAAACCCTTAATACACATCTCTTCAACAGTAAATATTTTTCCCTAACCCGATACGCAGTGCGGCTGCACAAGCGAGCATTTTTGATGATCGCCTCTATCAAGTCCTTTCATCTTATCGCATTTTGTTTTTGTTGACGGGCAGTGGCGGCTGGTATGTGATAAAATTTAAGTTTTGAGCCATAACTCCTTCTATTTGGGCTCCCAGTAACATAACAAGATGACATTTTAAGACTCCTATGTAGCCTACAGCCCTGTGGTGGTGCATTGTGTTTTGTCTACCGCTAATAAAATGATGTCATTGTGGCGTTGGCCCTAAAAGGGTCTATAGTATGTGCCGTAACAATTTGGTCAGCGGGGAGGTAACAGTTATAACATCTCTGGCTCTCATGCAATGTTTTTTTTCCTGAAACAGATGAGCAGTTCATCTTTATATTCACTACGAACACAACCTTTCCCTAATATTCACAAAGTGTTTAAGTTGCCTAACCCTAACCATACCTTCCTCTGTTTGTTGCCTTGACCACAATTTCCTACCTAATAGTACCAATTCTGTAGGTGCCATGTGCAGATGTTGTAAAAAATGAGAATTTAAAAACTTTTACATTAGATGTTAAAACAACAATCAACATAATCCAGGGGTTTTCATCATCATCTAATACTGATATCCTTGTTTGGCCTTGTGGTTGTGATGATGTGTTGACCATATAGATTATAGAGTGGCCCAAGACCATGTAACTGCAGTAACATAAGTAGGGCTACCCCCTGAAAGTCTGAGATTCTTCAAGTAAAGCAGTCATTTTTTGGTCAGTCACTGTGCAGTGTATTGTAGTTCTAGGGATGTTTCAGTCCTCAGATTTAGCTGCAGAATGGGTGCTCCTCGCTTTCATGATGCTCTGTCATTCAGGCAGCTGCGGACCCAGACCCAAGGTGAGTCTGAGTGAAATGGAGACAGCTGCCCAAGGGAACAGAGGCTTTGCCTGGTCAGGATTTGAGATAACATTATCTTCTGCCTTCTGCTTGGAAGTGGTGGATTTACAGCTTACTTAATATGATACAGTCTCTGGCTTTTAATATCTTGTGTCAGCAAAAGTGTTGTTGCAGATTTCCAATCCATCATTAGCATAGTTCACACACATTAGCTTGGAGGGCTAATTTGGCTTGTTTGCTATATTATGTGTTCGTCACTGTCATTCTGATTGTCCTGCCAAACCCTGTTCAAACTCTCAAACTCTATATTAATAAAATTAAATGAACAGACGAATATACACATTGAATAGTCAAATCTAGTTTGACCTCATGTGATTCTTCTGTAAGCAAACAGGAAGTCACCATTAAATAAGATCCATCATCTGATCTGAGTTAAACACACTGTTGATAAGCAGTAATTTATTAATAAGCAACTTGCTGCTAATGAGATTTGGGCTTTTGAGAGTCAAAACATGAACTGCAGCAAACAGTAGCACAGTAGTCATATCAAAACATTTGAGCAAATACCTAGTCTATAGTTACCATGTCACTCCATCATGTTTTAATAGCAACATTAGTCACTGATAAATTATAGAGTAAAGTTATGGCTGACAGGGCAACTGCCAGTCTGAAGATGCTTCTGTATCATGCTGTCTGCCCAGCTCAGAGATAATTGTCCAGCCTGGTATAATGCGTTGTGAGATGTTTAGGGACTGCCTTGTAGAGCTGACCCCAGACCCAACATGTGAATAAACCGAAGCGCAGCATCAAAGACATGCAGATGTATACTTTGCCTCAGGCCAAACAGTTTCTCTTGCATGAAGGTCTGCAAACAACAACCGACATCGTGCCAATAGCCTTATGTCACCCAGGCCATGAAGCACATCCCTCCACGGGCATGTATAATCTCTGGGTGAGGCCAAACATCAAAATCCTTCTTCTTTTTTTTCTCTCTCTCTCTCCACATTTGACGCTTCCGTGTTCAAGCCACACTTATCTCTGGAAAACAGAGATCCATTGAATAACCCCTTCTTTATGTTGTTTATTCAGAGCACATGGCTTGATGTATTTGCCCTGCAGCTCAAACAGGGTCAGAGGAATAGTGTATCCTCAATAGCGTTCAGCCTCATGCACTGACATGAACACTTAGACATTGTCTGTTTTCACTGCTCAAGTACTGAGCAAGTTTGCAGGCTGCAATGCAAATAGATGATCCATTGTC
The DNA here is from genome assembly GCF_006386435.1 of Epinephelus moara. Classification (NCBI taxonomy): domain Eukaryota; kingdom Metazoa; phylum Chordata; class Actinopteri; order Perciformes; family Serranidae; genus Epinephelus; species Epinephelus moara. The sequence continues at coordinate 20,866,729 of NC_065515.1, forward strand.
AACCAAGTGCTCAACCAGGATCTGGAACAGGTCTGTAGCTGTATCATGTCATTGTACACTTTTACATTATTTATTTTCTTATTTTAATTAAATAGTAATTTCAGAAGGGGCATTTGAATTTCATGAGGATAAAATACTTAATAAGCTTTTTTATAAAAAGTGCAAACTGCATTTATAAACACTCATTAAACAAAGTCAAAAGCAAGAAATTTGATGTTATTAAAGAATATGAACAGTTGAATAGCTACTTTGCATATGTCATCAAACAGATGGAGGGCAGGTAACTGGAGGCAAAGGCTACCAACATTGCACAAATGCCTATGATTTGTGTTTACGGCTGTTGCAATCAATCAAATTGTGAAAAAACACTTTAAGTCCCAAAAATAGTAGGAAACAAAGAAGTTAGAAAAAATATTATAATAATATTATAAATTGGCTGAGAAATGGCAGTAGACGTGGATCAAAAACCTCGGTCTTCAGTCTGGAGGAGCAGAGTTAACTAACGCTCATTTCAAATGTCAATGTCAAAGTGTTGTGTTAAACATGCCTCGAGTTGGATGCAGTCACAATAGGCTGTGACAGCTTCCCTGTGTTTTTAGTCGACCCAGATTTTTAACGGTGTTTCACCAGACCAGTGGAAACAGTTTACACAAAAGGTAGAAAAAAGCAGCTAAAGTTGGCTAACCTTAGCAAGTAACGTTACCCTACAAGCTAGGGATTGGTATCGTTAAGATTTTATCGATACTCCTTATCGATTTGATACTTGATCGGTACTCGTATCGGTTCTTTTTCATTTCTAAATAATTGCTTTTTAGAAAATACATTCATTTTAAAAAGAATAAATTCAAAACAGAATTAGTAAATATTTTAAATATTACTAAATTTTGTTTCTAGGGCAGCAACAGTCATTTTACAACAGCAAAGTCACTATAAAAATAATATCCCTGACATCACGATACTGAGCGAAATTTAGTTTTTATCAGTCACTATAAGTCATTCCTCCTGTCCTTTGTCCTGCTCCTTCTCTGCTGATATGATTCTTTGTGTGCAGGTGACATAGGACAGCAGCTTAGTTTAAAAGAATTGCCCAATTTTTAGATAAGCAGCAAACTAAGCTGAACGGTTAGACTACATACAGACAGCTATTATGTTAGCTTATTTGTAATGATTCCCTATGAGGCGAACTAGCGTGCTGCCCATGTTAGTGATGGTGGATGAGAGACTGCGGAGAGTGTATTTTGAAATATCTGCATGTCTACATGTTTACACTTGCTGCACATGTGTATTGATAACATGTTGGCTTTTTACTCCCAAAAGTTTAATTGCACTTACAGTAACAAGCACAGTTGCCGTCAACTCGAGTAATTTTCTTGTTATCTTCAATTCGTTTCCACTGCAGCCTCTCTGCTGTCCACTGACTCTGTGACGTGTGGGTGTGAGTGTGTGTGTGTGTGCGTGTGTATGTGGAGGAGGTCAGCCCCGGCACAGAGTGCAGGTGAGAGCCTGCAGGATGATAATGGATTAAACCAAAATGTTTAAAAGAACCAATAAAAGGATAAAAGAACCAATAACGTCAGAGCTTATCAATACTGCGATCTTTGATAATTAAGCCCCAGGGCTCATTTAATACTGAGTTTCGGTACCCATCTCTACTAACAGCGATGCATCCATGCAAGTTAGAGAGATGAAATATAGTTATAGTCAGGCATGTTTACTCATCCGGGCAAAAACAAGACATGGACCCAGCTGCACACAGAATACTCTACTGTATACTCTCTCACTCTCACTCTCACTCTCTCTCCATATATATATATATATACATACATATATACACATGGACTCTACTGGAGTCTTGTACGCTTTCATTGGAGGTCTGGAGGACGAGGAAATTTGTAATGACAAGTGTGTCCACGTGGAGTAAATCGGTCCAGTTAAGGGAAAAAAGTTCCAATTTTCTGACAATACCTGCTGCCTGCAGGTTCATCCAGTCCTTTTATGCATACACTTTCCTTTATACTCCATTCACCCAGTATACGGATTTTTCACTTCCTGCCCTCCATCTGAATTTTGCACATCATGATTGTCACACGGCTGAAAACAAGCTATTGAAGCTAAATCATAGAAATATGACGTGTGCTTTCTTTGCAGGAGAAATGGCTTTGTTTTGTTTTGTTTAGTAATTTTTTTTTCCCAGCCACAGACGCCATTCAGGGTTATAGACACACACTCCTGAGATAATGCTTCTACCTGCTCCAGCTACAGCGAAATGCCACATATTGTAGTTTCCAGAGAACAGCAGTCAGATTGACTGACAGTGATACCCATTACTCAGCCACTAAGGCCCATTGTGCAGGCAAAAGCACATAAATCACGAATCATTACCTGCTGTATGTTGCTGCTCGTCTGTCCTACAACGTCACTGTGCAAGATCCATTGCACCTGATCAAAGTATATTCTGTTTCTGAGGTATTCACAGGGCTGGGGCCAAGGCTGAAGCCTGAAGTAGTTTTTAAGTACAACACTGGAAGCAATATGAGACACAAGAGCAGAGGAGCTGGAGCAGAGTGAGAGCGGGGCAGCAGGAACGTGAGGTCATGGCTCCCCCTATAGGGCGATAGGCGCAGAGCAAACTGTACAGTCAAGGGGAGAGCCTCTGTTCTTTCACTCTGCTACCCTCTCGTAGGAAAGCTTGTGAAGTCTTATCCGCGCTGGTGAGCCCAGACAGCCATTGGCACTTAATATACTCAAGACTTAACAAGCAGGAAATATATACAACTAAGTAAAGAGAGCTTGTATTTCCCCGACATTTCAAGCATAGAGAGGAAGGATGCTCTCGATGGGAGTAAATGAGGAGAGACTCATTCAAGGGAAGCAAAGGTTCGTTTGATCCACCGTCAGTAGGAATCTGGCTGCTGAGCGAAAGTTCCAAGGCTGTAGAGCATGTGGGAAGGAGATCAGAGTGTTTTTATTCTGCTCCTCAGGGCCTCAAATTTCGGCCTTACCCGGAGTAATGATCTAAACCCCTCCTCACCTGGCCCCCAACTGCCTTAGATTAGCAACTGTGTACATCAAATTCATAAATACTGGCTTCAGCTGCCAGACATTTAGGACAAGAGCCAGCCATACTCGAAAAAGACAAGAAGGATGTGAGCTCTGCTTGGGATACTAATAATGTGATACTTCTGGGTATTTAACATTTCTCAGAATACACACTTTGAGGATAGTTGTGAAAGGGATATGGAGCTAGCAACCATACTGATCATATCTGTTGGTTAGGACAAATATTGCGATACAAAAAGAAAAACGTGTACTTCAATGTACATGTCTGACAAGAGCCTTCACCAAGTCCTTGTAAAGATGGGAGGAATTTGAACCACATGTCGGATATCCAAGCTTTGCGCCTTTATTATTCCTGAATGGAGCCTTAGTCAGGTAACCCTGGTTCCTCCTGTCCAACAAAGTAGGGTCAGGAGGTTAGACAGGTTGCCATTAAGCCACCCTTTATCCTTTTAACCCCCCCCCCCTCCCCCTCCCATTCACAGTGCAGGAGTATGGGATGCAGGCTTTGTGCTTGCTTCATCACCTCCATACCTTTAAGACTCTGGAGACTTTATCATGTCTCAAGTAACAGCCCAAGGGAGAGGCATTTTCAGCCCCAGTCAGGTGCGCACTGCCTCCGCAGAATCATAAAAGACTCTGAGAAGAGCTGAAGGGTTCTATGTTTGCCACCAGCACCTGATTGAAGTTTGGCAGGCATCAGATTTTTGCCAAAGTCCTGTTATGATGACTCAGCAGGGAAACTATCTCGATGAGCATCATCCTGACTACGAAATTAGGTCAGAATCTGGTTTTAAACCAGTCAAATCCATATTTGTAGTAGTGCCAGGGTTCTCTTGCTTCTGAAAGATCAAATTTCTTTCTAATGTTGGCAGGGGGAAGAGAAAAGACAGTCAAAAATTAATGAAGAAAGCAAGAGAAGAGTCCAAAGCCAGAGCATTAAAAGTTATTAAGCAAACTTGAGAAGAGACTGATAGGGATATGAATCTGAAGTCAAGTAGAACAACCCCTGCCATTTAAGCCGTGATGAGCATCAAATATTCACGGGAGTGAAATTCAGATACATAGAGAAGCTTCTCAGAAGGCTAGACGGGGTCTTGCTGAGCGTTTGACAGATCTGCGCTGACATTAAGGGATGTAAATGAGAAATTGTGCAATTTCTGGGAAGCATTAGATGTATGTCAAATGTGCGAAAAAACAGTAATATGAACAGAAACACAGAGAGGAACAAGTCTTAGCTGATTAAGATCAGCCACTCGCTAGTTATTCCACCGAAAGGAAAGATTTCAAGGGTGTTACATCAATACATGAGAGAGATAGAGGGGAGAGTTTTCTATGAGGGGAGCAGAATTTACTGCTCTTATGCTTCATCAGTGTGCTGCAGTGGTGGCTGTAAATCTGCAGATTGATCAAACTGCAGAGCCAAAGGGATCCAAAGCCTTATCTCAGAGTAAGGGCTCAGCAAAGTCGAAGACTCACTGTTGGTGTGAGTGATGGCAGTGGCTATCTGACTTCTACCCAGATCCTTCCGCTTACAAACACAAATACACACAGTGCAAACATACCAGCATAATCTCTCTCCTCCAAACACACATGTACACCTAAACCCTCACATATACTTAAGGAAAAAGATGGAATGTGAGACTGATAAGACTGAGAGCGATGGTTTGTGCTCCCAGAGGAGATTCGCACACAGAGACGTCTGCCTCCTCTTCCACAACAAGGTTCTTCCCCTGCAGCACAACACTACTTCATTACAACCTCTGCAGGTAAACAATGACCTCATCCTGGTCAAATCCATACCTTCCTGTCAGCCCACCATCAACATCTGCCAAAAGACACCAAACCATCCTCTCAACCATGTGTGTTGTTAAGAGTGGGGGTGTTACCTTTATTGGACATCTGGAGCCTGAAGGCTGAAGAGACAGGCAGACCCGGTGTGTCTGCCAGGCTCAGGGAGGGCATCTCTCTTGTTAATAGCAGCCTTTGCCTTCAGTAACACACAAGGTACTGATCCTACATGGCGGATGCTGGGGGAGGGATGAGGGGGCACATGCTTGGAGAAAAGAAAGCTGCAGCCTGCTAACCCCACGGCTATGCTATCGCTGCTCCTTTCTCCTCACTGCAAACATACAGGTGTTGCATTTGAAGTGCTGGCCTGCTGAGCTGGCAAAGACCCCAAAATAGCTCAAAAGAACTGCCATGGAAGTCAGGAACAGTTGATTTCTATTTTTAGAGTAGGGGGTACAAGACGAGACAAGATAGGTGTTTGTGGAGGAAAGGGTGTAAACATGTGAAGAAACAGAGTGTGACCAGCAAGTAATTTACATATTTCCCCTTCAAGCTGTCTGCAGGTTTCTTTTTTTTTTTCATAATCTGACAACCTTGTGTAAAGTCCTGGAATACGGACTTAAGTGGATGTGGTAATTGATTCAGTATTTTCACCCCCTGCTGCCACTATCACACCGGCAAGAAAAGTTTTTTGAAATAAAAATTCCTTCCTGATATGATTTCCTTGAACACAAGAGGCTCAGATGCTCCTAATCTTTGTGATATACGGTCGTCGCCGGAGTTTTCAATTAATGCTAGACTAATCCAGTAATCGTTTGCTGGATCTTAATTAATTTTGTACTGTAATTTTGTTTCTCTTATCATGCGGTAGGGATCTCTCTAAAGGAAAAAAAAAATGGCCTCCCTGTGGAAAAGTGGAATTCCTGCAGTCTGTTTTACTACTTCATACCTACAGGACAGCTCTGCCTCCACAGTCATCCTTAAACACCGTGCTGTTACATATTCTATTCCAACGTCTTGCCGGCACAGACAGAGATATTCAAAGCCCAAATAATCATATTAATTATTATGGTTGACTGGGTTTTACAAGACAGACAGTGATAGCTTTGTACTGAGGCAGCTGGTTGCAAATATTGCGTGTCATTATCTAACATTTTATATTGTAACAATTTATATTATCCAGTTTTTTTAGGTTAGAATTATCCAAGGGAAAAAATGATTGACTGTCAGTAAAGAATTATAATTATCACATATTTAAATGAAGATAGCATGTAAACATGCAAGATAAGACTTGACATGTTGATTAAAATATTCATTTAAAAAAAAAATTGAAATAAATAAAATATAAATATTGATTGATTTTATTGAAATTAAAAAAAATAATAATTAAAATATTCATTGAAAAATGTTTCAGTTGCTTTTATATAGATTGTCACCATGTATGTATTTAGTTTAAAGAAAAGGCAGGACTTTTGTAAACATTCAAATGCCCTCTCCCTGTGGTACAATGAAAATCCAATAAAAAGACTGTCGGAAAAAAAAAAAATCACTGATTGATTATAACAAAGGCTACCATGTTACAGTAATAATAGGTTAAAAAAAATGAAGCTGAAAAAATGGTACTGTCACAGCTACACATTTAGAAGTGTTTAGTACTTTATGTCCATGAACACCGTCTCTCTGACACCCACTGTGGTCCTCGTTCGCAACGTCTTCCCTAAATTAGCATGGTCCAAAGGGGCAGACACTTGCCTTTCTTGTGGTTCAGTGGTGACCATAACTCCTTCCAGATGCTTCACTGTAAGAAACGGAGGGGCGGTTGTATAAGGCGAGAGAAAGTGAGCAAGGAGGCAGAAACCAAGAGGGAGAGGATGAGCTCACTTTTCACTTGTGTTGGCTATAAATAAAGAACACATGCAGCCTATCTGTTTGATTCTCTTTCTATATCCACATAGCTATAAATCAGACTGGGCCAAGGTCTGCACAGATACATGTACATCCTTAGCAGACGGGAGAAATGGAGGGAGAGAGGGTGACTGGAAATCAAGGGGAGAAAGCCCAGGCCTGGAAATGTGAAGGATAAGATATTGCACCATCCATGCTGTTCTTCCATTCCATCTCTCTAAAAGGTGACCTGCTGGGAGCCTGTAGACTCCCACACTTCATATTTCTTCCCAGATATTTTCTGCTTACTCTTAAGTACATTTCCGGGACAGAGAGGGAGGGGACATGTCACAGTTGGACTTCTGCTTGGTTTAAATGTCAAGCGTGCGATGGTCATTTAGATAAATGTGCGTATCATCTACAAAAAGATGCAACTTTCTCACAAAATTGTTACTTTCTCAAGACCCTCCGTCCCGTGGCTGTGATACATGGAGGTCTACTTGTCTGAGAGCAAACTCAGTTCAGGCTCTCCAGAAGATGTCTAGGCCATCTGTTGGAAAAATAAGCCAGTCATGTCAAAATGAAGCGTGACGAAGTCCAGGAAACGTCAAGAGATGGGAAAAAGGCTTAAGCCTGGATTGGGTGAAGATCTGTAGGCGGATTTTCACTTGTGTTTGTTGGGGTTGACATATACTCTATGATCTTTGGTGAGCAATAACGCAGCGCCCGATAAACTGAACATTCATCACTGTTGCTTTTCTTTTCTTTTGTGTCCTCCTCTCTGTCTGTGTCTTACGCTATTCTTCTTTTCAAAGGAATATTTCAGTGAACCATTTGTCAAATTAGACACTGTGTTACCGATGAGCATTTGTTGGCAGGACATGAGAGGGTGAAAAGAAGGAATGAAAGAAGCAAAGAACACAGAAAAGAATAAATAGAGGACAAGTAAAGGATAAATATTATGACTGATGGCTTTCTGGGGTGTGTGCCTGCGTCAATTGGCACCCCATATTACTGTTAGGGTTTTAGGTATGTCAGGACCTGTTATTTTGTCCCACCACATTGCTTAACCCTCCTATTTTAGCTTCTGTTGACATTTGTGTCTGCTAAAGGGTGTGTGTATGTGTGAAAAAGTGTGTGTTCGCTTAGTAGGCCTTTTCACTGTTCTTTCACAAGAGGAGAAGATGCATCAAGCAGTTAGTTAACATTTCTAAGACAGGAGAACAGAGACAGAAATATGCAAGCATGAGAAAAAGACAGACTGAACCAGTCAAACGGAAATGAAAAAAGAAAAAATTCAGTCTGTAACTTAATAATGAACACATAGTCTCGCCTGTTCCTACCGTTCAAGTTATTGTTCACAGCAACATTTGCATTCTGTGGGGACAATGGAGGTGTGCAGGGAAGACTATCCCTCATTCAGAGGTTGGAATTAGAGAGAAACTAACGCTACGACATGCAAGCACGCTATGTTGTTGTTGTCATTGTTCTGCTGTGGGAAAGACTCAATTCCTTTACCGCTAACACACCATTGGTATTTCACTGACAGCTCCTATAAGCAGGAGCTCTGTAAATGTCACAAAGTAGAATTGCACACGTGTTGGGTGCTTTGCTGCAGATGACAGATACATAGGACACGGTTTGTGTGGGGTGACTCATATTCAGTAAACAGAACGGGATCAGGAAATAATTTTCGGGAAACACAGCTAAGATAGTTTTATAGGGAAAAATTAATTAGGGTAGAAGGAAGGTGAAGATTAAGGGGACTTGCTGAAGGAGACAATTCATAGAGACAGCTGTTTTCTGAGTGGGTTGCAAAGTACATTTAGGGTGAGGACAATATGGCTGTATTTGCATCAGCAGCAAATGTGAAGAAGATGCTGTAGATGTAGCTTAGTTTTGGAATCAGGTTCTTGCTATTATAAAGTTGGATGAACACTGACAGATGAGTTATTCAAAAGAAGCGTTCACTCCTTATCCTCATATTCAATTTTGTTATTGTTTTATTTTAGTTTTTGTTATTTGCCTCTTTTCTTATGTTTTTGGAGTATCTTTGTCCTTTTGCTTTTTTTGTAATTAAAGTTTTCATTGGTTTGAAAGGCTCGGTACATGGCATACATATATAATTTTGCGGGCATACAATAATACAAGCCACATATTTTTCACAATATGGAGGTAGACTCTGGTGCATAAAAAAAAACTAACAAATACAACAACTAACTTGACAAATCCCACAATATAAAGGTACTGCACAGATATTATCATACACTGTTCCGACTCAACAGAAAGAAGTTGTTGACAATAAACAATAGCTGTTGGAAAAGTAAAACTGAAACAGGAACTTTACTGCACTGTATATGGAAATGCAGTTTGGTCAGACCACTCTGGACTGGAGTATTTGAAATTTTAAGTTGTTGGTTTGGTTCAGAAATTCCTTTACCGGGGGATCGGTTGCAAATACCAAACGTATCCAAGTGAGCATTTTCTGTAACTGTCTGTCAAGTTATTCTAAGACACTGGAAGACAACAAAGGCCCTGGAATTGAAATGGGTTAATGCAATGGTGGAAGTAGCAGCTTATGAATGTATGCTAGGTAGAATAAATGGCAATCAGGAGAAAGTAGTATCGCTTTGGGACTGCTTATGGACTCACACCAAAAAGGAAGATAAGCCTAATTAATTATGAACATGCTCTGTGATTATGTGACACTGTAGAGTGACGTATGAGGACATAATGTGTGTCAGGTTTTTGTTTGTTAGTTGTTTTCTGTCCTTTTACTTTTATTTTTTAAAGTATTTTCAAATGCACAAATGGAAACCCGACACAGTTTTGGAACTGCTCCTGCACTGTAATTTAAGCATCTGCTAATAAAAACAAATATTTGCAAAATGTATCCAAATATTAGTCCAGCGTGTGACCGCTGTGCCCAAGAGTCTCAACGTATTACTTTTTCATTTATTTAAAAAAAAAAGTTTATTACTATTTATTACTATTAATATTATTATATTATATTACTAATGTTACTAATTTACAGAAGCGTATTGTACAGAAGCGTATTGCATTCACTTGACAAATAAAAAAGCCCTGTTTTTCTGAGTAATTTATTTATTTTTCTGTTTTTTGGTGTAATTTTTTCTGTTTTTCTGAGTAATTTTTTCCCTGTTTTCTGAGTAATATTTTCTGTTTTCTGAGTATTTTTTTCCCGGTAATTTTTTTCTGTATATTTTCCATATTTTTGTACCAAAAATTCTGTTTTCACTTTTATACTACTGCTATGGTTGGCTAACTTTGAAAACCCCAATAAAAAAGAGTTGGGAACAAAAATATATCTTTCCAAACAACAAAAAGTATGGGATTAGTAGGATAGTTTTTTCAGTAAAAAGATCTACATGTATATATTGAAAGAAACTGTTTGCCAACAAGGACTAACTGGACTGTGAATTATTTGTACATAATTTTATAAAGTGAAGACCGACCAAGCTGATATATTATCTCATTGTAGAAAATGGCTTTCATTTTGCTCATCTATTGTCCTTTGTAACAGAAAATATTCTGTATGAGTGTTACCAGAAGATGACATGTTATATTCTTAATGTTTTATAAACAGCAGTGTCATCTAATCTTGCGTGGAATGGAGAAAAGGTTTGGCATGACACAGAAATGAAAAACAGTTAACTAATTACAAGTCTTTAATTCTAAAGAAAACTCAGCAGGATTATTGTTATCAACCTGATGAAGAACAGGCTCATGGTAATAAAATGAAAAGGAGGAGATAAGCAGGGCAAGGAAAGTTTAGTTTGAACGAGTGCCGTTTTACTGTCATACAACAAAAGGCTGCAAAAGACAGTATGACATGAATCCTGCGAGTTCATACTATAGTCAGAATTTTCAACGTGAGTATTTACACGCTTCAAGTATTTAAGTATTTTTCAATAAATGTTGGATTAGTGATGAGCTTGAGTGTGAAACAGAAAAAAAATAAACTGTCATTCAAATCCCGCTTTGAAACAAAAGCCTCAAAGAAAAGATTCCGCAGGCCACACTAAATCCAAATTAGCTCTGTCATGGTTATCTTGGAGTTGTTGGATGTCAGTGTGAGCTTATTGGAATATGTCAGAATAGGTGTGGAAGGTGAGTGACAGGCTCGTTGTTGTCGCAGCTTGAGCTGCCACAGAATACCCTGCGGGGATGTTAGTGTCACTACACAGGCCAAGGCACTGATGCATTGTAGCCCCCAGCTGATGTTCTTTCACCTCGCTACTGGGAATTAAAACAGTAACCCAAATATTTACCTCCCTCTTTGGCTGTGTTGCACGTGTTTCAGAGACAATAACAAAGTACAGACTCATCAAGACTTTGCACAAAAAGTGTTATAATGCATCTCAAATGTATACACTGGAAGTCTTGCCGGAGGCCTTGATGGGTTTCAGTAGCAGCTCAGATGGACACTGACCTCCTTTAGCAGAGCGAAGACAAAAATAGATGACATTTGTTTAATATCGTACTAATACATAACAGGTTTCACATTTTTTTCATCTGTCTGCGTTGAAGGTATTTCTGTGATTTCCTGAGAGAAAAATTCAATGAAATCCATCTCCTCCAGCCAGATGGCTCCGTGGCTACCTCCCTGCTCTCTCGCTCCCAGCACCTCCCTTCATCTGCCCACTCTCCTTCTCTGCTCTCTTTCAAATGTCACTTTGTTTGATACACAGGGGTGAGGGCCAGGGAGGAGCGCAGACAGAGATTTGGCCTAGTGAGACGTTTGCTTTATCATAGATTTGTTTAATCCAAAACCTCTCCTTGGATGAAAATGTGCCAGACTCCCCCGGATCGGTTCTTTCTGGAGGCATTTTGCCAGTTCATTCCAATAAGTAGTTCATCGGGGCCTGCAGCCAATGGGACATACTGTATGAGAACATTTGCACACATTTGAGAACACACATTTTACAGATAGACTCTTCAACTCTGAGGCAGTATAGAAAGTACTGAATTGAAACTGAAATGCTATGTGCGGTATTTGGCCAAGGTCTGCTTCATCTCAGTCCCATCTCCTAGCACAGGCGAGGTGAACGGCGGTTTGTCGCTGTGTGTTGTTTGTAATTGAATCCTTCCACATCTCTCTGGAAAGCCATTAATCATTCACCTAATTGAGTCACGGACCAGTAATTAGCGGTGATTGGGAGCACGATGGTTGGAGTGATTCCCTTTGATTTGACACTCTTTAACTGCGGTACGGCAGCCGTTGGGAGCACATCCACAGCGCCCCCTGTTGAGCCCGACAGCTCCCCTGGCACATCAATTCTCCATGGTGATCAAAGCCAAGAACCTGAGCCATTGCCACATGCAATCTCATTTGTTCTTCAGAGGCAAACTCCCACACATCTGCCTCTGTGATCCACACATGACCACATGGAGGTCAGAAATACTCACAAAGACCCTTTTTTTTTTAAATAAAAAAGCAAAACAAGGATTCACACAATGGCTCCTGAATGAAGCTCAATTAAAAGATATTAGCCAATGTAAATGAAGGAAAGAGGATATTCTGGAAAAAGAAAACACTTGCCTATATTCTAATTAAAATGATAACAATTAATAAGATTAGGTCCCTCACTCAGCCAAGCTCAGTAGCCACACAATTAACTTTCTCCTTATGCAGCTAATCAGAGCGTGCACAGAGAAAACCTCAGCATGGTCAAACACGGTATGAAGATGGCGTTAAATGTGCTTTATGTTCTTGGCCATCTCTTGCTATACCCATTCATTTATGTTAGACCGTAAGGTAATGTTAACACAGACTGTCCTCCTCCTCCTTCTGTCTAACTGCAACCTTGTAGCAAAGCCTGCTTCCCTCGTGTCAAGGCTCTAAAGATCCCTCCCTAGACAGCCACCTAGATTTAGTCTGCATCTTTTTTTCATTTGGACAGTTTGTAGGAAGTGCATGTGATGGTTATTATTTTGTTTCAGATGACTGGAAACTTTGTGCCACCAGGGATGAAAATGTGGAAATAAATATGGATTACAGTATCTCATAGGTACCCGTGTGATGGAGTGCCAACATGCTCAGGGTGTGCGGTATCCTGCCACTCACCCTTTGCCAGATGACAACAAGTCCTCATCGCTAAATCAAAAAATAGGCTTGCCAGTGCTCCCCAGAATGATCCTCATGACTACAAAGTGACTCATAATGCATAATGCCTTTATAATGAAAGCATGTTTTAGGCAACTGCAACTATTTGGTTGAGGTTCAACAAAGATCACAGCTATGGTTAAGGTAAGGGGAAAAACGCCTTAAGGGCTGAAAGAAACTAACATGGGGCGTGATCCTTGGTCGGCAGTGTCGAGGTCTGAGGCTTTTCCAAGCAGGATAATACTGTGCTTAACAGCAACAACTCTCCCCCCATGTGACCTTGGGTCAATTGATGACATCTGAATGGGATTTATACTTGTGGATCAGCTCTATGCAGAGCCCACGCCGTAGCCTATGCCGTTGTGAGCATTTATACTTGTGTGGTGGTCTGTGTGTGTCACCCGGCACTTACAACTCTAAAACACTCATTGGTGACGGGGTTCTATGAAGTGCTGTAACGTTTAGTTGATTCAAAACACACATTAAATACACATTAAACATGGCTTAATAGCTACAATTTCAAACAAAAGTACACAAATCAGCTTCACTATAACTCGCAGCATTCACAGACAAAGCACTTGTCTTTTGCTGGACACATTTTCCCCACAAATACAACATGCTAACATTATTAGCACAAGCCTATGGCATTTTACATTTTATAAATTAGCTTACCGGCTAGCGGACTTTTCCTCTACTCATATGAAGCCAGGGACAACAGCAACATTTAACAAAGGTGATGTTACAAGATTCGGTTCCATTACAACTCACAAGGTTCAACGACAACACAACTGTCTTATACTAAACACATTTTCCAAACAATTATAACATACTAACATTATAAGCACAAGCATATGGCATTTTACGTTGTATAAATTAGCCTAGTAGCTAGAGGACTTTCCCCTACTCGTGATGCCATGGACAACAGCAAACAAAGGTGACGTTTCAAAATTTGGCTTCATTCCCACTCACAAGGTTCACAGACACAACAACTGTCTAATACTAAACACGTTTCCTAAACAAATGTAACATGCTAACGTTATTAGCACAAGCTTAGGGCATTTTAAATTGTATCAATTAGCCTAGCGATGAGTGGAGATTTCCTCTGGTCATATGAAGCGAGGATGAATCCTGAAGTATAAATCCCCAATGGATAAATCACACACAAGACTTAAAATGCTATTTTTGTGGAGGTTTAATTGTCTTCACAGTTTATTGTTCCTTATCTGTGAATTTAAAGTAAATAAGAGCTTTGTTTCCACTGAGAGAAATGGTTTCAGCTTACAAAAATAGACAGGAGGTCTGCAAGTGTAGTTACATTTCTGGGGAGGTGCATGTCAGTTTACAGCATAGGTACGGCGTTGAGTCAACGCAGAAGTATAAATCCCGCATGAGTCAGTTCAATTCCCTGATAAGGGGCTGTTAGATATTTTGACACACAACCAAAACTTTCTGAAAACAACAGTGATTCTTCATGACTGGTTAACATGTCAGAAAATCTTCAACATGGGTTGTTTTAAACATTTCAAAAGGATAAGCAATCCTGTCATGTGTCTGGTGAGGACAGTCTCCAGAACACATCCAGCCAGATAAGCCAGTACAGAAAAATGTGTATATGGATGTTTTCATCTGAATGCAGATATGCAACACTGCATATAGTCAATCTCAACAATGTTGGAAGAAGCAGTGCAGTGTTGGCAAACAAACATACATGAGAAGATAAGTGGTAAACACACACACACATACACACACACAGACAGACGCAGGAGGGTAATCTGGGAGTTGACCTGGTGAGCACTGCTCGGCTAGATAAAGGAGATTATCCGCATTGTGGTGAGATGGGACCTGGGTTCAGCGTGTGTGTGTGTGTGTGTGTGTGTGTGTGTGTGTGTGTGTGTGTGTGTGTGTTTGTGTACACACTTGTTTTCAGTGTGAATGTACACATGCACTCACTGTGTGTTTACTGCTGATGTGTCTGTGTGCCATATGTGTGTACATGTTTGTGTACCCGAGTTGTGTTGCAGCATACCGAGCAACAGAGATGAGGGATTATCTGGATTTTCCAAGTGGGATTTTCAGCAGGGTAGCAGAGAAATACTACTAAGTCGCCTTCACCCCCTGACCTCCAGGGGCAAAGGCGGCCTCCCAGGCTCTTGACGCCTGGCTTACCGCTCCCACATGGGGTTTTTATGGACAGGCTGCCCCTACCTGGACACTCAGGACACTGTGGCTAAAGTCAAGGGGTCGGGTAAGTGAGCATCTTGTGGGAACTCTGTAGCCGCACAATAAATTAATCATTTTTATTACTTAGAAATCATGATTTATAAAGCTTTTAAGTCAACTATGCTTACCTTAATAATATTATCTGTCATGTACTGTAGAGGCATTTCAACCAATTGCCATGTTTTGTCTATTTTCTGGCATTGTGTAACTGCAGGTCACATGACACCCTTGGCCCCAGAGAGATTGTTGCCATTGACATCCATTATAAATAGGTATACATCTATGAAGAAAAAAAATTAGGCATTGCTCGTGCAGGCAAAGTTGTACACACACAAGAACACAAAAATTGTAAATCATCAATTAAACACATCAATTAAAAAACATCAACACGGCCAACTAGCTCCCTGGATACCAGGGGTTGGCATAGCAACCAATTAGGCAAAGCTAGCAATTCATTATGTTAACAGCATGGCTAGAACACATCTTCAGCTAATAGGATTACTTGGCTCAGTCTACCTGTTGTATGGCATTAGTCATGTTGTATGGATATAAATATATGTGATTTAATGATAACATAAGTCTGATGGAAGTCCTGGCCTAAGTTGTCGTCATTGCAATCAAGAGAATTACCTTACTGTTAAATGTTAAAGAAAAAAAAATACAGCAGTCTCCACATAATCCTACCACTAAACAGAAGCCCATCTGTGAAACTCTCTGTATTCTATTTACATCCCAGGTAATTTGAACAAGAAAACTTTCTCAAAACAAGCAGCAGCTGCATCAGTAGACCCTCTCGAGGTCCTCCAGATACACATCCAACAACGTGAGGAGGAGCGAGACAGACCCGAGTCTGAAGCGTCGAGAAGGAACTGAAATGAGTCTAGGGCTTTATTAAGAAGACTCTCAGATTGATTTCTTGTCAGCGAGCGTCCATGCTGATGAGATCGATGCAGACAAGATGGGAGGTAAAGATGGAAGGAAGCAGGAGAACAGAGTGAGAGATCTTTCCATTCTTGGAGTTGCCTCTCCGTTGCCTACGGGCCCAGACAGGCTGATCGGCGCTGAGCAGAGCTGTCCTCTCCTTAAGTAATTAAGACATTTCTGGGAGGTCTCTATATCCATATTTGATGAAGACCCAAGCTACAATTAAGATGAGCCCTTCTGTGGGGGCTGCGGGAAGCCTGATTGATAGTTCCCACACAGCGAGGCTGATAGGGTGGTGGGTCAGTGAGCTGGCGGCTTCCTCTGCAGAATACCCTTTAACCCCTGCCTAGGGTTGGTGAGTCCCCATCGGGAGCTGAATATGGATGTTCTACATCTGCTTGTTAATGAATTAAAAGACCAATTTAGGTCTCCTCGGCTCCCAGAGGAGTTGATTTCATCTCCTTAACGATTGGCCCCCGTGAACCCGGCTCGGCATTGCTGCATTTTATCATAAGTTATACCATCAGGGAAGCCTATTAACAATGACTGGAGCTGAAAGGTGTGAATAGGTGCAGAGAGGAAAATGCCTCAGGTTAGAATTAGCCTAATTGTTCATATGAAACTTCAGTTAACTATGTGAAAGCAAACTGGGGTGTTGTCATTGGCCTCTGCCCCTTTAATAGTATGATGCTTTTTTTTTCTTTTCACTGTTATTTGATGCTAGAAAAATCCTTGACTGCGCAGACACACATGGCCTAATGTGTGTGATGTGTGCATGATATGGAATTATAGGGGAGGCAAAAGAAAGTGTGAAAATATTCAGTTATATTTTTTCAATCCAGGTGCAAATATATGCTGTGTACACACATCATATATTGTCACATACGGCTTTTCACAGTGAGATTAAAGTTAGCAGGACTGGCTCTACTGGTTTTAAATCTGAACTCCATCTCTGCTCAGTATTTCACTGATAAACGTCCGATCCGTCACCATACTTCTAAGCAGAAAAGAGGCGGCTCCAAATGGCACAGCAGGAACTTCAAAATTCATCTTTAATAAAGATGAAAATACAAAGCTTCCGAGCGGGTAATTAAAAACTTTGCTGCACGTAGAGCTTCTCAGGCCTCACTTCATTTTATGATAATGATAATTGAAAGATGGGGGAGGAAGGACTAAATTACAGAGCTGGATTAACAAAATGCCCACGCCGGGTTCTAAATTCACTCTCGTTACACTTGTGCAATAGCGGTTCACAGCACCAAGCCTCTGGTTATAGCACACTGACTCGATTACCACCCTCTTAATCAAATTCTTCCTCCTCAATTGCATTTGCAGCGGTTTAAAATGTGTTTCTCTTCTCGCACTATTAAAACTCTCCCCTTAGGTCAGGATACGCTTCAGCTCTAGAACAAAGTACCTTTAGTTTTTTGAGACCAAAGGAAATTCCTAAATATCCTCATGTTTATGGGCTCAGAAATTAGTCTTTTTCAATATGATACCGCATGAAGTCTTTTCACTTGCATTAGTGGTATGTAACTCTACTGTGAGGCCTGAATGTGGTAACTGGCACAAGCTTAGACATTACAGGGGTATGGTTGAGCCTGGAAAGGTCACCAATTTAGCTCAGTTGAGAAATATTGCCTTTTATTCGAGAGCTACTATTAAGTTACACTGGAGCCAGGCATTATTATGAGAATTAAAAAATCCAGTAATGTCCCTATACAGAAATATGGCTGATTTAACACAACCTTGAGCAGTGTAAAGTCACAGTGAAAGTCATCAACTCTGGTGAAATACTGTATATGCTGTGAACAACTGACCGCATTATTTGGACAACAGAAATGTATAGAAGGATTAATTTATCTGGATTTGATAAGTTTATATATATATTTAATCTTTAGATAATATCTTATCTTTGGAGAGTCAGAGCTTGAGCTAAAATAGAGATAGTTTCCTGTCAACAAGTGACGTCAATTTTGAGAAATCCATCCTGTCAGACAATTTACTTTGACCTCTAGTGTTACTGGATTGGTGTAAAGCTGCAGCAAGTTAATTTTTCCAAGTGGCTATCTTCTTTCTAGCCTAGGTTTTGTTGGTGTACAATGTATTTCCCATACAACAAATGTGACCAGTTCTCTATGGATTGGTTTGGTTTGGATGGGACTGTTTGACATAACTCCTGATTTAATTGTATGCAAATGTGTTAGTTTTTATTATTTTTTGTCATTCATTTGTTTTGAAATTTGCTACAGTGACAGCATACCAGTAGGGTTCCTCCATGTCTTGCAGCTATCAATAACTAATTATGAAAATCCTTCCAAACAGGCAAGATGTCAGCATTTGGTTTATGTCACAGAAGGTGTTTATTTTATCTTATTTTTATTCCCAAATACTAGAGTTATCTGCAAACCATCAGTAAGAAAAGCATTAGGGATTTAATTTCAAAAATAACAATATGGGACCTTTAGCCTTAAAGTGTAGCAGTGGAGGTGCTCAGAAATGGTGCACATATGGTATTGTGCATATGCAAACAGTCCAACAAGTAAATGTAGGTGCGTAAAGATGTCTACAACTCCACAGCCTATGAGTTATGACGACTCATACTGACCACCGTCAAAGTGTCAGCCATCATCTGCATACAAGGGGCCATCTGTATATGTGTTCTGGACGTCTGCCATGTCATGCATGTGACAACATTAAGGGGTCCTGCAGAGAGTTGCTCTAGCAAAGTGTTACTGCTTTGTTCTGGCGCTTGTATGCTCACTGACCTGAACCAAAGGGTCTCGCTCAGAAGAAAGCAAACCCGGCATCGAGCCCCCTGTCAGACGCCCACGGGGCTTCTGCAATCATATAAAAACACAGGGAAAAAAACTGTCACATGGCCTTCATCATAACGCTCAATACAAGGACATATGGGTAATGTTTTAAAAACTGGAAAGAGTTAGAAGTAAATGTATAAACTACTAGTAGGATATGGGTGATAATATGCATACTAGGGGATATATATCAATAATGTAATGGGGAGAAAAGTTTTGTAGTCTGGCCAGTATCCCTTGGTAATGACACTTAGTTTACCGAATGAACTGCTGTGAACATTGGTCAAAAGAAGTCTAACTGGGCTGGATCACATGAGCAGTTGGGCAATCATCTGGTTAGGTTATTTTCCCATTGGAAACCATTCAGAAAATGCTGCCTTGTACCCAGATCCAAGCGGTTACTCTGATGAGTACCAATTAGGGCTGGGTGATATGGGCAAAAATCTATAACTCGGTATTTACAGGCTGACTGGCAATACACAATATATATATCTTGGTATTTCCTACGAAATGGGCTACATGTTCAGTTGCAAGTCAAAGCTACATTTGAGATGTCATGAGCACTGTCATAAAAACAGACTGTGATCAAAATAAAATGGAAAGACTGGGATTTTTTTCCCTGTTTGAAAATATACAGCTGCACAACATGTATATGAAAAATGATGACAATAACTTTTTGCACACACTGTAGCACTGGAGCTACAGAGGTTTAAAGGTTTGCAGCACAGGACACAAAACTATAACATGAGTATAAAGTTATCAAGTAGGTTTGAAACAATTAATAACCTTTGTGGGGGGAGTTAAAAGTCATTTTCCATGGCCTTTCAAATTAATATAGTGCTGGAAAACCTATTTATTTATTTAGGCTATCAATCTTATTTATGCACAGAGCATCAACAGAGAGGCCGAGGGAGGGAAAGAACAAGGGACACTTTGTCTGTGTTATATACGTCTTGTTGTTGCAGCAATTTTTAAACAGATCTGCCCCCTAGCATCCAGGCGCTGTCTCCATGACACACATTAGAATAAAACTACCAAGAAGAACGGCAACACACCATGATATACCTCACACACGCATGCTATATGATCACACACAAACTAGCAGCACAGCGCTGGACTGCACATGTGATACTGCGGTATCTTCATTCATCTCACAGTCTGATTTAGCGTAGCTAGTGGAACATATAGACTGACGTTGCACTGTAGACTAATTAACAGACAGATAAACAGTAGCAGCATTGTGTCTCTCTTACTGTTGCTGGAGAACCTGTAAGTGAGTGGGGCGGAGCTGTGCAGAGAGGAGAGATGAACACTGGTATGCGTTATGTAATGCAACTTGACCCTATATCGATATAAACCGCGTTGTCTAAATGTATATCTTGCTCAAAAATATATCGATATATGGTACATAGTCATTAAATCGCCCAGCCCTAGAATGATCTAGTGATTATAGACGTGAGAGAATGTGAAACTTGGATCCAAGGTATGACAATAAGAAGGGTATTCATTATTAATACAGTACAGCAAGATTTTAAAGTAGGGAAAATCACTTCTCCAATATTGTGGGTAGCTAACTGTGGGTAAATGTCGGTAGTTAACTATGTATCTCTTTCTCTCTTTCTGTTTTGTTCATGCACACTTTGTCATTGATGAATGAATTGATAGTAGACAGACTTGAATAGAGACGCCAATTAGCAGACTTACAAACAGTAATCCTGCTGCTCACAGATAATCACAACCACTTAAAAAATGCTGTTGTGTGAAATCATCTAAAAGTAACAATACTGTAGAGCCCATAAGATAACATTATTGCTGTGTCTTTATAAGTCCAGATGTCAATATGCGTCTTGGCTGCGCTGTTTAACTCAACTTCATGACTACAAGTCGGATATGGACATATGGAGCTCAGTCTACCTGCTCTTTTAGTCAAGATTTCATTGGGAGACATTTACACACACACACACACACACACACACGGACATTCAAAAAGTCTCCCACAGCCTTGAGGCTCTCTGCAGAGGCCCTCTGCTAAATTAATAACACAAGTCCCTGGTCTAGACAGTGTAGATAGTGTGTTCTCCTCTCTATGTGTGTTTTGGTGTCATGAGAGAAGAGTGCTTGATTTATCAACAGCTAGGCCAGGAGTCCGCAGAGAACGAGCTGACTGATCGAGCTCTTTCAATCTGACAAGGTCTCAAAGACAAGAGCAAGCGGGAGAGGGAGGAAGGAGTGGAGAGACAGGGGCAGACAGGAAGGATTGGGCAGCTATAAGGTTTGAGAGCCAGATGATTTAGAGGTCTAATATCAGCCGTTATTGCTACTCCTATTCTTGAGTTTCCTAATTTCCCCCTAATGGAATCCTCACCCATCACTGAGCATACTGATCGCCTGTTAAACAGAGCCTCTCTCGACCAATCATTACGAGGCACATAGCTGTCAACCGCCTATCAGATATGGGGAAAATGGGAATTTCTGAGCATGACAAATCAGATAGGGGTGTTTGAGAAAAGTTCATAAGTTGAAAAATGTCCTCGGAGGCACCGAGGATTAAGAAATGGGGGGAAAGCACAAAAGTTTAGGATGTTTTCGAGCTCTCATCTGGAAACAGGAAAAACTTGCTGTAATATGTTTGCCTCAGACAGGAAACGGTAATTGTTTATGGGACAGACTGATGACACTAAGTTGCCAGTTTATTAGGTACACCCAGAGTACAGTTACTGCAATTCAACACAGCCCTGCAATACACTAATCATAATATTCAGCTGTTGTTGACAATATGTCAGAGAGATGCTGATTCAGCTTTTAGAGGCTGTATTTTGCGGTGCTGTTGAATCGCAATTAACATTTTTGCATTAATGCATTATGAGAAATTTCACGCAAAAATCATTACTGATCACAAAGTGCATTTATGTGCATCTACTGTATGATACTCTCGATAAAAGCATTAAACAAAACCTACTGACACCACACAGTTCCAGGCAGAGCACAACCCACACAAACATGTGTAAACACTGACATGTGATACACAACTAAGTATATCACCTTCTTCATTATTCATTCATTAAACCAGAGCTATTTAATCAACTCCTGGGACGAAGCCCTCGCAATGAAAGATGAGCTCACGCAAGGTGCTTGTTTACACAAAGACTCCGCCTCCTTCCTCGTCGTGTCGGATCATCCAGGCAAGCTCTTAACACGATTATGAATCCATACTTAATGAGCACATAAAACACGGCAGGGATTATCAACATGTAGCTGGGGCTTCCATTGTTGGATGCCGAGGAACACAGAGCCACTTGTTTCTGAGTGGGTTGAGAGTTTTGGGCCAAGGCCACCTCACTTTCTGTCATTTTTCCTTTCCCCCTTCAGTTTAGAGGCAGCAGGCCAGGGCTCCTGTGGTGTAATGTAATGTTAAATGAATCTGCCATGCTGTAAACCTGTTAGGAAGTTTTAAAAGGCCCGTACGGGACCAGTGGGGTGAAAGAGACACAGACGCAAGGCATCGAAGGAGAATAGTGAAAGAGACTCTTTCTCTTTTTCTCCTTACCGATTCTACATCCATACCATCCAGCTGAGGTTTAGAGTGGACTGTAGCTGTGTGTGCTTCATCGCTGTCAACTCCACCTGGCAAGGGTCAGAGGCATTCACTTGGTTTTTTGGAAAGAGAAGAGGTACACAGGAGAAAAGGCAGACGGTGGAGAAGTGGAGGGCTGGTAACAGCAGAACGAAACGAAGCAGGAAACATGTCCAGACGTTGTTGCAAAGCAGAGCAGGACCCTCAGGCGTTGTGCTAGTCCAACTTGACCAAATGGCCTCTTTGTAGCCTGGTCACGCTTTACTTTCACGGGCTTTATTCAGGTGTTTAGTTTCAGGTGAGGATGAAGGAAAAGCCTGGTAGTCATAGTTACTAAGTAGCGAGGTTTTCAGCAAAGGGTCGGTTACATTTAAATACCCAAAGCATCTGTTGTTGCTCAAAACTGTGGTTAAAGCCCAAGTATAGTGGATTTGTATATCATCCTTGGGCGGCAATAAACCAACCAGAGAAAGCCGTTAGAGAGGGCCTTTAATTACCCCTTTACAAATTGACTGTAAGTGTAGCAACCTGCTTTGTTTATATTGCTTTCTGCAAGTATGTGGACCCCCACTGCAACTTTATCTTCACTTCTTAATTGAGCAGTTGTTTGCCAGAGACTAATCTCCAAGGCTTGTGTACACAACAGTCCTGAAAGATGCTGCAAATTAAAGACTTATCTTAATCCTCTCCTTCCCAAAACATTAGCCTTTTAGATCAGGACAATTCGAGCCGAATGTTTTTGTCTCTGTGTGGAGGAAGCGTAAAAATGGTACTTTCAAGCAAACCTGAATTGGCTTGTGCTAAAATATGCATGTAAGACTAAACCAGTCAACTTCATTGTCGGAGCACAGGTTAATACATGCGTGAGGATACTTAAGCCATATAAGATTGCCTCTAAATGCATTCGTGGACGCTTCCTGGGAAACACAATAGCACTTAATGTAGCAATTTTATGCTTCGCTCAAACGCCCATCAATACCTGTGTCTCAGGTGTAACTTGTTCCCCCGACAAGGCATGAACACCTGTCTCTCTAATCCTACCAATTAACCTGGGGACTAGCCACTAGCTTGGGTTACATCCAACACGGCTTGCCCATCCTTTATCCCGGCGCGTCAGCCTGTGCAATCTTCTAATCAGAGTAACCCAATCCCCGACTTCTATCCCCTGTCCAAGCTGAAAAAGGGACAGACGCGACTGGGAGGGAGACAGATCCTGCCTTTATGTCTGCCAGCACTAGCATTTGGCCCCTTATCCAAAAGCGACTGCCCATCCACACCCACCACTATCCCTTTTTTTTCTCCCACTTTCTTTTTCTTGAGATGCAGTTCACATTCTGGTTTATACCCCATCTGAGCCTGTATTCCAGTCACAGATGTAGTGGAGGAATTATACGGGACAGGTATTAAGCTGTGATTTATTTATCTGAGATTGAAACCAGACCAGCGCCTGAAGCCTGTCATGTGGTTTGACTGCCCGTAGCTCAGCCCATAGTCTTACACAGCAGTGCACTTGTTCCAAATAGGACCATGTCCCCAATGACCACACTCAATTCATATCGATCTCTGGAATATCATCTTTAAAAGACACCCCGAGGTTCATATCGACCATGGAAAAGCTCCCCGGAGACAGGAGCACAACAAGAGGAGAACAATATAAGTACATACAAGGCCAGTGGCTACATGTCAGATAAAGTGTCAGCTTATTCCTATCTCTGTGCCTGTAGGCTGTGACAATTAGCCACAAAACCTGTGCTGTCCTTTACCCGATTCCACAGACGCCATAGTAACACCAATGAGATATGCTGGAAGACAATGGAGGACAGATGAAGAAGGTAGCAGGTGAAAAGGTCTTGTGGGAATGGCTATTACAGGATGTGGCAGAGTAGCTTTGCTACAGGGGCCACTGCTGGTAAGGTTGTATTGATCCATCTTTCTATTCTCTTTCCTTCAATTTAGAAAGTAGATTGTGAGGGAAAGCACCAGAGGAAGTAAAACTCTTTATATTGTCTTGGCTTTGTTTCTCGATGCATTATACAAATTAAGAGGTTGACGAAGCGGGGGGAGGAGCTACGGCAAAGTACAGGTTTCGCCCTGTGGCAAAATGGTAACCCCACACCCTTTTTCTGGCGGCCAGCTCCTGCACATAAAACCAGCTCTCTGGGAGGAGCTTCCGGGGCCGCGCTGATATGGTCAATCAGTTTAAAAGCTTATAAAAGCCTCTTCAGATTAGGCTTTTCAACATATCAGGATGCTGGTAAAAAAAAAGGTTTTGCTTCCTTGGTAATGCTGGCTGGCAAAGTGTAGCTCATAACAGTTGAATGATTCAAGGTTTTGAACATACACGTAATGGCGAACGCAGCCTCTCTCCCGCCACAGCAGCTAAAGCAGTTGTCCTCTGCTGAAATGAGTCTGCTCATAAAGCTCAGAATCCAGGAGGGGAAGTTTTCTGTTTTAATGCGTGTAATATGCCATTTTTTAATGCCGAAGCGGCCCCAACCCATATTGTTTGAAAGCACATACCACATCATTCCAAAAAGCTGCTGAAAAAAATATTAGCAGCGTCCAGAGGGTTACAGTTCCCGTGTGTACTGTGAAGGTCTGGACACAGAGGAGGCTGATGAGGGGTGCAGGATTTTGGAAGAGACGTAAGACAAGCTGGACGGTCGGAGGCCTATGCTGCAGAGATCATTTGATATATAAGGGGTTAGGTGTCCTGTATAAATGTTTAATCACTGTCTGGGCTCCTGGTCGTTAACCTCCTTGACAGTGAACTAGAGATGGAGGACCAATGATACTTCTGTCTAAACATTGGGCAATTACCTTATCACATCTTAAATCCTCAGCCTACAGGGGAACGCTCCTCCAGGAGGCTTCATGGGCACTGCACACAGTCGTCCTCTGACAAACAGAGCAGCTGTTAGGGTCAATGACACACTTCAGTTGCTGTCACTTATCAGTAAACATAGATTGATTCCCTTGGTTTCATATAGCGTGTGTGCGAGAATGTGTTTATGTGCCGCTAAGTCAATTTAGGAGCTTACAGCAAGAAACCTTATGAGATAGTAAAGTTTGCAGAACTTTGTTTAGATCAAAAACAACATTGATCTGTGACCTTTAGCTCTGCCGGCCAGCAAATGCAACAAAAACACCCATTTTGTGTCTGCTTGATGACATAGATAATGCTGACGCCAGGAGCCTTAAACGACATCTGAGAGCCAGGGATCAGGTTTAATCAAATCAAAGCTACTGCACCCATGGGAGGAGATAGTTTTTGAAAAGGGTCCTTAGCATGGCATTGTCTGTCTAATTTGGAGCTGAAAATAGTTGCATGAGAATGGGACGTTACCCGTTTATACTGCATGTGTGCAAGCTAAAGACTGACATAGGGGCAGTTCCAGCAAAAATGCTGATGTTGCAGTGTTGTTGTCTTTTGCTTTTGTAATGAATTTAATTGTGTGATGAAATGATTTGGGCTGTCCGTGGTGAGAACAGAATTTAAACTTGGAAGAGTTGCATGTTGCACTCAGGTGTTGCATTAGACTTTCTTGTTTTGTCATTTTGACAGGGTTAGGGCTGGGAAATTAATCGAAACCGACACTAAGAACCTCTAACTAATGTAATCTTGCCCATGTCGATGAATTCTTTTTTTTTTTTTTTTTTAAATTGNAACCGACACTCAGAACCTCTAACTAATGTAATCTTGCCCATGTCGATGAATTCTATTTTTTTTTTTTTTTTTAAATTGTGTTAATGCTTTCCCCCAATGTGTGTGTTTATGTACTGTTCCCTTAAAAGCATACTAATGCATGTGTAGTCACGTGACTCCGCCCCGTCCAGTCTGTGACACTGAGCCAACTGAGCAACTTGAGCAGCTTGTGCCAAAGAGAAATGCCGTGTCCGTCGCACATTTTGGCTTTCTCACAGAACAGAAGGAAAATAAAATGTAAACACTGCAGAAAAAAAAAAATGTTTTGGCAACCAAGAAAATGGAAAGAAATGATTGACGCCATTTCCTACTACATCACAAAGGATATGACTGCCATCACTAAAATATTTTTTTTCCAAACTGCAGTGCCAAATATGTACAACTCATGTCGTAAAAAGCAAGTGATGCAAATTATTTTTTACTTTTGAAATGGCATTATCTTAAAAAAATATTTGTTTGCAAGAGATGTAAGTTATTATTTTCTACTTTTTGACATGGCAATATTTTAAAAAATTGTTTGCAAGAGATGCAAGTTATTATTTTCTACTTTTTGACATGGCAATATTTTAAAAAATTGTTTGCAAGAGATGCAAGTTATTTATTCTATACTGTTTTAGAGAACTTAATTTTTAATTAATCAGTTTTTAATTTTTGAAGAGATGCAAGTCATTTTCTAATTTTGACATGGCAATATTTAAAATAATTTATTTTGTTAACAAGAAATGCAAGTTATTTATTTTCTGCTTTTAGGGAACTTGCTTTTCACATTAAAACTAAAATGTGACCTATTTCGTAAGACGTTTTCATTTCAAGTGTGCTTTGATTTAAAGAATTAAAAAAGAAAAAATTTTTAAAAAAAAATCATTTATATTTTTTTTTATAGCTGGAGTTTTTATGAGCACATTTATGTGTGTAGGGACATCTACATAACTTTTTTGAAGGGACATCAAAGGGTTAAATCACAAAATATTCAATAAATAATCAGAAATACTCCATCTGTGTGTGTTTCCTTCAATTGTTTTAAAATCACATAAATTAGATATACACTCTTTCATTAGAAAGTATCACAGCTTTAATAGCTGAGCATATTTACAGTATACAAAACTTGTCAGTGAACTATGAGGACAAAAACCAAAATTAAAATAATCCTTCATTCATCTTAATCAAGGGAAAATGTTAAATTAATCGTGATATTGATTCAAGGTCATATCACCCAGCCCTTTATTGAAATTTTCATTTTTAAGTGATAATAAGATATTTAATAGCATTTATTTTTCATTTTTTAATCAGTTAATGTGAAATCTGGTTGTATTTACTGGCTTAGCCAATCAACATGCACCTACCAATCACATCCGGTACCAGCTGTATAAATATGCTGATCTACTTAAATTACATTTGTGCATCTGGGCTCATCACACACAAAGAGTAGCCTCATTCCACACAGATACAGTGGCTGCTGGTCTTTGCCCCTGTTTGTTAATTGCCAAAAACAACCTGGTAAGCCACAGCATCAAAGGCAAATCAGTCCTCTGGGTCTGGCAGCGTCTGACACGTGAAAATAAGCATGTTTGTGTCAATGTTTGATCACTGAACTCTTTATGTGAGCATCTAAAAAAGCACATTGGCTTTTCCATTTGAGGGGATGTATTGTGATCCAGGAAATAACTGCATGAGAGACTTTCTCCAAATTGTCTGCAGGAAGTATAAAAATTGCTTCCTCCAGCAGCACTTCATGAATCTTGCTTGAGAAATTGGTCGGCTCCGCTGGGGAGGCCAGAACCTTGTCACCAGGAAGAGGTGGGACATGGCAAAACTGCAGCACAGTAAAGTACAGTGCTTTTGAACATGAACTGCACACACACACACACTCACGGCTACTTGGTATATGTCCATGTGACTAATGTAAATGGGCATAAACAAGCGAAACGCACGCCCAAGCCCGACTCGCCCATCCAACCCCCCACCGTTACCACCACCACACTCATTTTCACACCCACACTAGAGGCATGACTCACCCCCTTTCCCACCGTGCAGCTATTCCATTACGGCAATGTGATCTTAAACCCACAAAAAGGTCCCAATGCTCTGGTAGAAAAAAACATGGAAACACTACAGACAACAAAAAACCCTCCCGCTTACAGGAGCAGGAGAGGCACCAGGCCAAAATACTACCCAACAATAAGGCAATGGGAGTGTGTAAATTGACTCTCCACTAACTCACAGAGGAGGAGAGGCAGTGTGGGAGTCAAGACGGCATTAATGTGGCACTGAAAAACCTCAAACAGGATGAAAATATTTAAAAGTGGTATAAAAAACTGGACTCATTGGTTTTGACTCAATAATTCCTGTTTTCATGGCATTTGAATGAACAGAAAAATTCTGAGTGTGTGAGTGTGTGTGTGTTGGGTGGGTGAAGGGAATACAACAGTCCCAGGATGATGCTATGAACTTTGACCCTTTAACACTCTCATGACATGAATCTGGGATCTACACATTAGGTAGCTTTGGCGTGACATGGGGAAGCATGCATGCTTTCACATATGTGCAGTACATGTTCTCACACACACACACACACACACATTAACGCATGCCCAAGCATCAATGCCAGATTAGCCTCTTTCACTTCATTGTGCACGGCACCATATGCAAAGCCCCAGTCAATTCTCCCCGCATAGCATGCATACGATTTCCATTCTATTAGATGACATCACTGCACGTAGCCCGCAGTGGCTGGCTGAAACCAAAGTTTATTTCTTGGAGAGAGTGTGCGAACGTTTTTTAAAATCTCCTCCACCTCTCCCATGGGTGATGTTTTCCAAAGTGGACTCGCTAAGGCGTAGCAAACAAGAGAGAATGCCCAGGCTGGACTGTGAGGAAAGGCAGATCAATGAGACAGCTGACCAGCTCATGCGTAGCAGCTTTGTGGAGATAGTCCTCTGTGGACAGTTCTGCTTTGGAGACCTGAAATCAGTTTTCGGTGGTGGTATGGAGGAGGAGCGGGGGTTACTTTATCAGCGGTGGATCCCTCGGCGCATGAAGCATGTCACACAGGGAGATGGTGATGCTCTGAGGTGTGTGTGTGCTTGTGTGTTTGAGCAACAGAGAGGGAAAGACATGGAGGAATGAAAGTAAACCTCTGCAGTCAAAGAGGAGCTGGTAGCGCCAGGGTAGCTGGGGCAGACGGAAGAAAACAAGCCTGGCTCATGGGATGCCAAACATATCTGGCAACAATCTAAATCCATGACATTTAGGAAAACATTAACAGATTTAGCATGTGCCTGATCAAAAGGAAAAAATACCTGCATCAGTCTATCAGATGATGTCTGTAGTTTTTTGCCTATTGTCCATCACATGCTTCAGAGTTAACAATTAATTTCACATTTGTTAACATCATGTTTTTCATGGAACATTACTTTAAAAAAATAAAAAAATAACAAGGATATTAGAGGAACCAGAATTCTGCCAAGGTTTAACAAATTGAGAGCAGATGGGGACACAGGTATTGCCAGAGAAATAGAATATCCTTGGGAAACATTTAAACAGAGCTCCTTTTAATCTGTGCCTGTGCAGACGCGGTACAAGAGTTGAACAGAACAGGAGAAAGGTTATTACCATGGTAAATAGATGTGTGACTATATCAAACACACTGTAATAGTTTGCAAAGGTTCTTCACACAACAAAACAGCGTCGCTATTAGTCCGTTCAAATTGAAGGCCCCTTCCAAACACAGAGGTTAAAGTGTCAGAAATGCATTTTTTAAACAGGTTATATGACCCCATTTCACCATGCATCTGGGGCATTAAATTCAAATTATGCTGAATGAAAAAAAAAAATCAGAATAGCCTAAAAAGAGTAGTCAATGAGAAAAGTTCTACTCACAAAAGATAACAATTACCTGAGTCCATTTACATTTAGACTAGCATTTTGCAGCAATTTTCACGCATGTCCACAGGTACCAGACAGCTCGATGGAGTCTCACAGTTAGCGATAATGGTAATACACCATGAGTGGGGGCTTGAAAATTTAAAATTGAAGTGAAAAAAAAAAAAAAAAAAAGATTGTGCCAATGGCGCCTAATCAGCCAAGGAGAAACGTTGAGCGGGCTGACACAAAGCATTCTGGAGACCCAGTCAGTTCAAAAAGGCTCTCTCTTACTCTCGCCTTTGTCTTGTGCTAAGTTGTCAGTTCAATTTCCCTCAACTTTAATTTGCTCCTCGTCACCGGTGACCTTTTATTACCCTGCATAATTGACAAATACGGAGACCTTAGAACTTCATCTTTATCTTAATTATTTTTGTAGAAAGAGATGAAGGGTCTGTTTTCTGTCTTTGAGTTCTACTGAATTATAGATAAATAGTGGTAATAACTGCAGGGAAAAAATGGATTTTTAGGCCTCACAGTTTCTGAACCTAAAAATAATTAACTTAAAACCTGCATAGATTGAGTGTTGAGAGTTTGTCAGGTCGGTGGGGATGAAAGGATATATTTACAAAAGGGCTGCCCCCGACTAAGAGTTTTCCTTGTCAACCAATAGCCATCATTTAGGGCCACTAGTCGACCAGTTGCCTGCATGTTTACAATTAATTTAACTATTAAATGATATATTTTGGGCAGGGCAACACGATGGTTTGAGTTCAAGGTGTGAGAAAGAATAGTATCAGTAACATTGTTAACACTGTGCTACATTACAGAGAAATACAAAAACGTACTAATGAACCTTCATTAATATAGGCCTATATTTTATTAGTCTCTATATACAGACTAGGCAAACCCCGGAGATCTTGCCTCCGGAAGAAGAACGGAAGAGCCCTGGTTGCCGGTTGTAGGCTGTTTGTAGTCTGCGTGACTGACCAATCACGTTTGAGCCGGCTGCAGTTGTTGCCAGGTTAAACGCTCCGTGCGGGGAACTAACGAGGCGGAGTCTGAATCCATCGCAATGGTTCAGCATATTTACTTATATATAAACGGAAGTCGGAAACGGAAATTCGCCTCCTCAAACCGGAATGCCAAAAAATCGGGGGTCTGTCCCCAGAGGCTGGGAAGTCTGCCGGAAGTCAGACGCCGAATACAGCCGATGGGTTCCGAGAATGATATTTTATCTACAAGTGCACGTCACACACTGAGCGAGCTGCCTGTTAATGACTCTGTCGGCAAAGCAGTAATGGTTGTGCTAAGTGGCTAATGGGCATGTAGCTACTTCCATGTTTCACTAAGTGGCTAATGGGCATGTAGCTACTTCCATGTTTCAGATGATGGGTCATGTTTGTAGTCGACCAATGAAGATGAGTTTACATATCACCTTGGGTTCGTCCTTCACCTTCTCAAAATGATCCCACACTTTGGATTTCCTGTCCAACATGTTATTAACTAGCCTGTGGAATAACTGCAGGTACTAGCCCTGTAAATAAGGGGCCCTACACATGCCGTGTCTTTAACCACCTGGAAACCGTGAGTTAGGTGCTGAGTATTACTCTTGAGCCTTTTTTGTGCCAGCTTTCAAGAACTCGGCAGCAGGTTGTGTCTGAGGTTTTTAAGCAACCTTAACAAGCACCTAATAGCCTTTTTACCTAAAATCCTAAGTGCAGAACTGATCTTCTTCCAGGTGCTGTCCCTAGTCCCTGGGACAGATGTGAAGCTCTGGATAGCCCTGCAGTAAAAAGATCAACCTTTGCGTATTCATCAGACTGAATATTTACGGAAGAAGGGAAAGAACATGTAACGTGACTCCTGTCTGACTGCTGAGCGTGGCCACTTCCTGTGTCTGTCCTTTCAAATTAAACTCCCACATGGTCCAGTCATATACAGTAGGTTTTGATTTACTTTGACAAAGTGCAACTCCTAATAAAGTTTCCAGTGAGTTACCAATGAAATCTTGCCGACTAATGACCTGTCTAGTCAACCAACATTTGGTCGACCATTAGTGGGTAGCCCTAATTTACAACCATCCAAATGCCCTTCCCAACTGATGACAATTTTTTTTTTAGCCAGTTTTTCTAAATGACTCAAATCTTACCTTAACCTTAAACAAAACCTTTAGCTAACCTCTCCATCTGCTGAGGACATGACCCATGGGTGTGGAGGGACAAACATTATTCATGTCATTATTCATGAGCTGTAGTCTGTTTCACAACACAATTACCCAACACTTTGAGAGGCTGTGATTGTTTCCCACTGTATCTCCGCTACATCTGGAAAGCCATTCACGTGTAAAAGAAAAAAAAAAAACGCATCAAGAAAAAAAAAAAACAGGAAAGCAGTTATCCACCTTCAGAAATGAATTGATGTTGTATATCCACAAGCAGTACATTTTTCACCTTCATGAATATTTCTCTGATGGAGATATTACATTCAGGAGGACACGCAGCTGCATGTTAAGGGACGTGTAAGTCATTACAGGAAGCTGGAGATTTACCGTGTAGCTGTAGAGCACCTGCATTTCTCTCATTTGTCTCCTCGGACACACAGTATTTCTGGTCACGCAACAGCAAGCCCCGGAGCAACTAGCAGGGCCGCGTCTGTATGTTTCCTTGGATGGGAAAGCTTCACCTTCCTGATCAAACAAAGTATTTCCTTATTGTTTACACCGCCTTCCCTACAGAGGAAATAAGAGTCCGGTCCACATTTATTTATTTGACAGTAGGTATCACAGCCTGCTCCTCTGTTACAGAATGCTTTATGTTCACCAGTGAGATAGTCGGCGATGGTTTCCACACGAGCACACACACACACTATCTCTCGCTGTGCTTTTATCTCTTCAGCCCTCTCATAATGAAACAAACAGGCCTGCACTCAGTGAGACGCATTACTTCTGTGCTTATCTTGGTGCATTACAGTGAATCATGTTTAACTTTTGTTTGGAGCAATGTTGTGACACAGGCCTATTTTGCAAATGAAACCTAGCCAGCTGTTTGCGGAATGCGGTAAGTGATGATCTACAGTACAAGATAACTGTTTTGTTTTTTTCCCCGCAACAGACAGGCACGTAGTATCTGCCTTCTCGGGTATGACACTAAACAGGAGGCCCGAAATGTTACCATGACTCCACTGTGTTGAAAGCAAAAAGCTACAGATTCATGATCCTGCTGTAACATGAGTCAAAGACATTTCTCAAAGTGTGTGGTTTGTGAACCACAGGTGAGTGAAGTCCAGTTGTTCAGCTCATCCTTCCCCTCTCCTCGCCGTGGCCCTGCTGTTCACTGAGTCTAGGAGTCATAAAATATTTAAAAGGAGCCGATTCTCCTGCGGGAAATCTCAGCAAAGACGAACGTCTCTACCTGTTCTGCCCGAGTGGCTCTGCTGCTGTTTACTGGCTTACAGATGGAAGGCATGACCCCTCCACCACCATCCTCCCTCATCCTCCCACGCCACAAACCTTTGTCTGACACCATTCCCAGTATCTCACATCCTTTTGTAGCGCAAATGAATCCTTCGTCTCTCCTCTCATCCTCCGACTTGTACTGACCAGGGTGGGATTAAATGATAATTCGCCCTTTATTCTCTTTTGGAACACTTAAGGGCCCAATTCCACTCTTGCATGTCTGATCCTCTTATATCAGCGCAGTCACTGACATGTTTTCAAAATTCCTTCCCTTTATTTTCCGTGCCGCCGCTACCGGAGCCAACGTAGCTCTGAGGGTGCCAACAAGTTGTAAACATGGTAATAAGAGGAGCGGAAGCATAACCAAGAGAAAGAGAAGGAGGGAAAGAGGGGATTCCGCATCTTATTGGACTTAAATATCTGGTGGTGTGCTGTGGAATTTAGAATTGGAAATGAAAGACTCGTCAGCCTTTCTCCCCTCTCCTCCTTTCTCCTCTCTGTTCATGTATAGCGGCGATTATGCTGAATGCACACATACATTGTTATCAGTGGATAACAAATCAAACTGCTCAGGCCGTGGCAAAAATTGTCACTACACACCGCGTCGAATGGGAGCTGGTCTCATGTCAGTGCACACATCCTGCAAAATGGGACAAGGAGACTCAAGCAACCACTTGTCAAAGAGCTACAGTGTAATCTCACCTAGTTTAATGATAGCACAGTCTTTGATCAGAAGCTATGCGCGTTCCTATATATTTGACAACAGCGTTAATCCTGAGAGGTAGAAGCTGCCATGGAGTTCACTAAACTATTCATCAGAGGATGATAAATAGAGCCACGCAGTGAGGCTGTTTTCTATTAAAGACGTAGACAGCAACATTAAACTCAACTGCTTTGGTTATCAAAGTCGTGTTCAAATTTATTAGGAAAAAAAAGTTCTGCAGTATCTTCTAAAGAAATTCAAGCTTTTATCTGCTTTAATTTCTATCTCATCGTTTTGTTTCTTTCAACTTTTGTCCTACATTTCCCATGAAGGCTGGGTCCTTTGTCCTGTTGGGACACCGGGAAGATAAGAAAAGAAGTAAAGAAGAACCGATGTTGGCATTTTGAAGATTTTTGTTAATGATACTGAAGCCGCTATGGCAGCACACTGGTGTCTGATACAATCACCTTGAGATGAAAAGCACAATGGAGGGTTTCTCTTCGGGGTTTTATATCTTTCAGTACATGTTTCCCTTCACTTCTAAACCCCTATGGCCACGGGAGAACAAGAAGCTTAATGTAGTAGAAATTGATTCCTGTCCCGCCATAATTTGCCTTGTCTCTATGTGGCCTGGCCATTGGACGCTGTTGTTGGAGGAAGGGGAAGAGAAAGGGGGGATATTACAAATCACGCGAGCACATTGGAGCAGCGATCAATAGGGAGAGCTGCAGTCAATCTTGTTTATTACTCCTTTTGCAATTTCAGAATTCAGATTTCGTGGCAGGGATGGGAGATGAATGAGTGGGCGCCGCGGAGCGAACGCCACAGATTACCCACACAGAGAGACGAGAGAGTATAGCGAGGAGAGAAAGAGCAGGAGGTAGAGGAGGCAGTCGCCATGGAGATGATGATAATCCTGGACATGCTCAGATGGCGTTTTGTTCTCCCCAACGTACAGGCTACAGAGGGACGTACACAAACACAAACAGAACAATGTCTGGTTAATCTTCACCGTATGCCTGGCTGACTCCGCACAAACATTAAAGACACGGGGGCTTAAAGATCAACAAGACGCTGGGGGTGCTCATCTCGGAAACAGAAGTGAGGTGCAAAACACTTCAAGATTTGGAAACAAAGTCGGCAGCGTCAGAAAAGAAGGAATGCAAGTGAACATGACTTGGTCTCCATCGGTATACATCAAGACAATCAGCACCTGCCAAATCTAAACCAAACCTATAGATAAAGGTGTACAGACATGATGTCCACTGAGCTCCATTTAATCCCACTTCAGTATTTGGCCACAGGTTGGTGACTCCAGTGTTTAGAGAACCTCTCAGTGAAATGTGCAGTCCAAAACAAGAAAACAACCAGGCAGCCGGTGACAAAAATGGTCTGATAGAGCGAGATTCTGCGAGGGATGAGGCCAGTTCGAGGGCTTCACAAGTGACCATGGTGCTACAAATGGATTCAAGGAGCAGTTTGTGTGTGTTATTGATTTAGTATCTGCTTTTGGATGTGTACTCCTGCTGTCACAATGGCCTTAATATCTGCCTCACAACCAATGTTGAGTTTAATACCTAACAATTTTGATGCCCCTGAGTTTCAAGGTTCCAGAGAAGCAAGAGAGGTAAAAAAAAAATCAAGTAGAATCAGTAAAAATGAAAATAAATAAGAAATATTCAGCTCTTTTCTCAAGTGAGAATGAGGCTGTTTGCTTGACACAGCTTCGGTGTGAGTCTTTGGGATTAAACTAAGGCTGCACAATACTGGGAAAAAAGTGACACTGTAATACATTTTCTTTTTCTGCGTTGGCAAAAAAATACTTAAAATTTTCACCAGAAAACTTGAATAGCTCTATTTGGATAGAATTCCTCATTTTAGAATCGTGGGAGTGATTTTGCAGCAGAGTGCATCTGCATTTAAAAAAAAAAAAAAAGACCTTTTACTTAAGACATCTAAAGTGATTCTGGAGAGGTGAATCTGAAAAAGTAAGGTAGTCTAATACCCTTTTTCCATTGTCACTCTTGGCTGTGTCGACTAAAGCCATGCTGCACCAATTTGCTTTCACCATGCCACGCTAAGCCATGCCAGAATTGACCTTCTCTGGAGTAGGTCCAAAAGCCAGGCCACCCGCTCTCAAGCAGGTAGTGGTGACGTCTTGCCAACTGCAGCCAACCGCAGACAACCCCCCTTCTCCCCCACCAAACAAGGACGTGTGTTACAAGACTCTTCTCACCTCTGTCTGCAGGAGACCAGAGAGAAAGGCGTTTTTCAAAGTCTGTGTGTTCAGCTCTCAGTACTTCTGTAGCTTCTGACTGAATCTCTGTGGTTTGGAGTTTATTTCTCTCCTGCGTCCTGCTTGTACTTTAGATAAATGCTTTTTTTCACTGTTTCATATTCAGCCGTATTAGAAGTTGTTAACAAAATAACAGGAGACTTTTATTGTGAAGAATCTGTAGGAAATGAGATGTTTTATTACTGAATTAGCGGAGTTTTGTTAGCAGCTTTTCTTCAGTTAATGCAAGTGTAATAACACAGCAGGGAGGAAAGTGAAAGCAGGAACAGCCGCAGTGAGATGTTGATGAAGAGCTGCAGACAACAGGCTCTTACTGCACCTCTGCAAACAGCTCACCTCCAACAGGTAAACTTCTTTTAACCTGCCCTGCTGCGGACAAAAACATAAGCAAAAATAACAGGGGACTTTAGCCATGGATCAGCCCGCTGCTTTAAACTACAGCACTCGAGACCAGCCATCATCAGTTTAAGACACACCTTCAAGAAAGTAGCCCTGTTGTGCTGGGCTGACGGCACTAACCAAGCCAAGCCAGCCCATGACTGTCAAAAAGGGGTATAATACTCTTGATGACTCACCATGGCACCATAGTATTCATCCAGGCTAAAGCTAACATGTCATGATATTCATATTGCATGTTGCATACCCTAAAGTTAGGGTGAACCCTTAGTGCTCCGTTCCTGTTCCGTGCTCATTTTCAGGTTGTGGAAGATGAATAGGCTTTATTATAGAAGGGTACCAGTGATCGGCACATCTGGGTGATGAAGTTCCATCAGCGTTAGCATGTCAGGTGTGTTTATATTTACATACCTAAAACAATGGAGAAACGTCCGCACACAATCCTCACCCATACCATGTGAATGCATGAATGGGCTAGATCTGCGCTTGGTATGAGAGCCTTCATTAGGCTATACAACATCGCCCACCACTGGTTTTGTAACGAACCGCAATAAACTTGAGCTTCTTCGCTTTGAGAACCCGCTCTAAAAGAAACATTCCACTTTATAATGCCTGATCGTACGAAATTAACGCAAAAATAGTGTACTTAGTAACGCATTACTCTACACAGAAATTACTTACTTACAAATGAAAGTAACGTGGTATATTGCATTTTGAAAATCACTTGCCCAAAATTCTGTGTACCATTCTGCCTGTTGGAGCCAAATAAGGGTTCAAGGATTTCCTGTCAGTGCATATTTGTCTGTAAGGTGTTGGTATCCTTGTTTAATCTAAGCCTGTAGCTGCATTAGCTAGTACCTGATGTAAAGTTCTGGTGTTACAAATTGGATAGAGGGTCAAGGAATTCTGAGCTTCCTTAAGAAAGGAGTTTCGCAAAGGACTGGATTATATTTTCTGCTAAGTCATTTATCCCTTCTCTGATACGTTTTGTTTGATGATTAATTATATGATATCCTCCACAAATGTACTTTGTCCTCTAGGAATAATAGAGGGCATCAGACTCATATATCTCAATAAATCTTCATTTCCACTCGCTGCGTTATCATCTTCACCTGGACTAATTGAATTCACGTCAGATGTGCAAACCGGAGGCTTCTCCTGGTTTACTCATCTGCTTTTCATTTGCCTGCAGAGCGCTACTGTGTTTTAGGAGCTGGTCTAGGATGTGGTAGACAGTTTGACATTGTTGCTCATGTTTTGAGCTGTTGGTGCATTCTGCTGTCAAGTTCCAGACTGCAGCTCTTGTCTTTTAAGACTTCCTCCTAATTCTGCTTCTCCTCCTTCTTCTTCTTCTCCTTCTTCTTCTTCTTGCTGGCTGTCAGTGAGGC
The DNA here is from genome assembly GCF_006386435.1 of Epinephelus moara. NCBI lineage: Eukaryota > Metazoa > Chordata > Actinopteri > Perciformes > Serranidae > Epinephelus > Epinephelus moara. Next base: position 20,904,929 of record NC_065515.1, read on the forward strand.
TGGAAGGACATGTCAACATGCACATTTAATTTGGTAAAACAATTATTGAACATATGCTAGATTAAATATCGAATTAAATCTTTTGCAGCACTATTGGAGCAGTATTGAAATTCTGGGATTGTTGGGAACTCCACTGAATGCACATATGTGTATTTGTGTATGCACGACACGTACAAGTCATATGTATGTGTGTGTGTGTGTGTGTGTGTGTGTGTGTGTGTGAGCGCGTGTGTGTGTTCCTGCATGTGCCCTGCCTTCATAAACATTTTGGCCCCCTCTGTTTTTCATCAGAATGTCTGTTTCAGGCCGAGCAGAACGAGAGACACGGGGAGAAAGCAGGAGGGAGAGAAAGGGAGAGACCCTGCTGCATCCCAATCAGCCTGGCTCACTGAGGCAGAACTGTGCCTAAAATACTGGGACTGAGGTGGTCTCAGCCTCGCACTCCCATTTCCAATTTACAGTCACCACAGTCCAATGCAATTCAAATAATAATAGCAAATGGGGTAAAACTGGATGGATATGTGCGGCGTGCTGAGCTTTTTCAATACGCGGCACGACTCCTGCGCATTAAAGTAGTGAAATCAGGGAATGTAAAGGGTGCTGAGTGCAGGTTAAGCTGAGCCAGGCAAGAGGTTTTTTTTTTTATGTAATAATACAGCTGTCTTATCAGTCTAATCATGAAGAGAGGCTGCAACAGAGAGTCTTATCTCACCTAATTGATATGCTGGAGATCTGCCCTATCTGCCAAAATGAAATTCTGGTGTTACGGATAGTCAAAGCTTCTGTAGCCGTGAAACTTAAGCTGAAAATCTAAACTGTCTCTTAAACTAAATCCTTCGGTGGGCCATAAAGCCCAACACTCTCACCAGACGGATAGATCATAACACAAGATTTCACTAAACGTGGTCAGTGACATTGCTTGATAATGTAATGGCAATGTTTATATGTATGTGTGTGTGTGTGTGTGTGTGTGTGTGTGTGTATGTACTGTTACTAGAGTATGGTTAAGGCACTGATAATGCCACAATGTGAATTTCAAAATGTCTGACATTGTGGAAGTATAAAAAAAAAAGACACTGAAGTGGACTGACTGAGAATTTCACAGATATTATCTCATTTTCTACAAACAAAAACAGGTCACTTTGGTCGCTTTAATTCCACAAAAATCTTCACAGTATGGCTTTAAAGAGATAGCCTTGTTCACATTTTTGAAGTGGGGTTGTACAAAGTACTTATCCATAATATAGTGTAATACCTTGTGAAGTACGCTATGTTGAGAATATTCTCAGCGCCCTTGGTTGCCCTGTCCTTTGGCACTACATTTTCCGAACTGCAGAACCTCCGTATTCTTACACATAAGCAGCTGCAACTGTGCTGAACACTGTATTATGCCACGGATCAGCTGTGTGGGTCAGACTTTCAGCAGTTCATGGAAGAGACAACAAATACATGAAAATAAATGTGTGATTATGACAGCAACAAAATGCTGTTCATTGTGGAGACAAGAGTATACAGAAAACAGTGGTAAAATATTCTCAATGTAGCTTCTACTTAAATTTACTGTAACACTTCAATTAAAAACCTAGTCCCAATTCAACCCCCAGTCCCTTTTACTAGTCTAGTGTGGCCACACATTTTGGCAAATATACCCCTGTCTCAATTAGATTCCTGGTCTGGTTGCCAAGTAGTTTATTCTCCTTTTATAGAAGTTCTTTGAATATAAAAAACCCAGTTGCTGGCTTATGTGTCCATTCTTCGATCACCCTGTAATTTATTCATATTCCTTAAGTCCGTAAGGGTCCTCAGATCAAAATGATAAAAAGGAGTTTTCTTAAAAATCAATCCAAGTTGTGTCTCAGTATGCCGGGTGCCGTAATCCTGAAGTACCGTAACTCTCTCTCTGATGCGCTGTCTGTTGGAGCTAAATAAAACGAATGATTCATAATTGGTAGATCATCTGATGCAATATTAGTAAGTAGTAATATTCATTCTGGTTTAAATAAATAATTTGATGGTATTTCTTTGCTGAGCAACAGTTTTGCGTGTCCCAAATATAGGCCAGTTGGTTTCAGTGATTTAAGCAAATAATAGCCCAGGTATTTGAAGTTTTATGGTATATTTATTTATTTATTTACTTATTCATTTTTCGAGGTAGAGCTTTTTTGAAGCTGATGTGTTCAGAGTCCTTTATATCGTAGGGAACTGCCCATTGGTCCGACAGCCCATTGGTCCGACCATATTAAACCCATTGTTCCGAAATCATCATGATTCCCTGTGGTTAAGGTCTGGTTAGGTTTAGGCACAAAAACCACTTGATTAGAGTCAGGAAAAGATCATGGTGTGAGTTAAAATGAAAAAGAAAGTGACAAACACATAAGCCGTGAGCCTGCTCCGCCTCAAGCATTTCCCAGCTGACCCAGAGCCGGTCGCGGCGCACCATCAAGGCAGAAATACGCCCGCCGGGAGCCATTCAGCACTGCGGACCGTCGGACCAATGGGCTGTCGGACCAGTGACATGGACCCATATCGTATGCCCTGTTTTCTTTTTCTTATTTGTGCATCTTTTTTTGTTGTGCTGTTTTTTTGGTTTGCTTTTTGTGCTTTGTTGTATTTAAGGTAGCCGTGTGTGACATCTTAGCCAAGACTACAGATAGAAAATAGCCTTTTGGCTAATTCTGGCATTTTAATACCATGCGTATTTATTACTCTGCACTGTCCCTTTTTAAATAAACTAAACTACACAAAAATAAAATACATTTTGATGTTAACCCCCGTCCACATGTAACTTCTGCAGGCAATACACTGCCTACTGTATGTTACATAGTGTAGCTTGAATCGATTGTGGAGACGGAGAACAGGTCACTCATACATCCCCACTTTAAAAAACCCCCCTTCAGATGAAGTGATAAAAAACTTGATCAAGGTTGAGAAAAGATGGTGGACATAAATAAACAAACTATCAAAAGAGCCATTTTTGACCAATTTAATTAAAAAAAAAAAAAAAAATCTGTCTGGAGCCACAAAACATAAATGAGCTTTATATGAAGGTAACACAACCTAATAAGTCCAAATTAGCCAATCAATTTTATAAATAGGTCTAAATGAGCATTCATTAATATGCTTTATCACAAGGTGGCTATTCTGCAGTGGGCTCTTTGTGATTATTCTGTATTTAAACTTTGCAGTGTTGGTGATAAAAGCAAACAAACCTTTCCACACCCTGTTAAATCGTCTCCTTTCCTCAAAGACTTTTCCTTTTTTGGGCATGGAATCCATAGCTAGCCTAGCTAGGGGGACTCAAGACTAGCTACTGCTGATAAGGTATGACAAAATTTGAGGTAAAGGTGCCCCTTAAAATGCAAAAAAATAACCCATATTGTCGTTATTGTCAAAACCACAGAAAGCCACAGTAAAGGGCCGAAGGAGCCACTTGTGGCTCTGGAGCCGCAGGTTGCCTACCCCGGTCTAAGACATTAATTCAAGTCTACTGTGTGAAAGCGGCCATGCTACATGTCCATCCCCCACCCTGACCTGCACAGTGGTGGACAAAGTTCACCTTGCTACATAATGAACACACTACTTCCTGTATTGGCACTGAATGTACCATTATAAGAGCTGCCAAACTGTCCAATATGAATCCAATTCAAGGGAGACTAGGCTGCTGAATTATTACAAACAACCAGACTGGTGAATGTGTGTCTGGGTTAATTCATCGACAGCTTGCAACACAATTTCTGGGGTTCAAATTTAGAATCTTCAAACTTTTTCTCCTCACCACTATTTTATTCTGCAGTGAGATGTCAGCTGTTATGTAAGAGTAACTGTGACCTCGACAGTTTGAGTCCTGCTGGGATTGTTATCGCTCCATCGTCTTTTCTTCCCTCATGTTTTCTATTAAAATCCACTGTGAACTATCAAATAAGGCAGAAATACTCAAAACGTATTAAAAAAGAATGTAAGAATGAGTGCCCACAAGCAACAATGTGGGAATATTTTCCCAAAAATGCACCATGTGCTGTTGAAATTGCATGTGAATGTAATTGTACCCTTATTTGTGCGTACATGCTTTGGCGGTTACAGAAGGAAGTGGCAGTAAATAAGAGGTACAGCAGTGACCTGCTCTCAGTCTGTGCACAATCGATTCAAGCTACACTATGTACCTGATCATGTTCAGCGTTACAGCTGGGTCTTATGGAACTCATTTAGAGTTGCACACACTGATATTCAACACTACTTCCCTCAGTTAGGGTAGGCTTGCGTGCCCAGTTTGTTGCAGCCACGGAAGTCTCAATGTTTCATATCAGGCTTTCAAATGAATACAGTTGATGCAGTGGCACTGGCGACACAATTATCTCAGGGAAACTGGTTAATCCTGTGAAATTGTAGCGTGCACAGCACGGTACAATTCTTCTCTCCGCACCTCTCCTCTGTGTCAGACACACACAGAAACTGGCATGCCCAAATGCAATTCAAGCTAGTAGGCAAATTGAAAACAAATTTCTGTCCAATTTCCACACAATAAAACTGTGGCTGTGGTAATCTGGCCAAACGACAGCGCACAAAGCCAGGATCAATCTACTCTCTAATCCTATTGTGTTTCGTGTACCTGCTTACAGTGGCTCAGGCTTGTATCCCCATTTCCACTGCATTCCCCCTCTATTATTAAGCACCTGTTAGAACAAGCGCATTCACCTGAAAGGAAAGCACTCCAGGCTATTAGACCTCTGCCTACAGGAAAAGTCAGGTTCATGAATGTCTTTATTGAAGTGTAAAAGCCTGGCTTTGGTTTCCAAACCCTCTCAATACAGTACCAATTACTCTCTGCTGAGGGTATTTTCAGGGTTGTGCTCACTTGCTCCTACTCTGTCTCCATATTTATTTCTATTCCAGATTTTATTCAAGTTCTTTCGTACCGTTTTACGGTCACTAGAGGCGGATCTGTTTCATACGGTCTAAAAATAGAAGCTTTAAATGGGAATCTGAGCTTGCTGTGTCTCCCACTTGCATCTTTCTCTTCAAGTGTATTTCTGTGTGTTTCTAACCTACAGGGAATGGATGGCGAAACCATGTGGAGCAAAAAGATGAATAAATGTCTTAGAGAAGTAACTGAGGAATATTAGTTTTGTTTTTACCCCAAAAACTAGACTTTTCAAAGAACCTTTGCTGGTTGCTTTCTCGCTTTCTAGTATGAAACCACTTTGATAAGGATGGGGGGCAGATGAGAACTATTAGTTTGCTTAAAAACATTGTTTCAACATGGGGAAATTGTGTTTTCAGCCTCTTTAAAGGAGTTGCTTTGTATCAAATTCAATTTTTACGATCCTTTTTATCATTATTGCACCTTTAATTGAGACAAAATGATATGAACTAAACCAAAAACGAAACAACTGCATCTTCTTAAAAATCATTTCCACTTAGTAAGCAAATAACGTGACCACCTGACCAGATCAGATCAGCAATACCATTGATCTTAAAGTGCGTCTCCATCTATCAACATTTGCATTAACAATTTCCAGTATCACACTGGGGACCAGTTGGTGTAAGCATTTACTCACCAATATGTTGATTAATATCATTAAATTATTAAATAACACTGTGCTCTTCCAGGAAGGAGTATGTGTGATTTGCTTCATGCGCAACAGCCTCAAGAATCGAAGTGTTAACCTCATCCGCGCAGAGCGGGCAAATTAAATCGGGGCACGTCTAGCGTGGCTGCTGCAGCAGCAACTCCTCATCATCGATCCGTCTGGCAGGCTTTTTGCCAATGACACGCACAGCGCTTTCACAGAAGTCATAAACAAACAAGTATTCAGCACCCTACATAGCAGAACAGTAAGTAACACCCCCGCAAACTCCTGCTCTCTCCCTGCTATCTGTCTCTTTTCCCTTTCCAGTGCTATCAAACCTATTTCTCAGTGTGCGGCTCTGTCCTCTGAAGTGGTACAGGAGCTTCAGCAGGTGCCGGAGCCGCCTGGCAGAGGTGAGAGCAACGCTGGCACAGCTGTGAACAGCAGGTATAGAGCCCAACCAATGTGTCGGTCCTGATAATGCTGCGTCAGGCAGTGCTAAGCCATGCTCAGCGAGGCTGCCAGTGCCCGAACTGGCTGGCTTGCTTCAGCATGTTGTTGTGTCCTCTGTGCCTTCGAGATTTCTTCCTGCTTAGGAGGGATTCTGTTGATTAGAAAGAAATGTACTTGTACCGAATCTGTCGCACCGCTTTCCATTGAGGACTACATTACCGGAGCAGATTGTCGAAAATTGGATTGTTCGCTCACTCATTCATTCATTCATTGCTCACACCAATCACAACTAAATGTTTTTCCAGCATAATGCTAATGGTTTTATTCAGGAGGCAATGTTTACAATTGTTTTTGTCCTACAAATTTCTATGGATGACAAGCAAACACAGATCTCATCAGTGTTCATCAATCTGGCCATTACCCCAGTGAATTGAGATAATTTGCCAGGCGTGGTGTGATGTGGATCTCAAGCTATTACAGCATGAACCTTCTGATATACAGGATCCACTTTGTATTCTCTCAGAGATCACATGAATGACTCGGCTATATTTCATGTTCATGCACATACTGACCAGAGAAGCATTTAAGAAAAAGAAAACGACAGTTGATCCCAATAAACTATGCTCTCCAATGGACAATACTCACTGCTTAGCAGAGTCAAACAGTGACCCACATTATAATTCAGAGGACACAAACAGACATGCTGTTTTTTAAACGACTTCCTTCTGCTTCAGGGCTTTAAGACCTGCGTCTCAATTCAAATCCTCCCTTCTCCAGCGTCTCAAGACTGAACACGTTATAATAGGCTTGACGGGCCTGTCTCACTGCAAGTGTTCCTCTAAATACAGCTGAGAAATTCTTTTCTCTAACATATTCTGTTGCCTCAAGTTAGAAGACACAACTCGTGTATCCAAGTCAACTGTTAAATGTTCAGGGAAACTTGTAGAAGTTTGGGGAATATGTAGTGATGCCATCCTGTGTACCATAAATCCACAGTGTGGTGAAACTATAGCATCGAAATCCATGCTATAGATTCAGACAGTTAGTTTATCCTTACTGATGGATTTGTTCCAAGAAGGATATTTTTTAGCCTTAGTGACCACATGGGTACTATTATTCTGAATATGAGGATATTCCACATTTGATACAGGTCATGTAAACAGAATATTCTGTTTGGATATTCGCAATTAGGCCTTATTCTAATGTAGCATTTTCTGATTTAGACATGTGGGATATGTCGGTATTATTCAGGTTTTAGGAGTGTTTTTTAAACGTGTACAGAACATTTCAATTATACATTTACATTGGGGTTTTACCAAAGTTTGCAACACACAACCTATTGCCTGTTTACAGTCATCTCTGTACATTGTCATGGATGGGTTGTACAAAAACCAACTAGCGATAAGTTTGCAAGGCTGGGGTATAGATGCATGCCCAATGGAAAAGCTCATATTTCTGGTCCAAAGGAAAAACACATTTACTTTTAAACATTATGAAAGACTTGGTTATCAACAGGTTTTTGGATATGCCCAAATATTGTAATGTCCATCTTTGAAGAGGGTGGTTGGAAAGCTTTGAGAAAATGGAGTATTCATTCTTAGCCATGTAAACAGCTTCGTAAGAATATGGTCTTTTTTGGAATAAGGGCAAAAAACAAAATATTTTGGGCATATGAACATAGTCGATGAGACAAATCAGGTATATTGTACACACACATTATACAGACATGTATATAGGAAAGCATAATATCGGGTCGATAAATTATCGGCTGATAATGGGACATTTTTATAATTATGCACTATTCCGATAATTAAAATTATAGTCAATAAATAGCACTCATAACACAAAGCCAGACTGCTTTCATTGACTTAACAAGGGCAGCATCTACACACCTGACACAGTGGGTGGTGGTACATGTAACTTTAAACTTGGTTTGCGAGCTGCCAATAAAAACAGAGAAGAAGAGGAACAACAAATGCAGCATGCTGTCAAGAGGGCAAAACATGTCGTGGTGTGGACGTCTTTCACAGTTCCAGAGGAAGACAACAGGATTGCACCAAGGGTCTGATCTCTGACCTCCAGACACAGGTTAGACACAGCTAGACCTGTCGCGATATGCAATAAGTCGGTTAATTGCACGGTAAATCAAAAGGGAGACGGTAACTTTTCCGGCCGCGATTAACTGCTATGTCCATGTGTGTTTGTTTTCCTCGTCTCTCTCCACCAAAGAGACTGGACGACAAGAGCATTCACTGCCGTGCATCGTCTGGCAGCCAGGTGAGTTGGTTCATTAGCGTAATGAACGGAGGGAAAGCTCTTGTCATCGAGTGTCTTTGTCTCTGTGGGGGAGGCGGGGCTATGGGCTACACAAACACACAGTGCGATCTTCGTGAGGGGAAGACGAGGCGGAGAAAAAAAAAAACAGTTGAGCGTAAGTGAAAGACAGGGAACTTGGTCCTAAACCAAATGCCACGACGCCTGTGTGGGAGTGTTTTGGATTTAAACCAAATGACAGAGGGGAGCCCAGTAATTTGGACGAGCCCGTATGCCGGGTTTGTTCTAAAACCATCTCAACAAAAAGAGCGAATACGACCAACTTAACTGCACACCTGAGAGTGAGAGACTGAGAGTCTATTTTTTTGTATTTATTTCGATATTTTTACGTGTTATTTCGGATATTTAAATTTTCTTTTTTGCATTCCTAAATATTCTTGTTAAATAAATGTTTATTTCTCTTTAAAAGGGTATATTTAAAAGCACAATATTACGCAATATTATCGCTTATCGCAATAATTTCTGCCGCAATTAATCGCCCAGCAAAATTTGTTACCGTGACAGGCCTAGACACAGTGCTGAAGGGTCATCTCGTGTTAGCACGAGCTAATTGGCAGCAGCGATCACATCCAACACCAAACTTTTAAAAAGCTCAACTCTGTTGTAAAACTTCTTAATAACCGCTAGCCATGTGATGCTACACTTAGCGATTATTTGTATCGTTACGTCTCTGGCTGCGTGTGTGCGTGAGACACAGACGCTTGTTTATCTGAGTTGAGCATTAATGTGTGAGATGAATCAATAGCACATTGCTATTCTACTTGATAGTTGTAGGCTAGTCTATCGTGGGACGGTCAGACGGTGCCTGGGTGTGTTTATAAAAATGCAGCATGACGATTTAAACATTTCATACACCAGATGTAATGTGGACCTGCCGATGTTCATATGAGTCAGCTGTCAGTGTTTGTCTCTCGGCCATGAGAAGCAGGAAATTATGGGTTATCGGTATTGGTCGAATATCGGTGCATCCCTATATATATTATCATATCTGACACTAAAATGATGAGTGAGTACTGAGCCTGCATGACTCATGTTAAGCATTTATTTGCACCTAAATGTAGGAATAGAAATGCTGGCAGCGTATATACATACTGTACAATATTTTAATGTTAAACCGTCCTTGAAGATAATGTCCCCTCTTTAGATAATGTCTGTGTCTGTGGGGGACTATTTCCAGCTCTTGTCCCCAAGCAAATCCACTCTGGAAATTTACATTTTAGCTATTTAGCAGAGGCTCTTATCCTGTGAAAGTTGTGATGACAGAGCAGAGAGGGGCTCAGAAAATTGCCAGGGGATACTTCATCAAGACACTTGACTGTTAAAGAGGAAATAAGTGAGACCTGCGCTGCCCTGCAGCACTAAACAAACTTCGTCTATCTGTGAGGAGTTGGGTGGCGTTGGAGGTCATAAGGTTGTCTATAAGTTCCAATTTAAATTGCAGAGATGTTTCTTTTCAGGACGGATACTTTAAGTATTTCGCCACCTCACTCCAGCCATACGCAAAGCCCATATTTATACTTTCATATACAGACAATTCCCTTGAAGCAGGATCCCCCGCTGAGTAACAAAGACAGGAGGAAGTCCTTCAGAAGGTTTGAAAGAAACAGCGGCAGCAGAGTTCAAGAAAACAGGAGGCCAAGGAGAGTGCAAAGTTGCTCTGCACCAAAACATTCGGAAAACACCTGCAGCCCTGACAGGACGAAGGGGAATTAAGTCTGGGCCTGAATGTAAACAAGCTACCGTAACCTTTAACCTCTCCACACTCATCCTATTCATGACTATCAACACGTTCAGCAGTGGTCTGAGAGGAGAGCACTTGAGGATGGGGTTAAAGCTTTATGTTTGGACGCAGTGTGTTGCAAACAGAGTGTGGGATGCTGCAACGTGCGGTGACTGCACTCTACAGCATTTCACCCTGAAAATACACAGGAACACTTAGAAGCCATGTCCTGCCAATTTTTTCCATGACTCACTCGAGCAAGGCACATGAAAGATGTTACTGCTGTCTGATAAGTTGCACGAATGCGTGCCCACATGTTTTATATAGCTAGCGAGGGTATAAGTTTGCGTGTGTTGAGCTGTTAGTTCAACATAACAGTGCGCTGCTCTCAATGGCTGTGAAATGCCAGTAATGGCAGACTGACACTGAAGTAATTGTGTGGTGATGAGACCTCTTTAGCTGTGGCTAATGGCCAGTTTAAGCGCCGTTCAACAAATAGCAACCCTGCCATAGACTTATCTGTCTCGGCTTACTGTTACTCTTGACTGCTGCATCAAGAACTTTGCAGCAAAGCTTCACTGGTTTGCCTCTGAAGTTTAGTCCAAGGGGATTTCAACACATGGAAAAGTAAAGTAGCACATGCCAGTTACGCACTTCTACATTTTATCATAACTATTAAAGAAAAGCTTTTAGCAGTCATTTAATCAAGTGTGGTCATCCCCATTCTATCAGTCTGTCCGGTTTTATCAGTCAGTTTTCAGTCCAGAGGTTTTCACCTTAAACACATGGGTGGATTACTGAATAGGCCTGATGGGCACAGGCCCTGGGGCCCAAAGTATCAGGGGCTCCCCTGGCCATCATCTGCAAAATGTCACTCAAATTACTGTGACACGTAGCGACGAGGATGAGACTAAAATGACACAAGAGATGCAAAGGAATTTAAAAAGATACATAAAACAACAAACTTAAATTCACTTCACCTTCTTTCCCTTTATCTGCTTAGTTCCTAACAAGTTTTCTCAGCACCGACTTTCACTCACCTGTGGATATCACTCAGGTAATGTTGGATCCAGCGTCTCAGATTGGTTTATGTGGTATGTGTGAGTCCTGACGTTAGGCCTCCTCCTCTTCCCCTTCGTCTTCCCCTCACCCTTCAATGCTTGAAAACTCCTACGTTGACAAAAACAGACAACAAAACTTTTTTCCTGTTGGACCATTTGCATCCACGAGCTAGTGTTGTGGTCACTACCAGCATCTGCATCCACCGGACACATTTCACAAGCATCTGGATTGGAATCAATGAGGTGATGCACAAACATTTGATAAGGAAAATGCAAACTACTTTGCAACTAGGTGGGTTGGCTGAATCACACTCCAATAGCAAACATGCAAATATACATTAACATCCTTCAAAGTCAATTTCTGGAATGTCTTAGCAAACAGATGCCTATTTTTACATCCATCAGACATAAAGCAACATGTAGAAACTTGTACATTTTGTCTTTGGACTGCTGACACTCGTCTCTGTCCAATCATATACTAATAGTTGCTTTGTGTTGAAATCTGATGGACACATGTAAAATAAATCCTGTCTGAGAACATGTAGTCCCACCAAAATGCCCAAATCAATGGCATTTCTTTCTTTTCTCTTCCCCAAGATTTTTTTTTTACCAAAAAGAGACACAAAAAGACCAGAGAGACACAAAACAACTACAAAGAGATGCAAAACAACTGCACACACAGACACACAGAGACACACAACGACTACTGAAAGGGGCAAAACATCACAAAGAGACCCAAAGTAACTACAATAAGATGCAATGAAACTACAAAGAGACTCAACATGACTATAAAGAGACCCAAATAAGTACAAGGAGACCCAAAATGACCACAATAAGATGCAGAGCAACTACAAACAGATTCAGTAGGACTACAAAGAGACACAAAATGACTACAGAGACACAAAGCAACAACAAATAGATTCAAAATTACCACAAAGACGCACAAAATAACTACAAGAGACAAAATGACTACAAAGACACACACAATGAGTACAGAGGCACAAAGCAACTCAAAGTTACTACAAAGAGACACAAAATGACTACGTAGAGAAAATTGTGACTACAAAAAGAATTAAAGTGACTACAAAGAGACTCAAAATGACTACAGAGACACAAGTGGCTATACAAAGACACAAATGAATACAAACACAAGCACCATGACTACAAAAGAGACACAAAATGACTAAAGGAGACACAAAATGGCTACATAGCAACTCAAAATGACTACAAAGAGACACAGACTCACTACAAAGAGACACAACATGACCACAAAGAGACACAGAATTACTACAAAGAGTCACAGAATGACTACAAAGAGACACATATGACCACAGAGACACACAAAATGACCACAAGGAGACATAAGTGGCTATACAAAGACACAAATGAATACAAACACACACACACAATGACTACAAACACACACACAATGACTACAAACACACACACACACACAATCACTACAGAGAGACAGAACATAACCACAAAGAGACAGAATTACTACAGAGACACAAAATGACCACAGAGACACAAAATCACTACAAAGAGACTAACATGACTACAAAATGACTACAAAGACCTAAAATGACTACAGAGAGACACAAATGACTTGTCCAAGGACAGAGGGATGTCGTATGTTGTAAAACCCACTGAGGCAAATTGTGATTTGTATAATTAGTTTTATAAAGACAATTGAATTGAACTGTTGAGAGTGGCATGGTGGAACAGTGGTGAGCACTGTGGCCTCACAGAGAGCTCCTGACCTCTGATCCTCTCTGTGTGAAGTTTGCAAGCTCTCCCTGTGTCAGCGTGGGTTTTCTCTGGGTGCTCCGGTTTCCTCCCACGGTCTAAAACCACGCAGGTTAATTAGACACTCTTAACTGGCCCCTAATCTGATTTTTTTTCTAATCTAATTTGGCACAAATAAAATCAAACAAAAATTTGAATAAACTGACTTCTTTGTGTAACTGTCCATTGGTGAGGAATCACTGAAATGCAGACAAGGTTGCATAAAAACATATTAACTTATATAAAACAAGACACTGCATCTTTTCTTCTTTAAAAAGAAAGGAATTGATGTTATTGTTTGCTAACATATCAGGATATATAAACAATCATCCAAAACTCTGGTGACATTTAAGCAAGATGATGTCTTATTAATTTCAGATTAAATATAAGAATATTCACACACACACATATTGAGTAAACAGGCAAGAACAGCTCTTCACCCTTCTAAAGAAACAAAGAAAAGAAAAAAAAAAAAGTCTAAAAAAAAAAGAGTTGCATTACCCACTGCCATTTCACTGTTACCATGGTTACCAGGAAACATCCCATTCATTTAAAAAAAAAGGTTATCATATAAAGAAAAGGGAGGAATAAGCACACATTAATAGAACAGGCTGAAAAACGACTCGCAGTACTGACAGTGGTACTAGAGGAGTACTACAACTACTTGTTGAAGTCTGCACCCCAAGCAGACTCTGCATTAAGTCCACTTTAGGCCTCTTGTGGACTGGATGCATTGTGGATTTGGGCAGCCCTAAGCATTCCCAAACTTCCTGGGAACGCACCCACAAAGTCCACGAGTCTGCAAGTGTGTTGAAGTGCGGACATTTGGATTCAGCTGGACAGTTTCCAGCAGCCTTCAATCTGTACCGGAAGTCACAGGCATTTTACATTGTATAAATTAGCCTAGCGAAACGCAGAGATTTCCTCTGCTCATATGAAGCCAGGATAAATCACACACAAGACTTAAAATGCTTTTTTGTGGAGGCTTGTCTTCACAATTTATTGTTTCTTATCCATGAAATTAAAGTAGATAAAAGCTTCATTTCCACTGAGGGAAATGGTTACAAAACAGGGCAGGAGGTCTGTGTCGCTGTGACGTGCTACATTTCTGGGGAGGTGCACATCAGGCTACGGCATAGGCTACTGCGCTGACTGGACGCAGAAGTATAAATCCAACCTTAGATTGAACTCCCATGTATTTTCATCATAATTCATTTATATTATCTAATTTGTTACTTCCATTTCTCATTCTCAGAGACTGGTGGTCTGAATTTGTGGAGATAATCTGTCTGTTACATTGTGATTAAAAACAACATTAATATTTATTTAGTTTGACTATTGGAGAATATATAATGCATTAAAAGAGTGTGTTTAATTAATGGGTGCCTCTCGAAGCATCAGCATTTGAAATGTTAGAGAGTAAAAGCAGGCAGGCGACAGCATGTGATTTAGACTCCCTTCAAAGAAATGCTGTGGGACTGCTCTGTACCATAAACATGGTCATTTGAAAGAGGGTCTTTGTGTTTCTCTTTCTCTCACTCTCTCTCTCTCTTTTCTTACTGCTGGACCGGAAAAACAGGCCATGTGGTAATTTACTGTACCAATAGAATTGATTTCCAGCGGGGCACAGAGGTGAGATGCATTTAGGAGCTCACAACAAAAACCCAAAACAAAACAGATGGTCAAGCACATTTTAAACGCTGGTGTGTTTGTTGTTTTATATCTAATGGATAAAGTGTTTGATAATCAATCTTAAAGTCTTGCAATCTCTGTTCTGTGTTTATGTGTATGGGGGAGGGGAAATGTGTGTCTTTTATGGTCTAATATATTACTTGGACATAATCATAGCATATCTGGCCTCATCTGTGGCCTTGTGTTGCAGCCGTGTGCTCGTGCAGCTGTGTGATCCTCCGTGCACACTTGACCAAGGCGGTGTTGAGAATGAATTGCTCCCTAAGTCGCAATGTGCCAATGTTGAAAAGACAGAGTGTGGCTTGGTTGGACGAAATGCACCTGGGGTGCCTGTTCCCTGCTCCATCCTTTATTCTGTGATTGAATCGATAGAGGCCGGCTGATCTGAGCGGGCTCTGACACTGCCAAGCGCTGCCTACCATCATTTACTTCTAACACTTTGGCTAATGGAGTCACAGCAATGTCAGATGGAAGGAAGTCCGTTGTGGCGGCCTGCCTGGATAAACTGTCAGATATTAGCTGGCCCAAATGATCATTACAGGACCTGTAACCAAGCCCTGATTTCTATTTAATACACCTGGGATAGTGTAATGATGTGTTGCAGGGGCAGAGATTGGATTCGAGGCAGGGTTGGGAATGTGGGATAAAAAGCTTGTTACGTAAGAAGCCACTGAATGTTATTTCCACTGGGTTTCATTGAATTTCACTTTGTCTTCGAGAATCTGTAGTGGCGTCTTTAATGAGACCTCATTTAGAGGTGCTGAAATGGAGCAAGTGTTGAGGAAAATGGAGCAGGGAGGATGGCAATATGTGGAGCTGTGTGTCAGATCATTACAGGACGGGGCTCAGATGAGGCCTTGGACAATCACTGACCTTGGAGAAAGGAGGGAGGTAGAGTCCAGATTTATCTGTCTTTGATTATTGCCTACTTTTCCCTGATTTGATGTTAATCACATTTCAATTTGGCTCAGGGATATTCTCATTAGGTCAGTGTCCTCTCAGGTCAATTCAATTGGTGAAGACAGCAAATAGGCCATTTTTCATATCACAATTCCAATTCAACAGCATTTTTGGATTAAGCCAGGGGTGTAAAAGGCCAGTGAACAGGCAGTAATTGTTTAAGCCTCATACCATAAGAGAACCCTTGAGACATGGCCTCGCGCACAAGGAGAGAACTAAGTGCTGCACATCATTGCCCTTCAGGTCATTCATAAAGCTCACCTCCTCAAAAACATAACCTAAATTGGCCAAAAGCTTCCCATAGTCAGACAGTTTAATCAATAATCAGCTTATATTCATATTT
The DNA here is from genome assembly GCF_006386435.1 of Epinephelus moara. NCBI lineage: Eukaryota > Metazoa > Chordata > Actinopteri > Perciformes > Serranidae > Epinephelus > Epinephelus moara. Next base: position 20,920,847 of record NC_065515.1, read on the forward strand.
TTCTTTTTTTATTGCTGAGGTGAGATAGTTCCACTTATTTTCAGAGCAAATCATCTCATTTTAAGAATTTTCTTCCATTTGAGGAACATTTAAAGTGAGTAGAGGATTTCACTGCACCTCACCCGTCCCCTAACTACTCTTCTACCCTAAATGAAAGCAGGATAATGAAAACTGCCAGAAGCCATGGACATTACACACCCGCTTACTTCTCCGCATCAAGACTGTGAATCAGTGCGAGCAAGGTCAAACAAGACAGAGCATAACCCGCTCCTCGATTGGATCAGACAAGGTGATGTCATCACGCTCCAGGTCCAACAGACCTGTGAATTAGAAAGTTAGGTAAGGGTAGTTTATAGCCTGTGTTAGCGGGGTGACATTGGCCTTCTTTACTGCCTGGTCCTAAAAGGTGAGATTGAAGGGTGTAGTAAAAGTGACTGTAAAAAAAAGAAAAATTGTGGTGAGCGACATGTTTAGCATCAAAATAATGACATCACCTGAGTCAGTTGTGGTTGGCCTGGAGCTTTAAAGTTGATTAGTTGTGAATAGGGAATTAGAAAGCCTGATGCTTTTCGTCATGTCAGTCGATGTCAGATAAGCATTTATTTATGTAGAAGTTACATTTCTGCTGTACAAAAAAAATAAGAAAATTAAAGCGGTAAATTCAAATAAACTCAGAAATATAGATACTATTCAAACTTCACCAGACTGCAGTAAAACACACAATTGTAGGTGGTCTACAGCGAATATTACTTCACAGACAAGTGTTTATTTGCAGATGGGAGTGAACGCCTCGCCCCCCCTCCCATTTCTCAGCATGAACCCATCTCCGCGACACTCAGCGAGCTTATGATTTACATTGTGCAGCCCCGTTTAAAAACTTGTCATCCCACCGCAGAGCTCGGTATAAATCAGAGGTTGTAGATTGAGATATACCCAGCTGATTATTAGCAAAGGGTCTGGGACCTGTGATGAATGCTGCCATAATCTGCTGATGCATGAAGAGGGAAGTACATCATCACCTCCTCCATATCAAGCCATGACAATCCTTCTCCGTTTTAGTCACTCATGCACTGGCACTGGAGGAGGTCGGCTTTGGCGAAAGGTGAGGGTGTGTTGTGGTCCTGACTGGCTTTTTTACGTTAACATGCCAGTAGAAATATTCTCATGTGATTGAACTTAACATGTTAAAGGGTTGCATGACTGTGAAAACAGCCTTAAACATAGCTTTCTACTAGGGCTGGGCGATGTGGACAAAAATGTATATCTCAGTATTTTCAGGCTGAATGGCGATACACAATATATATCTTGGTATTTTCTACAAAATGTGCTACATGTTCAGTTGCAAGCTGATTCATGGTAGAGTTCCCTGTTCCCTGCCCTTCATCAACATCTACCATCTACCATGAAAAGCTGCTAACAGAGTTCTGCTAATTCAGTGATGAACATATTTCATTTCCTATAGATTCTTCACAATAAAATAGAGCTTAGGCCAGGCCCAAAAAATCCAGCCCAACCCCACCCGAGCCTGAGCCCGGTTTAAACCCGACATTTTTTTTTAAGGATACGGATGTGGACTTTCTTTCCATGGCGATCCTTCGTCATGTGCCTCTTAAGTGTCGAGGTCCCCGTCTTTTTGCTGTCATATATCAGCATCATGCTGCACATCATACACTTTGTAGTAGTTGGTTCCACAGCATAGGTCTATTATGAGGAGCCCGACCTGTCCGAGCCCGAGGATAGTGGCGGGAAAGTACGGCCCGATCCGGCCCACAGGTCGGGTCCAGGTCAGGTTCGGGCTCGGGCAGAGAATCTAAGCTCTACAATAAAAGCCTGCGTTATTTTGTTATGTAAAAACGTTTTTTGGGAAGAAACAAAATAAGGAAATGTTCCATTTTCGAGCAGCAACTTCACACAACTTCTAATTTGGCTGACAGCGAACATGAAACAGTAAAATAAAGCAGATATCTAAAGTGAAAACAGGACGCAGGAGAGAACTCCAAACCACAGAGACTCAGTTAGAAGCTACAAAAGCCCTGAGAGCTGAACACACAGAGACTCCAAAAAATGCTCCTCTGTGGTCTCCTGCAGACCGAGGTGAGAAGCAGGGTCGTCGGTTGTTGGCTGCAGTTGGCGAAACGTCAATACTACCCACTTGACTGGCTTTTGGACCTACTCTGGAGAAGGTCCATCTCTAGCGCAGCTCGCCGTGGCACAGTGCGTCTTAACTGACAATGGAAACACAAATTGGCGCAGCATGGCTTGATTCGGCACTGCCAAAAGTGAAAGTGGAAAAGGCCCACAGTATTGTGTGTGTGCTACTGTGGTCATTTCATTCATCTCACAGACTGATTTAGCCTAGCACGTGCAACTAATAGACCAATGTCGCAGTGCTGTTGGAGAACTTGTGAGTGAGTGAGCTGGGTGGAGCTGTGCAGAGTGTTTGAGAGGAGAGATGCACATTGTTATGCCTTATGTAACGCAACCTGACCCTATATCGATATAAACGGTGTTGTCTAGATCTATATCTTGCTTGGAAATATATCGATATATCGTACATAGTGGTTATATCACCCAGCCCTACTTTCTACAATAGCCCACTTACAATTACACTTTGGCACTTTTGGACATTTGGGCACATGGGCAGAGAAAGGTAACCAAGTTAATTAATTCATTAACTCAGGGCATGTCTTGAAACACACCACTAACTGAAAAATGCATGTGCCTGAATTACATTTTTACTGAAGCAACTGTGGGAAAACAGAGACTCTAGAATGAGTCACTATCTATTAAAACAGGGTATCAATGTTTTACATGCTGCAAAATATTTTTATATCAAACGTCTCTTAGAAACAAAATAGAAACAGAGTTTTAGAATACTTTGCCAATATCTGTTTTTTAATAAGTTACAAGTGTGGATTTCTTCCTCTAAATGCAGGAGTTTGAAGTACAGACCGAATTACAAAAAGCAGAAGTTTGTTTTTATGCAAAAACTCGGCGTGTATTCCTGTTTCAAGCACTTCTTTGATTGTTTTCCTCATTGTTTCTGCTTTCTAGGCTGTGCACGTTATTAATCATACTTGAACATTCTGCTACATGATTTTTTCGTTTTTAATCTTACTGGCACAGATATTATTTCAGGAACTTCCCTCGTAATAAACTTACAGTTATGTGACGTTTGATATTGAGCTGTTGAATCTGTTACCGTTGAAGTCATTCTTGATGACGGTGTCTGCTAAGTGTTTAAAATGTAAAAATGCATAAGATAATTGCTTCAGCTGAAACGAGTTGAGAAACAGACGCCGGCGTGCCAAGGTAAAAGCCTGAGAATTCTAAACAAGTGGGGTGCCAAGACATGAAACTGGTCGCTCTTTGCTGATGTTTTCTCCCATCTGTGGAACACAAGTGAAAAGGAGATGGAGTGCTTGGCTCACTGGAAGGAGAGCGAGAAAGGGGGGAGGGAGCGGGGTCAATTACCTGAACACAATTACTGCGTCTAACAACCGCCATCCATCACTTGCATCCTCCCTCAGCACCGCGGCAACCATCCCATCCCCACATTTGGGTTGGCTTTGCCCGCCAGATCGGCCAGACACTCTGTCATCCCAAAGAGGCCCCTCCTTGCACCAATTGAAAACCTGAGCGGCATTCTTAAACAACCTTCACTCCGCTCCTCCTCGTCCTCCTCGTCCTCTTTCCTCCTGCGTGTCTCTCACTTCAGCCACCTCTGGCTGGAGGTAAGCCCTCCTTGACAATCAAGCCTCAGGGGGGGTAAAAAGGCCAGACCTGCCAGGCAGAGTGCTATCTAAATAGCAGTGAATGGGAGCCCTTAGACCAACTCACTGCCAGCATATCAGGTTTGGAATCACGCCAAGGCATATATTGGCCAATGGGATGACAGACCTAATGCCTCACAATGATAAAATAACCAGTTGGAGATTGCAGTTGGATGCTTGCCCACCCCAAGATGTAATACTTGGATTGTTACACATTACCTGGTTTTGTCAACTATCGAGCTTTCTGCACCTTCCTCTAGTCTACTATAAATGGTGCAAATAAACATCCCAGACACCCATATTAATTTGAAACATTTTAATATACCATATTAATGACGAATTAACATTCACCCCTTCCTCCAATTTGTGTTGCAATAGGGCCTTTGTGGCAGGTTTGACTGAATGGAGGGGCCTGCCATAAAAAAAAAAAACACCCAAGGACAGGCTATTACAAAAGCCAGAGAAATAGGGCCCAGATTGCCTGATCTGTAATAAAACAATGAGAGTTCCCTTTGGGCCATATGGGCACTGCAGCTATGCAAGATTATGTAGGCGGGCGGCCACCCTTGCAATATTAGATGGAGATTAGATTGGATGCAAAACTCCTTTTTAAATGAGCCCAGAGGAAAGCTGTAAACATGCTCTTTTTTTTTTGTTTCCTCGCCTATCACTGCAGCACACATATATTCATACACATCCTCACAAGCACATACAGGAGGAGACTTTGGGAGACAAAGACACATGATCAGAATAGCGATGAACGCCCAGAATGGCAGAACAGGTGCTCCTGGAAGACAGGTGAGTGGGTTGAGAGGGAGGATAGCTGGAGTGCAAGGTTGTGTGGCTGCATGCTTAATGTGGGGCTCTGTAGCAGCGGCCTTGGGGTTACTAAGGTTAGACCTTGGGTGCACCGATTAATCATTACACCCCTGTCTGTGTGGGTGCGTGAGTGTGTCTTTGCGGTTCTAATATTTATTTTATCAGTTGGATTTCATCGTGATACAATCACCCTGGAGAATAGGCCTGACTGAAATATTGATGCCATACATTAAAAGTGCTATAGCTTCCCTGCCCTCACTGGACACACTGACATCCAGCGCCTACTTCTTCAAACTTTAAACTGTGTCTGAGACTTCCTTTCTCACTCAACCAAACACACGTTAATAGCCTCACTCTTTCTCTCACGTACACGGAGGCAAGCACAAGGTTCTTACATGCTTTGAGGCTCTTTTTCACCTGCCTCTTCCTGACGCTCTCTCAGAGACGTAGATCAACCTATTACAAAATGTCTTTTTCCAGTGGTTCTCTCCTGTCTGTTTGGCCTTCCACATCTTTTGACAGCCTGCACCTTCTCTACTTTCTTTACCTATGTCTGTAGCCCTGGAGCCCAATTACCCACCAAGAACAGAGAGATCCTATCACAAAGCCAGGTCACGCTCCAGCGTTCACCACGCTCACGATACACAGCTGCAAAATTCCCAACATACCTGCCGCCACCTCAGGCGTGGAGTTGGCGAAGCAGTGGCCAACCAACCTTTGATCTGGCGTCAAGTCCAAACTCACCCACCGTTTGGATTTCAGAACCATTAGCTTGAAGGGCATATTGCTAATCGTGTCTCATATCTCCTCTACTGAAGCCTGGCAGCTTTTTGCTTGTTAGCTAAATCTCACTTACCACTGGAACAGATGGGAGTGTGTTATCTGTGGACTGTGGAGAACAGCGCTTTGCAAACATTTACACAGTCACCTTTAATTCAATGGTTTCCTTTGTGGTAGCCTAAGGGGCACAAGTTCTCCTATTCATTGACCTGAGGCAGGCAACAGAATGAGAAAGTTGTGCAAGGTAAGGTTAATGATCACTCGAGTGCCCTAAACGCTTGACCACATATGACTCAATTGTGTGTGAGCACTTGTTTTAGAAACAGCTGCCGTCCCTTGTTATTTCCTGGGACCTAAACATGCCAAATTCATTAGGATTCTTTCTGAGGCCAGATATCTTCATTGGGATTATTTAGCTGTAAAGGTCAGCGTTGAAGACCTCTAATGACACCAGGGCCTGGGGTGTCTGCCAGATGATGTCACAATCAACACACTCAGGAGTGTGTTGTACACTGATGCAGGACCACTAAAATGTAACCAGACTTGACAGTTCACTGCCTGCCAGAAAGGTCAAGCCCCGAGGCTATTCAGCATCAGCCCAGAAGACAGCCAGAAAGCCAATTCTGGGAGTTGAATCGCAGTTCAGTGTCCAAAGTGTGAAGCATAGTGAAAGCAACAGGAGCAGGCGGGGAAAGATAGCAGAGCTCAAAGGACCCGAAAGTACCAGATTGCTCTTGCAGATGGAAGCTGCTCACTCACAGCTTACTGTATATAGGTCGACTGCATCCGATCCGGGTCAGTGCACTACAGTAGAGTTTAACGGAGCAAAAAGTCAGAGTGCAGCCAGCGGCAGTGGGTGGTGCAGAATACATCTGCCTACTTGACTGGTTGTTTAGAGGAGAGAAAAGGTTGAGAGGGTGAAGTATATGGCACAAGGGGAAGTTGGGAAAGAGAGGAGGGAAAAGGGGACAGGGCAATAATGAAAGGGTAGAATTTAAGGGTTGATATGAGACCTAGTGACAAGCCCTTTAGCGGGCTAAGTAAGTTTGACAGGAGCAAAGGAGGAAGTCAGGTGAGGCTACTGTGGAGCTAATAGGTCCGTGTATCAGAGTCCTGCAGGCATCTGATTTTCAAGGCCTGCTCCAGAACCAGAACCGTGACATGCAGTACCGCACCAGACCCACCACCCACATATATGACCAATTAGTTCCGCAACCCGACCTACTGACAAAAGCTCCACGGCCCAAACTGAACCTTTAAATCCTATTATGATGCACTGTTAAAATAATTTGGTTAGGCAGCATGTTAAAGTGATTCTGGGACACTTTAGAAATTTGACACTAAGATAATACTAGTCCATACCCATTGGTAGCTTTGTCACCTTCTACCTATGCCAATCCTCAATGCCTATGTGCAGTTCCACATAGATTGACCACGTCAGTGAGTAGAAAAACGTGGGACAGACAGACAGAATGACACACTGACAGTTTCCGTGATTATGTACAGCATACCATACCATGACTTAGTCATACCAAAAATTAGAAGAAAAAAACAGCAACATTCAGCCACAGGGGGAGCCACAGCGATCGGTCGCATTTTAGCCATTTTTAAGCATTTTTCTGTTGTTATAGCGCCACCCAGTTACCAATTAGAGTTAAATTAGATTAGTCTAGAAAAGAAATTGGTTCTCTAGCGCCCCCATTTTGTTTGATGGGGTCAATAATGGAGGGGTCCCCTCAGATCATGTGTGGTCATATGCCTACAAAGTTGCGTGGTGATCGGTGAAACCCTTGAGATGTTATACACCTTTATGTGATGAGCCACGCCCTCCACAATATTCATTGCCTTATAGAAGCTCAGTTTTAGTAAGTTTTCCAACTTTTGCCAAGAGGGAACTTTAGATATTGGTCCCTAGATTATGTTCACCGAGTTTCATGCAGATCGGTCAAACTTCCTAGGAAGAGATCGATTTTAAGTGTTTTTCAAAAAATTCAAAATGGCGGAAAATCTATACAACCAGAAGTTATGGGTTCTTGAGGCAAATTTATTCCTCATGAGGAGAGGCATCTCTGTGCAAAGTTTCATGTCTCTACGACATACGGGGCATGAGATATGCCCATTCAAAGTTTGCCATTTCAATCAGTTGCTATAGCGCCCCCCTTTGGCCAATTGATGTAATATTGCTTGATTCGCATCCTCCCATGACCCTCTACCACTGTGCCAGATTTCACATGGACTGATCAAGTCAGTGAGGAGAAAAACATGGAACAGACACACAGACAGAGTTCGTCATTATATAGTAAGATATAATAAAAAAAACAATGCTTGGCACTGTGTGGCGATGCGATGTTGTCACACAAAAATACAGCGATACTATGCTATATTGATTTTTCCCCCATCCTTACAAACCTAATTGAAGCAGCTGACATATTTCAGGTAGCACAGAAGACAGAGCCGACACACAAAGTCATTAGTCAGAGGATTGAAATGTTAAAACATTCGATTAAATTATTATTGCATTATTATGCAGAACTCTTCCGTGCTGGGAGAAGGTGAAGGCGTTCAAGGACAACTTTTTCAACCTGGACCCCATTTTTTCATGTAAAGTGATCAAAGAGACTAATGTGAACAAGTTTTGAAATCAGTCCAGTATTGAGGGAGCCGGCAGCTGAGGAACAAGCTGTAAAGGAAGCACATGGGGCAACTAAGTCCGTGGTTATTTTTGCCACAGAGCAGCTCAGATTGTTATTGTAAGAGTCTGAAGTGTCTCTTTACCTTTTTACCTGCCGGCTCCCTCAATACTGGACCAATTCTAAAAGCTGTTGTTCACATTAGTCTCCTTGATCAAGTCACACAGGGAAATAGGGTTCAGGTTAAAATGCCTAAGTTATCCTTTAACAGAACATCACACTGTAACACAGGAGACCGTTGTTCATTTCCTTTTCTATAACCTCATCGACATGTTTGTTATTGTAACCATGACGATGAACCCACACCATGATGTTTCCCCAGTCTCCAAAAATATTAACCCAAACCATGATCCTCTCCTAAACCTGACCAATTTGGTTTGGGGCCTGTACCTTGCCAAATCAAAACCAAATAGTTGTTGTTTCAAAAGTGACTTGTAGTTTCAGTAGTTTGAAAGTACACAAACAAGGTTTTCCCTGCCTTTATAAGGCTTAGGTGAGAGCATCTGGATGAGCCATCACATGGCGGGAGTGAATTATCATTACAGTATTAAATGTTAAACTAGCCCGACAAGTAGGAAGTAGGGCTGCGCGGTATATGCGGTAGACGGTAGAAATGATATAAATTTGGCCCACGGTAGAGATTTGCGCTCTACCGTCCTATCGTCGATGACGTCATCGCACCTGCCTCAGTGTGAAAATGGCTGCGAGCACAGAGACAGCGGAGCAAGAGGAGCTGGTTCACGTCCGTGATTTAGCATAGCACGTGCAACAT
>NC_065515.1:20929819-21020634 GCF_006386435.1 Epinephelus moara
CACAATAAATGCTCTAAAAAATACATTATATCTTTACTTTTGTTGTGGTTGTTTTTTTTTTTTATCAATTTAGCTTTGCTAAGGGACTACAAAACCCATTCAGAAACACTTCTATTATAACTTTTACACTTAAATTTATACCGCGATATATACCGTTACCGTGAAGGGATTCGATTTATACCGTGATATAAATTTTAGGTCATACCACCCAGCCCTAGTAGGAAGCAATAACACTACAAATATCGCTGATGAGAGTGAATCATCTAGCAGTTATTCTATTAGAATGACGGGTTGGAACTATTAACTAATGTGAAATAATAAGCACTAGCAAAATTATATTCATCACACATTGAGTACCACATAGGAAGGCAGTTAGCGAATGAACACAAAAAGACTGTTGCTCACTGTGTCTGTGTTATATTATAATACAGCATTAGTAGGTAGTGACATATTAATTGTGATACATTTTGAACACACCTGATGCACTTGGGGCTGGAAAATGGGCAGAAAGAGGCACCTGGGGGTCTGGAAGTGGGAACTCAGTGTCTAGGCAATAGGCTATTATGATTATGATATATGAATATTAACAACATAATGGTCCAAAATTATGTGAAATTTTGCACCTTCAAATCATTCTTGGGGGAAGGCCCCAAACCCCCCTCCCGCAACTCCCCCTACAGCTGCACAGCACCCATCCCTCCAAAAGCCTATAAAACCCTGATGAAGTATAAACTCTTATGTACTACAAATGGAAGGCATAAATAAAGAAATAAAACTGCAACACTGAAAATGATACTTGGGTTTTAAAAATAGGTGGCTTTTTTTGTTGTTGTTGGGCTTCAATGACATTTTGGGATAAACGTCTTCAATTATATACATCCGGCAAAAGCTGTGAGATAATGGAAGGGCAAAAACACACTTGCCTTAATGTTCTCAACCACTTTGCTTTCACCTTTGCCGTCTACCTTCTCTCTCTCCCTAACTCCTGTACTGATGAAATCACACACGCAGTGCGACTCCAAAAGATCAATCGTTTGTTTTTCAAGACATAAACCACCGACTCCGGTGGCACTCCACTGAAGCAGGGGAGGCATGAATTTACAGTCAAAGGCATGTGAAAAAACTCGCTTTGGACTGCTGGTTGAGGATAGGACACAGCTGCGCAATTCATATAGATCAAAGATCAGATTATTAATTTTTTTTTTTTTTGCTCCAACACTTCCCCAAGGATGAAGAATTCCTCTGCTCTAATAAAACGCCTAAATGAATTGTGATGTTGTCAAGAAGGAATAATTGCACTATCAAATACATTACCCAGAAGCTATTAAAATGGCAGAGGTGTAATTAAGTGTTGTGCTGTTGGGACAGGGAAGGGAGGAGATGTGATGGCACCACCCAAACACCGCTGTCATGGTGACTGCTAACAGGAACCGCAGTCTGCACAATGTGATCTATTTGTGATTTAATGCTTATCCTGTTCTGAAACAAAGTTCCCTCTAGTTTCAATGTGATGGCCATGAGCTTGTAATAATGGGCTGGTATCTTATGCTAAACCGTGACAGTCTGTTTCCAGTGACATGTTTCCCTTTGATTTATAACTCCCAGGCGCGGTCATAATCTTAGTGTTCCCTCTACTCCGATTTAAACCCAGTTCCACTACCCAGCTGCTTGCATCCATATTTGGGGGCCATCTCCCATCCTCTGCTGGGCAGACAGAGGAGATTCATCATTATTACTGCAGCGACAGGTCTATTACCTCCAGAGACTAAGAAAACAAGAGAAGAAACTTTGCAAAGGAGCCATTCTGGAAAACTCATTTAAAAGACTGTGCCAAACTTTTCACTTTATTTGCTTTTGCTGTGATGTAATTAAAGTAATGCCTTGCTCAACACGGTGAGCTCTTTAAAAGCTCCTTCTGAGCTTTTCTCCTCTGCTGGTACAGTTCACTATAATTTGTAACCGTAATGGGCTTGTGAGAACACAACTGTTTACGTTATTTTTTGAGACTATCCTTTGATATATGCGGTGCACCAAAAAAATGATTGTTACCCAGGTTGGTGAAGAAGGGTTTTCAATTTGAAACCACAGCAACACTGGGAAATTGTGCGCTGGGAAATTGAGTGAGTCATGCTTTCTTTTCCCTGCACAAATAATTGAGGTGCCCTTGAGCAAGTCATTTACCCCACAATTGCTCCAGTGGAAATGTTCAGTATAGAGGACTGTGGTTTTCCTGGGAACATCAGAGGTATGTGCGTCTGTATGAATGTCTTACAGAAAAAAAACTAACTTAGAAAACTGAGGTAAGACACAGCGGTAGCAATGATAAAAAGGTGTTACTATTAAAAAAAACACAAGAACCAGAAACAAAATGGTTATCAAATCTGATGCCACTTGATTACAAGCTCACATTCCAAGAAAACCACACCGCAATATCTCAAGGAGGGCCATCCAAGATGTTTTGATCTTCTCCGGCATGCTCCCCCTCCCTTTTCCAATTTCCTTTTCTCTATCCTTTGTTACCCCGTGAGTGTCATCACTTCCTTATCTTCCCGAATGGCTGGGGGGGTGGGGAGCATACGCACCATGTACCACCCTGATGTATTCCTTCCTGTCCTTGCAGGACCACTATCAGATAGAGCATAGCTACTACTGCAAAAGGTTGCTTTCCATTGTCTCTGAGATCACATTTAACTGTATTGTTTTCAAATTATTTGGCTTCAAAGCTCTATCTTTCTGTGAGGTCTGCTTGTAAAGTTTATATATCTCTGGGGTCAAGAAATAAGGTGTTAGTTAGGGGGCTTTCATATCAGGGGACTGGGCCTGGATCTGAGTACACCTGACCACAAAGTCCAGGTCATTTGATTAGTGTGAGCACTGTGTACTATACACAGGCATGGTAATCCGATCTGTGCCCCAGTCCACTTGAAAAGGTGGTCTCTCATACAGTTCATGAGTACTCCAGTATGGTACGCATCAGATGGGAATACCAATACACAGAAGTGAACAGCCGATTACAACCCGGTCTCACTCCGAAGTTGTCGAAATCTAGAGCTTGGGAAGTGACTTGGGCTGTCAGACATCAAAGAAAAAAGCAGTCCTTTAACATCGGCATGATGTCAGGAGGGAAACGCGGCAGGACAAGAACGCAAGTCAAAGCGGCAAAGGTCCAAGTGGGGCAGGCAGATGGGTCCAACAAACACTGACTTTCACACAGGAGTGCGCTGTTCGCATCCTATAAGATTGTAAAGCTTGTAGTTCGTCAATCTGCGGTGATGTACCGACATAGTGCGTTTATTTTGAAAGAGACTGCATGTAAACGGTAAATTTCCTGTAAAAATGGAAGTATATTTTGAAAGAAGACAATGCATGCAACAGACAGAACTTGGCACGTCATCCCAGAAGATCAACAACCAATTCACCCAGGGTACCTTGCATGTCATATCTGGATATGGAAAGTCCATGACCAAACGTTGATATGTGACGAGGTCGGAGTGATAATGTGTTGCCATTTAACGTGACTGCAAGGAGTTTTTACCCGCTTATAAAACACTCTCATTAATACTGATGTCTCTCTATCAGATGGTAACGCAGCATGCTGCAGATAATGGCCTCAATACGCAGCTGACTGATATCAAATAACATCACGTCAGCCATCTTGTAAGCAAAGTTTTTTGTTTTAAAAGTTTTCATACAAGTTTAAAGGAGCATTGGAGCAATCTCTTTTGGTTTCTTGTCAACATTATCGACTCCAAAATCTCTGGCTTTGTTGTTATTGTCGACACACCTGCTGCCCTGCTTGCAACGCCACCAAGACACCATGCTGCCATATCAGCGTAAGTCCCTACAGAGGAGTGATAGGCGGCACACGGCTGCACAAACAAACCTGGCCAAACGCACTGCTGGGATAGGATCGAACGGCTTGTCCAGGACGAGGGACCAAACACCTCTGTGCTAAGATGGCCGCCTGTGGGAATCATCCATGTGTGAGATCTTGAGTAAACGGGAGAATCTTCCCGTGTAATGTCCTATCTTCGACAGGGCTAGGGATGCATGACGCACACTGGCGCAGGAGATAAGTGCTCAAGATGGGAGAGAGGTGTGACTGTAGATAAGGCCAGGCAGAGGCTGAGGGAAGGGGAGAGGGACGGGGAGGAAGTGAGAAGAGGGGGGGGTTGAAGTGATAGACAGGACACAGGAGACTTACTGTGCCTTAAACTTTGCCTATCGTCTGATTCAGCTTTGCCAGTTTCTTCTGATTTGAAGATGTTAAATTTTTTTATGCGTTTGACAGTAATTTATCTTAAAGCCTCCTGATTGACTGTATCAGAGCTCCATGTGGATTTAATTCAGTCTGAGTTGTATGGGTCTTCATAGCCTTTCCACACATGCTCTCTGTAAAAGTCTTCCGGGACATTAAACTTATCTGACTGACAATTAAGTGTGGGATCATTCTTCAGCTGAAGCACACCAAATAGATTAAGAAAAACTCCTGCAGCATTGTAATGCGGCTATGAAGTCACTCCCCTCATTGAAGACTTTATCAGTTTCAGCCAGATTGGAACAGCCTGGCGCTCTTGGATCCAGGACTACGGTACCTTAAGGCCTTGATCTGAGAGCCATCTGTGCTTACTCCACTCATGAGACAGTTGTGTGTTTCATAAGCTTTCCACAACCTAATAGCTTTATTTATATGTCCTAGTGCATGCTGAAAGAGGAGGCATGAAAACAGAACACACCAGCTGAACATAGTTACTCTGCGGGCCAAAGTACAGACAAAAGGGAATGTGTTGAAATACATCACAGAGAATACTTTTCCGTGGATCATTTAAGTCTCATGCCATGAGTTTCACATCAGGAGTCTTGATGAGGTTTAAGGCCTAATAAGAATATCTACTATTAATATCTTCAGTCCAGTTGATGAAATATAGATTAAGACAGTCATTTTCCAAATGAATGCCTGCCATCTGATATGAGCAAATTTACAGTAGCTATTAGGCTATGATAGGGCAGCTGATAAGTGTGCGCAAGAGAGGTCCTCTCAGACAAATAGAATTTGACATGCTGCAATCTGATGAATTTACTCTTTGTGGTTCTTGTCAAAGCCTTGTCAACTTTGCTTTCAGAATAGCAAATAGGCGGTGACCTAGTATCATTCAGGGTTACTTCCACCAGCTCACAGGCTGGTTCAGCAAATAGTGATGCTGCTTTTAATGCTCATTTGTATTGTCTGTCATTCGTTTCAGGGTTTTATTGCTTGTATTGCTTGTATAATGTTGCTCTCCATGAAGCAATATGAAAACTCTGTCACAAAAGTACTCAGTGAAACAAGTATTCAAACATCCTTTACTTAACTATTAGAACTCTCCCAGCCAATATTTGTATGTGGGACCCATGTAGTTCATAAATATAATGAAAATGGGCTCTATATTGGATTGTTCACATGTTCCATACTGACCCCATGCCAATTGCCCACATGAATGGGTCTGCCCAAGTGGTTCAAAGTCCAAAATAGGCTTCTTATCTGGGGCCCACCTAGGTAAAACCCACCCATATGTGCAAATGTCATAGGGCAAATATGGAACCCATGGACAGTCCCATATAGGGCCCATTTTTTAACCCATTTACCACCCACAAGGGCCCCACACACAAATGTTGGCTGTGACAATTCAAAAATAGTCCTGCATTCAAACTCCTACTTATTGTGAGCACTTTAAGTAGCTTATTGGCTCATAAGTGTCTTTAATATCTGAAAATGCATTGTGTTTTATAAAGTTATGATATATAGCTTATTTCATGTAAAAGTAAAGTTGGAAAAGTAACTTGTAACTATAGTCTCGCTGTTAAATAACTGATGTGTAATGTAATGTAGTAAAAAAATATGTCCTACTGAAATGTACTGCAATAGAAAAAGGCATAAGAAAAGCACAAGCTCCTCAAAATTGTACTAAATACAGTCCTTGATACAGCCAACCGCTGAAAGTTTAACCCTTTGAAACCTGAGCTTTCAAAAACATGGGAAAAAAGGCAACGAGCAACAAAAAATTGCATGTAATTAGTGAAAAGTGAAAATTAAAAACAATAAAATTAATTATTAGTGAAAAGTGAAAATTAAAAACAATAAAATTAATTTTAAAAAAAAAGATAAAAACAAACAAGAAAATCTCTACAAATTTTTTTAACTTTTTTAAAACGTAATATTAAGAGTTTTTCCAAGCTTTTTGCTTATTTTTTTTGCAATTTGTGGGATATTTCCTACCAAGTTGCTCATTGCCTTTTTTCCCATGTTTTTGAAAGAAATCGCATCAATTTGCTCAATGTCCAAAGGTTCAAATACTTGCAAAAGGTATCTGAAAGCAGCACAAGAAAAGTGTTTCAGGGAGTTAACAAGGGTGTAAACCATTGTGGTATGTGTAGGGATGGAAAGGGTACAATATTGTGCATGAGTAAATAAAGACACTTTACTCAAGCAAAAGTGCTTGTGTAAAAATGCACTTGAATAACAGTAAAGAGTAGATCAGTTAAATGTAGACTTTCTCCTAGTAAAGGTTACTGCCTCACATCATGCTTAAGGGGGACATTAAAATAAAAAATAAATTAAAATAAATGCATTACATGTCAACATGCACTGAGTGAATGCCCAGTTTATACAGTCTATGGTCCACACCAACCATAGGTTCCTTGCAGCCTGTGCATGATACAGCGGATAATAACTTAAAAATATATAACCACCTCCCACAGCAGCCTACTGTAGCCTCACTAGAATTAACCATGAAACAATAATTACCTACAATAAATAGGCCTAAAAGTCTAAAGACACCACAGCGGGTGCGACATTATTAAGACATAAATTAACGTGAAATTTCTTATAGAACCAACAGCAGAATAAAACAGCACCAAAGCAGACAGCCTGGACATGCATCATAAAGATTACAACTCCACAGTTTCTGCAGCCACACAGCAAAAAGAAAGCAGCTGAGTTTCCACTCTGCATAGCTCGCATACACACACACACACACCTGCGCGCGCTGCCTTGATAAGCACGAGTTTGTTGATGCACTCACCTGTCTGCACAGCATCCTGTGAGTCATGTGCACCGCACAGTCCTCCTAAATCTGCTCCTTCACTCTCAAAGCATCACTATTTTAAGCGCATTTTAGCATTTAGCATGTTAGCCAGGCCCAGAAAGCACCTGTTTGCTACACAAAATCTTAGGAGTGTTTGATTTGGGTCACTTCGCGTCCTCGGCGGGTGGTGCAATACGCCAGTGATAATTAAAGGAGGATGCCACTTTTTTTTTCTTTTTTTTGTGTTATACAGACATACAATAATGCAACTTAAAATGTAGCAAATGACAATGGATGTACTTGTGTTAAAAGGACTTAAGGTCAAGTAAAATTACTGACTTCTTATAAAATGACTTTTTCAATGGGGCAACTGTGGCTCACGAATCGGAAGATCAGCGGTTCAAGCCCCGGCTCCTCCAGTCTAGTTTAGTGTGTTGCTTCCAGCCTCTCAGTCTCAGTGTCTTTATGGAAGTATTTATATCCAATAAATGTTGCAATAAGTGTGCTACACATTGAACCTATATGGATACCTTTAATTTTGTCAAACTACAGATAGTAAAATGCTGCTGTCAGTCAGTGTAACTCCTTCATATCTACATGCCCTCCCATGCTCTTGGATCCTCTTCTGCAATCCAGCGCACATCACCATCTGCCCGCTTGACTGCCATGGGCTCTAGAACCTTCAGCCATTCTGTCCCCCGCCTCTGGAACTCTCTCCCCCGTGACATTTGCAATATTGACTCCCTTTCCACTTTCAGATCCCTTCTGAAAACACATCTTTTCAAGCTGGCATATTCAGTCTGATGTAATGGTGACACACATATTGAGACTTTATTTATTTATTTAGACTTTGAGTGCTTTAAAATTATTATTATTAGTGTTATATTGATCTAGTGATGTTTTTCTTATTGCATTATAGCATCCACAAGACCCCAAGGTTTTGGGGTTTAATGGACCTATGAATGTGTGTGTGTACAGTCAGCACAGACACACACACTATTACTGTATCTTAATCTGATAGGCCCACATTGTCACCATGTGAAATGTCAACAGTGAGGGTTAAGTATTTTTATCTCCTCATCCTGCCCCTGCATGTGGGAGGTGACAGCCATAGTGGTGGCCTGTCAGAGGATTTCACCTAGCTGTAGCTTTAATCAATGCTGAGTGCGGCTCTCTGTTGTGGCAATGAGGGAGAACCTCATGGGGGTCAGATTTGGCTAACGTTCAGACCGGAGCTGCTGTGTTGAACAGAAAACAGCCTTGCATGAGGGTTGAATCAAGAATCAGCAGAGCAGGACCACACAGGAGACCTGCAGACACTTAGACAAAAGTGCATGAGAGTCAAAGCACGCAGCATTAAAGTCAGTGTGATGAACCCAGATAACGTTTTTTACAGATGTGCATGATCATTTTGAAATAAATGTTTAAGTTATAGTCAATATCACCCTATCAAACCAGGGGAAAAGGAAGACGGATGTATTTGTATGCACTGGCAGAAACTTAATTTGTCATGACGCTGGATGACAACAGAAAAAAGAAGGTAAAAAATGTCTTAAAAAGTATTACAGGCAGTTGGAAAATGATTGGCAGGCTTATATATATTTAAGAATAGGAACTTTTGTATTTTTCAAAATAGTTTTGGTTCACAAATGCAAAATTGCTAGCCTCTCTTTGCACTCTCAGAATATAAACAAGGGCACTGAGATATCCCAGTGACACAGGGAGGAAGCGAGTGGTGAAGTGATAAATTGGGCTACCTGAGTGTGTCTGTTCCCTGTTCCTCCAACAACTGCCGCCAGTCATGAGTGATACAAATTACTTTCTGCTACAAATTAGTTCTGTTTGCACGTCACACCCTGGAGTTATGTCCATGTCTTGTACTTCTGTATTTTTTTTTTCCTCCTGTTTCACTCCATTTTTCTCTGTCACCTGTTGCAGCCAATTATCGATATTGGCCTTGTTGTTGTCTGTATCCCTGCCAGGGTCTTGACACGTTGTTACAGTTGTACAGCAAGTCATTAATTAATGACAACTGCGCGCAGGAAAGAGGTGTGAACGCTGATGAATCTGAGCTGGCCCCGTGAAGACTGGCTACTTCTCGCTGACACATCCTGAGAAAGATTGAGATTAAATTTCCCATCCATCATACATCTGTGTGGGAAGAGATGACCTCATCTGCGGCTGTAAAATGTACATCGAATTTTTGTTGTGAAATCATAGCAGTTGCATATTCATGCGCCTCGCAGCAGTAAAGCTGCCAGCGTCCTAAAACGATCCATTAATCTACTCGGTTACAGACGTCAAGTTGTTTAGTCCACGTTTATTGTTTCACATTTGTTCAGGTCTGTTTATATTCTGCTTCTCATTTCTCAGGGTTTTTTCCTTGCAGTTTTAAGGGATAACAATGATCGTCTAGGTGGTCCTGCTGGTGGTGATGATCAAGATGACGATGGCAATTGAACTATTTGTGGTATTTCCCACTTTTTAAAGTAATGAGATGCGGTATTGCACAAAAGTAGGAGAATGGAATTTAACGGCACAAGTCACAGAATTGGAAAGACAAGAGATGTAGAGATCAGAATCTCGCCAATGAAAAATAACATCAGCGAGGAGAACGAGGAGACAAATGGGAGTAGAAAGAGGAAAAATGAAAAACATCCAGGGTCACAGAGAGGTGGTGGCGGGAAAGATGGAAAACAGAAGAGGAAAATTGCAATGCAGAAATGGAGAGCGGAAAGCAGTAAACCAATGAATGCGAAGCATATTGAATAAATAGATGGAACTGACAAGAAGGGGAGAACAGGTTGGAACACAGTAAGTTGATGTGAAAGTAAAAGGAAAAGTAGTAAATAGAGCGAGAACAATAGAATGGAAAACAAAAGTAAAAGACGGCTTATGGGCAGCAGGAAAAGGATGGAGGAAGCGCGTCTGTGACAGGTGGCAAAGATAAAGACGGAGAACAACAGAGCACAAGGAGGAGAGATGAAAGAGAATACGGACCGGACAAAAAAGCAGATTAGACGCAGAGAATGAGAGAGAGATGGAAGTATCATACATTGGATAAGTAGCAAAGGATGAAGATAAGAGGGGAGAAACGAGAGGCTGAGAGAGGGAGAAAGATGGAGGGGGTTTGCTCTGTTTGTCCTGACTCTGAGCCGCCTGCTAAGCAGATGATGATAAATGA
This sequence comes from Epinephelus moara, assembly GCF_006386435.1. Classification (NCBI taxonomy): domain Eukaryota; kingdom Metazoa; phylum Chordata; class Actinopteri; order Perciformes; family Serranidae; genus Epinephelus; species Epinephelus moara. The sequence goes on from NC_065515.1 coordinate 20,940,068, forward strand.
GGCGGTGGGGAGGCCGGCTCCCCGCTCTGTTCGCCGGATGGAGAGCCGCACACGAGTCTTTTCTCTCTAATTACCTCTCACTTACCATTAGCGCTGCCACAGCCACTCAGTTCTACCATCAGTTCCCGGCCCCGCCCGGCACGCCATCTCCCATTGGTCCCCAACATCTGAGCTCCTTCACCCGACTTCACTGATTGGTTGTCTCCGATTGGTTCGCACTTTTAGACATTGGGGCTTGATGCGTGTGTAAACAGACACACTCAGAAGGATGCACATTCATGAGAGTGCAGGTCGTCCTCCGCTGGGTCCTTAGGGTCACAGAAACAGTGAAAAATGACTGAATGAATGTTCTGGGTCTATTTGGAGTGGCTCTACATCTGGCTATCACAGAAACCTCATTTTCATTGTCACATTATACGTATAACACAGTCTCCTTGCTTGCTAAGTAACCCTGTTCTGAATCTAATGAATCACGATGGCCACTTAAGCGCTGATTCATGAATCCAGTGTCAAATGTCATTCATCTATTCTGTTTACAGCCGAGATTAACTGGAGGAGGAGGGGGTTTGCATTAAAATACCAGTCGTATCCATCAAACTTTCACTCAGTGTATAATAAACTAAGACTTCCTACACTGATGGATACAGCTCGCTGTGCGGAGCAGCTAGTGCCACACTTCCATCCATCCACCTTTTACTGGATAGTTTTTAATCATGCTTGCCACCTCTCACTCCCAGTTTGCTAGGTCTTATTTTGAATAATCACCCTGCCCACCAGCAGGCCTGGGCCAACTCTGCTGTGATTTGTTTGCGAGACCAGCTGCAAGACTTTGTGATTCAATTTTAGCAGGAAATATCAAGGACCCTTCTTTTTTTGTCCTGTTACTTATCTGTCATTATTAATGAGATATGAGGTCCACTTCCCATCTTAGACTATTAATTCTCATAATCAATTAATTCCTGGTGAGTTCTTTGTGACCACCGGGGAATATAAGCACACAAATAAGGAGAAGCATCTTGCTGCAGGACTTAATGTCAGAGGAATTAGATATTTCCCCCTTGCAGATCCAAGATGATAATGCAGGATGACAGTCACCAGAACTGTCTAATGAATGAGTTACCTGCCAGTCTGAATAACATCACATTTCCTCGTCTTGGTTAATTTCCAATAACTTCTGTAGTTTAAACATGAAAGTCACAAGAACTAAAAAGGCAGCAATGTGTCAATATGATATTTCAATCAGGAGAGGCAGAAGAATGAAGTAAAGATAATACTTAATTTGTAATGTGAGTGCTGATTAAGATTTAACAGAAGTCTTTGGCGCTTGGACACCAGAGGGAGATATTTTGTGATCAAGGGACATCTGAGCAGCAGCAGGATGAATCCCCCCATGGAATCCAGACACTGGTGGTGGTGGTGGTGGCTGATGACTCTGAGGCTGATGGCTGATGAGGCGTATGAGGATGATGAATCCGTGCACAGCGACAACACCTTCTCTGTCATCCCACTCGTTTCAAATATGGTTCCTTCTCTGCCGTAGTTCTGTCTTGCTGCCTTGCTGTCTTCACGGATTCATCAGCCTCATACGCCTCATCAGCCATCAGCCTCAGAGTCATCAGCCACCACCACCACCACCACCAGTGTCTGGACTCCATGGGGGGATTCATCCTACTGCCGCTCAGATGTCCCTCGATCACAAAGACAGCAAGGCAGCAAGACAGTACTATGGCAGAGAAGGAACCATATTTGAAATGAGGAGCAGTGGGATGATAGGCTGACAGAGAAGGTGTTGTGAATCAGCCGATGACTCAATTGACCTACCCAGGCAATGACACCTGGAGATAGTGAGAGAGTATGTGTGCAAGGACTGAATGGCAGGGTGAGAAAGAAACTTAGAGCCTGAGCATGAAAAATACTGTCTTCCTGACTGAACTTTCGCTAGAGCTTTATAATAGCTAATATTGGTCCAAACCAACCAACCAAAATTTTCCCTCAGTAGAAGTATAAAATATGGATTTATTTCCAACACAACTCTGAGGTGTGATGAAAGTTTGTGAAAAGGTGAAATCATGAAAAAAGTTCACTCATCAGTATCGAGCGCTTCACTTGTGAAAATCCCAGATATAAGCAGATTTCCATGTAAGTGAAATCATCTCGCTCCACTGGCAGACTTTAAATAATTCAAAGTAATTCTACACTGTAAAAGTTTATCAATGTCAGAGTGAAACCTTGAAGCGCAGTGAGCTTTGATAACGTGATGTTGATGATACAGCATGTCAGTGAAGTTACATAAATTATCCCCGATGACCGATTAGCTACCTGCTATTTTGCTTCTGCTAACTCTCCTTGTCAAATGACATGAAGAATCTTCTTTCCCTCTTCCAAATCAAGTGCCCCATGGACATTTTTTTTCCTCCCAAAGCTTCTCTCCATCTCGGTACGGTTGTTATTGATTGAGCCAGAGGAGTCTGGACAGTCAGTAATTAAACGGAACGACTGGTGGGTGTAAAATTAGCCTTTGTGTCATTAGACTGGAACGACAGAGTGGGTAAAAGAACAAGTGCGGCTGAGATGACTGATGACTGAAGGCCAATTAAAAGGCAGAGCGAAGACAGGATGAGAAGAACGGCTGAAGATGTGGCAGAGAAGCATATGGATTTGTCTTGGATAATGAACTCTTCAACCGCCATCGATCTGCTGGGAAAGAGACGGTGGATCAAGGATCCACTTTGAAGGAGCTCAGGGGAATCAGATAGTTTGCTTTAGATCTCTAGATGAATTTGTAAACATTAAATTGGTTTCCTTTTAACACTGGGAAATTGTTCTTTTCAAGATAATCCGAGCAACTCTATAAACGCAATAGACATTTCTTGATGCCTCAGACACTTAAATGAACATTCTCTGGAGTCAAGATCATTAACGTTCTTGAGGGTATTCATCTCGACGTTTGATGAATGGTGTGACCTTCAAGTTACCAAAACAGTGCGCATTACCATTGTGCATTAGTGCTATAAGTCTATAGTTTTCTTGGCATGCCAAAGGGAGTACAGTAAAATGAGTTTTAAGCTTTAGAGAACAAATTACATGTTTACAGCAATGCCACTTTGACATACCTGGATCTGTTTCATCATCATGTGTTAGCAAGCATTTTTTAAAATTCTACAATGTCTGACTCACTGTCCAAGTTCTGTATAATGTACCACATAACACTAACACTCACCACCGCCACTGTAGAGACTGAATACATGAAAGTTCCTCTGCAAACAGCTTAAGGTGAAGTCCAGCTGGATGTATTGTTTGCTTTACTGTTTTTCAATGCCGAACTGCTTTAACCCTATATGGGAGCTGTCTTTCCTTGAACACTGTTGTAAAGCTTTCTCCAGGGGAGTGGAGTGGAGAGTTTCTCATCAGGGGAAGGGGGTGAATGGTAGATGGTGTAACACTTAAGCGGGATGCTTCTACGTTGAATCGACGGCGTACCTACAGTGTAGGTGTCGAGGTAGAGCCTACGCTGTAATTTAACTACACGTCACGGCGACTCAGACCTCCTGTCTATTTTTGTAAGCTGAACACATTTCTCTGAGTGGAAACGAAGCTTTTCTTTACTTTCATTTCACTGATAAGAAACAATAAATTGTATAGACAAAAACCCTCCACAAAATAGCATTTTAAGTCTTATGTGTGATTTATACTTCGGGATTCATCCTGGCTTCATATGAGCAAAGGAAATCTCTGCTAGTCGCTAGGCTAATTTATACAATGTAAAATGCCATAGGCTCGTGCTAATAACATTAGCATGTTATATTTGTTTGGAAAATGTGTTTTGTATAAGAGAGTTGTTTTGTCTGTGAACCTTGTGAATTGTAATAGAGCTGAATTTTGTAACGTTACCTTTGTAAAATGCTGCTGTTGTCCCTAGCTTCATATGAGTAGAGGAAAAGTCTGCTAGCTGCTAAGCTAATTTATACGATGTAAAATGCCATAGGCTTGTGCTAAAAACATTAGCATGTTGTATTTATGGGGGAAATTGTGTCCAGATAAAGATAAATGCTTTGTCTGTGAATGCTGCAATTTATAGTGCAGCCAGTTTGTGTGCCTGTGTTTGAAAGAGTTGCTATTAAGTCATGTTTAATGTGTGTTTTGGGTGTGTTTTGAGTCAACTAAACTTTACAGCACTTCACAGAAACCCCTCCGACTAGTGTTTTGGAGGTGTAGCTGCAGTGTGACACAGACAACAACAACTGATAATAGGCCAGTCAAAACCTTGACAAGAAGGCCAAGGTTGTAATGCAACAGACTTTCCCTCCTTCAGGCTAGCAGTCACAACATTTCTTTAGGTCAGGACTGAAGTACTTTTTGGTGAGGAAGACACCAGTAGTCTGTAGTCTGTGTGTATTGAAGTGTTCCAGCCGTGAAATATCATTTCATAAAACAATTGTAAAGATTGTCATTAGGCCAGAGTAAACATAGTAAAATCCATTCAGACAAACTGTCATCAGATAATATGTTGCTAATTTGTGTCTTTTCTTTTAAAGACTTTGCATATCTTTGCATATCTGCCACATCCAATAGGTCATAAACATAAAATCTAGCATATAATAGAGGAACAGATTCCAGCCCTGCATTTTTTTCCTTTGTAAACCAGTAACACATGGGGTGCATTTCTGTAATACCCGTGGTTAAATATTTGTAACGTTTCTGTAAAGTCCCTTGTAAGCCTCTGTCCAACAAATGGAGCTCTTTGAATGAAAAGGCCATGATGTCAGCTGTGTGCGCAGGCTAATCTCTGGAACCAATACTCCTATCTGGCATGGCCGCTAACCTTGGCTAGTTTGAATTAAATCAAGATTTGAAGTTGGGGGGGAAGAAGAAAAAAAAATAGCTCCAAATGGAAATGAATTATAACTCTGTTTAATACACGCTCTCTCTGATTTCCCCGAGTAATGGATCTGATAGGTTGTCGCATTTATTGAATTTGACACACCGTCTTGACATTTCCCAGCTGTGAGTCATTTGAAAAGTGGAGAAAAATGCTGATGTGCAGTTTTAGGCATGTTATATGGCAAATTTTGACTCCTGATAACAGAGCTTGATAATGCCGGACATGACCTCGAGGTTAGTAATACCGACCGCTCGTAGCTAATGATCACATTTGGCCAAATGCATTGCGCCAGTATGAGTCTGGGAGTAAGTTCATCCTTGGTGAACGGCCTGTTTGGATGTGTGCAACATCTGAAGTGCTGCTCCATCAAAGTGAGTCAAAAAATCTCGCAGTGGAATTTTTAGAAGTGCGGGGTCTGTCTTCCCTCTCAGATTCAAACAAACTGAATTATTTAATTCCAGTGTGGAGGTTACCATCAAAGGCAGTTTGTCCTATGTTGCGATTGCACACAGAAATATACAGACGAAGGTAAAGTCTTGGAGGAACTACAGATATCAATACATGCATTAATATGGCAACAAAAGCTGATATGATTACTTTTTGAGGCTCTGACAATAAATTAAAGTATGTTGTACAGAACAGACAAAAATAGATTGCTTAAAAGTCCTTGCAATAAAAAGATTTAAGTGCCCTGCTGGTAGTGAATCTTCAAGAGCCTTTGACCACTGTAGCTAAGCAGCAACCCACCAGCATTTTCTCGAGAATATCGTCTCCAGTCAAAAAGCAGATCAAGGAAATGGCTGAGCACAAGTACAGTAGTGTAAATGTCTACCCTGGCAAATACTGAAACCCTGTCACAGGAGAACATAGTCTCAGGTAATCACACTCACACAAAAATGTCCTGCCAAAAAAGCAGTACCACTCAAAATATTACACCCTTGTAAAGCTACACTAAGTACAGTACATAAAGTTAAATGTTAGCCAGGTTACACTAAGCTTGCTGGTCTTCTCCAGGTTTGAGAAGCTCTGCTCATCTCAGCAGTATCCGTCAGTGACACTACAGCAGACATATGGCTGACTTGAGAACTAAAAATTCCCTTTTCTCCTACCTTTTTTTTCAAAGTTAGTCCACTAAACAAGCTTTTTTTGCACAAAGACCGCCTCATATCGTTAGGATAAATGTCAGAGAACATATAGAAAACGACATGTAAACGTGTTGTCTTACCTTACCGGTGTGCTGCCGTGTTTGTTTACCATCTAGCTCTACTTTCCAAAGCGCGGCCGAAATATATCTCGCGAGCTCTAGATAAAGCCCAGCTGGATACTACTCCAGGTGGAGGTGTCTCGTCCTCGGTCACATTCAGACCTTGAAAATAAGGCTGCAACCGGTCCCATTCCTTGCAACAGAGGCATTCCTCTTCTGTGGGCACTGGGGCACAGCATTCACAGGTACACCACCAATCTCCAGAGCTACGCAGCCTTGCAGCAGCCATTCCTCCTCTCTTGTCCTCTACCTGTTGCGCCTCTCTCTCTCTCTCCTCCTCCGTTCTTCAATTTCACGAAGCTCTTCGTCAGTGTATTCTGGCTCAAATAAATAAGGGCGGCCATCAAACTCTGCAAAATCAAATTCCTCCTCCACAAAGTCGAAGTCTGGCAAAAAGTCAGCCATTATTCTATAAATCTTTCATAAAATAAATGAATGAACTTTTCAGGCTACTGTCCGGTTCTGCCTTCCAGCTGTTGCTTCTTGTTCTCGCGATATTTCGGCCGCACTTTGGGGCCCCAGCTGGTGGGGTCCATTGCAAAATTAATTGGTCAAATGTGCGGGTGGCATGCGGTTCTGATTCAAGAGCAGGTTTTGAAAATCAGAACCATGCAGGACTCTGCTGTAATCCTCCTTTGTACTGTTAAGATAATGTATGTTTAAATAAGGAACAGATAGCACCTTCTAAGTAAGCCATTGTAGGATATGCTAAAGTGGTTATCGATCTGGCTACCCTGCTGTTCCCACTATTGCTTTTTGATATGCTGTCCATACTGAAAACCAGGAATTACACAAGCCTGCATTATTTTCTCCCCAGAGCTCTCTGAATATAAGTTGCACTTAAATTCAAATAAGATTGGGTCATAGGGCTGCCTCACCTCCACACATCAGTTACGTCAACTTCAATTTAATTCACTTTTTCGCTCTCTAAACTGTCTTGGTGCTCTCAAAGCCCCTTATCTAATACGATTTATCAGCAATGCACCACATGTGGCTGGGAAATTACAAGCTGGGAAGCCAGAAAATGTTTCTGATCAGTCCTTTCAAGTCGTAGGTTGACTGACATTCTTGAGAACAACGGATGGTCTTGTGTGCCGCTGCAACCTTGCCATCACTCAATCGCTCCGACAGCAGCAGGGAGTAACAACTGGGGGGGAAATGTATAAATTGTGCCCCTACATGTTGTGAAATGCCCTCTGTTCACACTGGAAGTATTGATAGAAAGCACTCTAAATGTTACCATGGAAACAAGAAAAGTGGTGTAGAGTCATTTTAAGTTTTCACCGGCTTTATCTGTTATCTCCGATCAAGGAACTTCTCATCAAACATTTTCTTTATGTCAAAAATGTCTCTCGATGCAGGTCTTAAATATTTGTCATGGTTTGTGAATTGGGTAGCTGTGAATGAACACACAGGTGTTTGGTATCCTGCCTGAGGCCAATCAGCTGGGCCGTTTCCATCAGGGGATCAAACCCATGACATTTTGCTTACTTTCTGAAAAATAAATGTGAATGAAGACACGACTACATTCACACATGCACACACAGATCCTGTCACCTCCATTGTCCTCATAATCTGAATCCTTAAATAAACCCAGTGCCCAAGGCTCTAAGGCTTATTAATATTGCAGCTCCGTCGGTATTCATTATGAATGAGAACAAGTGTGAAGACTCAGAACGGGCTGCAAAACACTACAAGGCTATGGCTGTAACAATGCAGGTCACACAGATAATCAGCATGCCCCGCCACCCTCAGCTTAACTGACGGGCTTACACTTGGCACTGCTTAGAAAAACCTTGACAGGTTTCTCCATTCTCCATAATGTGTGAGTAAAATACCTGTTAACATAGCTGATAGAATCAATGAGAATGTTGTTATCACATTTCTTATCACCCTTTGCAATTAAATGAATTTCAAAAAATGTTGATGAAAGAACAGTGATGCTTAAGATATAATGCAGTTATGGACATTACAAAGTATGATAGATTTTTCTACTTCGGTGTCAAATGAGAAATATTAGTCACTCAATTAAAAGCTTGCTAAATGGGATTAAATGTCAAGGTGTCTATTTCTAGCTACTCTATTTATCCCTGCTACTGTCACAATGGGCATTCACAAAGCAGAACACGGGGACCACTCAGAGCTGCTGGAATGTCTCTTTATAAATTATTTACCCTTTTCCATTAAAATGTCCTGTGACATCTGTGATGCCTGACCTGGCAGTGGAGTGCCACAAGGTGCTGAACCGGGACCTCTCACAGTTGCCCTACGATGATGTCAACTGTGAGTCCGACAACTATGGTTTAAGTGCTTCCTGATTTAGATCCACTAGAGGAGGGTGGGGGAGAAAAAGAAAGGAAAACATTTTTGAAAAAACAGCTTCAGTCAGAGCGTATATCGTAATTGTTTTGGACACAAAAACTGCTGTACATTGTTACTGTTAAGTAGAAAATACCACAGTAAAAGAGTAGTTAAGAGATTTTGGGAAATATGCATTTTCGTAAGCAGATCAAAAACACTCATTTCTGTATGCTGTTAAATACAGAGCTAAATACGGGAGATAGTTAGCTTGGCTTAGCCTGAAGATTGAAAGCAGTGGGTAACGTTAAGTCTGACTCTCTCAACAACATGGTCTCACTCCGAAGTTGTCAAAATCCAGCATTCGGGCAGTGACTTGCGACATCAGACATTGACGAAAAAAGCCGTCCTTAAGGATTGGCATGGTACGGTGGCCGGTCGCCATTATAGGTTAACAGCACTCGGCGGCATCAGGGGGAAATACGGCAGGAGTAGAGCAAGAGTTAAGGCGGCGAAAGTCCCAGTAGAGTGGACAGGAGGGGTGATGGATGGGTCCAACACACACCGACTTTCACCCAGGAGAGCAGTGTTTGTGTCCTTTAAGATTATAAAGCCCAACCCTGTTCTTTTGTCCTAAACCCAACCACGTTTTTGTTGCGTAAACCCAACCACATGTATTAGTTGTTGGCGGAAAAAAAAAACGTCAATTTGCGTTGTTGTACTGACGTAGTGCTTTTATTTTGAAAGAGACTGTATGTAAATGGTAAATTTCCTGTGAAAACAGAAGTGTATTTTGAAAGAAGACAGTCATGTTACAGGTATAGCTTGACACGGTATCACAGAACGTCAACAACCAACGCACCCTGGGTAGCTTTCATGTCATATCTGGACGTGGAGGGTCCATAACCAAACGTCAATATGTGACGACGTCGAAGTGAGAATGCGTTGCTCTCAAAAGATAAAAAAAATCCACCTACCAGCATCTCTAGCACACACTAATAAATACAAATCTTTTTCCAAATAACTTTGGATAGAGCCAGTCTAGCTGTTTCGCCACTGTCAATGCTAAGCTAACCCAATCGCCTGCAGGCTCTAGCTTCATATTTTGCAAACAGACATGACAGAGGTATCAATCTTCTTATCTAGCTCTTTGAAAGAAACACAATAAGTGTACTTCACAAAATGTCAACACCCATAAAAAGGTTATTACAGCCTAAACAATATGTGGGAGCTGATCTTTCACTCTGTCATGTCCTGTCACAACATCCTGTTTCAACAGCAAATATCCAATTATAGGAACAAGATTTTCTCAGAGAGCGCACATCAGCAGCGATATGGTTAAAGCCAAGCGACATGTCATTGTTTCCACTGTTTCTCCTTTATTGTCCCCCTCACTTTTACTTTTATTACAAGTTATTTCTGAGCCGCAGCTTGCGTTATAGTTGAATATTCAACAAACGTTCACGCGCATGTATGCATGCACATGCACGATCTCCTCCAGTCTCTCGCCTTTTCTCTCACCTTTTTCCAACAGACACACAGATAACTTTCTCTGTTTCTCTGTCACTATCTCTCCCTCAAGCGCACACACACATCCATTCTCTAGTGGAGAAATGACTGTATCTGTGCTGCCAGGTGTGCTCTCAGCGGTGGCTGTGACCCCAGACAGAGATCTGCTCTCTGCTGCGCCACAGGGGATACAACGACAAAGCTGCTCCAAACATTTATTTTCTCATCTGTCCTCTCCACTGCAACTGTTATCACCTTTGTCAACTTTCATGGATCGGAACGCTGTACTGTTGACAGGCAGTTTCCTGTTTTAGCACTTTAGTTTCCCGACTTACTTAAGTTCACAGAGTTTCTTTCTTTCCTCCAAAACTTATAATTGTAGAGAAAATTACTTACACTTATTTTAATTGATATTTTTATGATAACGTCTATTGACAACGTGAGAACAATGTGAAAGCCGTAGCTCATAGTGATGAGCTTACAGAGAAATTATCACCTGAATGTGCAGCTCCCCTCTGCTTCATGGAGCTTTATGGTAAATATTAGCTCATTGTTTAACTGTCTGCAACTTCACTGTTTTGTTTCACTAACTGCTCTCATAGTGTCATTGTGAACCAGAGCTGGCAGCTGTCTTCAGGGAAATAGCTCTAAAAACTCACTGTACACTACCTGCCCAGCATTAGACACAGTTTGTGACTAGCTGGTGAAATAAAGAGCCAGATCCTTCCATCAGGAGTTAGCAGAGACAAAAACCTGAGCTGACAGAGAGAGAGAATATTGGACTTACATCAGGTTGCCAAAAACAGAGACTCCAGAGGAATCATAACGTTGCTCCATTTTAATCAGGAGAGACACGTCTTAGTAGTGAAAGGAATATTTATTAGCAGGTGCACATAAGAATGAAAAATGTGAAAAGTCCTTGGCGATAAGACCCCTTTGAGGTGGTGTGATTTAAAGAGGATGATGAATCCGTAGACCCCCCACAGTCTAGGCCAGGGGTGTCAAACATAAGGCCCGGGGTCCAGAACAGGTCCACCAAAGGGCCCAATCAGGCAGACTGTACGACTTTGCACACATAATAGTGATGCACTTGCTAAGGCTAAGAGGTGTCAGGTTTCAGGAGCAAGTTAAACAGTGAGTAGCTTTCTTCATGTATTGCTGCCTCTGAGGTTTTTCCACCCCACCCAGAACATAGTTCTTTGAAAAAGCAATGCATACTTATTGTGATCATATATTAAAGATATTGATCATTGTGCAAAATTTGTGCAACCAGCAGCTGAATCAGACTTCTATCTTAAAACAATATCGGTGGAACCCTATTGCTACAACACTGCCAAAACGTTTGATTTGTAAATGGTCAGAGACAACTTGACCTACTTCCTCAATAGCTTCCACTTTAGTTTGGTGTAAGGAGTGGACATGTATAGAAAAATGTAATGGCAGTGAGTAGTAGAATAACTGAATGTGGAAAAACAGACATTGAAATTGTGCTTATTCTTCTGAAGACATCACAGGCTGTTTGTCATCTGTTTTGTAAATGGATGAGCATTTTTAAACATCTTTAATCTGAAAAATAGGGAAACATTTGGAGGTGTTTGTTATTTATAGGATATTATGCAATGCTTTTACTAGTCCAGCCCACCTGTAATTAAATCGGACTGTATGTGGCCCATGAACTAAAATGACACCCTTGGTCTAGACACTGATGGTGGTGGAGGTGGTAAAGATGATGAGAAGAGAAGAGGATGTGGAGAAGATGGAGAAGTGCTGATGATCTGGATGAGTAGAGGAATGAGTCTTTGTTGAGCTTGTCCTGGACTCCGGATACGATGGCTGGAGGTGAACAGGGTGGTCTAAAATGACAACTGGAGGGAGAGAATTGTGAATGGATGAGCACAAAGAAAGTCTTCCTGATTGAAGAGCACGGTCTCACACCGAAGTTGAGATCTGTGACTTACGGTGTCAGAATCCAACAAAAAAAGGCATCCTTTAATGTCAGCATGATACGCAGCCGGTTGCCATTATAGTTTAACGGGACAAGGAGGAAAGTTAAGGCGCCAAAAGTCAATCTAGGGTCGGCGGGAGGGCTGGTGGATGGGTCCGTCAAACACCGACTTTCAATCCAAGAGAGCGGTCTTTGCGTCCTATAAGATTCTAAAGCCAAACCCTGTTCTTTATTCTTAAACCTAACCCAGGTTTTTGTTGCCTAAACCGAACCACGTGCGTTTGTTGTTGAAGGAAAAAAACTTCAATTCGTGTTGTTGTGGAAGTGTACCTTGAAAGAAGACAACACATGTAACAGGCAGAACGTAACACGCCGTCCCAGAACGTCAACAACCAACGCACCCAGGGTACCTTTCATGTTGCATGTGGACATAGAAAGTCCATGACCAAACGCCAATATGTGACGAAGTCGGAGTGAGAATGTGTTGAATCTAACTTACACTGAGCTTCATAACTACTAGATGTGTAAGCAACTGTTTGCCAGCAAGTTTGCCTTATCAGCTAAAAAGATGATCATATGTCAGTGTTGTGTTCACAGTTTGTTTCAGCAGCCCCATGTGGCCAAATAATCTTTGACTGAAGGCTTAAATCATGTCATAATAACCATAATAATCCATTTTAATACTGTGTTACAAAAATACTTTAATGAATATTCAGTGAATGTTTGATGTTTTAATATAACGTGTTGCACAGGCTGAAACTGTTGGGCATATTGCTTATGGCCTGTGGATTAAAGCAGAAGTAGGGACTATAGCTGCCTGTCAAACCCCCTGGTGATTTTATTACCGAAAGCAAAATGGCAACAAACCCGGCACTTGGCAGTTGACAGGCAAAATATATATATATATATTTTAACTCCATTTAACGGTACTTGGCAACACTGAACATTGCATGACTTGATGGTAGTGCTTCTTAGGTTCGAAAGGGAATCTTGAGCTCATATATTGCAAATATACTGTATGGTGAACTTTGCCAACTTGTAGTGATTTTCGGAGGAGCCGTGGAATAGAGTCAGTTACAGTGGTTGATATAAAACCCCAGACAGCTTTGTAATTTTACAAGTCCAAAATTCAATCAGCTGTAAAGATGACACTTGTATCAAACCACGTCTTAAACTCCAGTCCAAACCACAAACTTGATCCAGGAGCAAAATTTGGAGGTAGTTATTGTACAGGGTTGATGAAGTTGAGCATCCAGACAGCATCAGAATTCATGTAAGAAATACAATAAGTCAGTAATGGTAACAATATTTGTTTTCCTCATAGGAATGAAATTGAATTTGCAGAAGAAATGATGCAATGCTTGAATCAAAAACAGAGCGATGTATCTCATAGCAGATCTAGATGCCGCTATATTTTCATTTCACTTTTCAAACATCAAAAGCTTTATTTCCACCAAGCATAAAAAGTGACATCCCCACTGTAGATGCAGGGACCTGGTGCATCAACAAACAGCGGTGCTAGCTGAGGGGATCTCTCTCTATGCAACAGGTGTCTTTTACTACAGATTTGCCCGCTGAATAATTCACAGGGCTCTTCCACCTTTAAAAGACACCCTATCTTATTCATTATTTAGACGCCTTTTCACTGTGGTAGGAGGCACCTTCAATTATTCAACAACAATATGGAGCCAAGCAAGGGGTTAATAGGGCTTTTGCTGGCAGTGAGCGGTAGGGGAGGTAAAATGGGTGGTGGAGGTAGAGATGGAGGGGAAGAGGGGTGGGAAAGATTTATGATACAGGTCTAGTGGCAAGGTGAGAGATTGTGGCACCGGGGGAATAGAGCTGTGTGAGTGAGATTGAGGCGGAAAACGGTTTGCGATGATGGGGAAGCGTCAGGAGTACCACAATCAACATGAGACGTAGGTAGGAACACGTGTCTGTGTGTGTGTGTGTGTGTGTTTGTACCAAAAGAAAAAAACTGTCAATCTCAGAAAGTCATTATATTTGGTTCTGTGTCTTGAAGTTTAATGTTGCGGGACATATTGCACGCTCAGCTGTACTGGTGGGGTTTCCCTCCAGGAACAGGCCCACCCTGAGGTTTCTTTCATTTTTGGTTTAGTTTGTCCTAATATGATTTTCTTGTGAGTTTTTCCTTGCTCTGACTACATGGTGTGAGACTGCTTGTGGCGAGCTTCAGAACAATAGTAGACATGTTATTCCTTCCTCTGTCCTGTCATGTGATTGTTGTATTCCTTTTGTTTCCATGTGTTTAAAGGAGCAGTGTGTAGGATGTAGTGGCATCTAGTGGTGAGGACTGCAAATTGCAACCAGCTGAAACCTTTCCCATGTGCCAAGTGGGAACTCCCTGTTAGGATTCCTTCAGTGTGTATCGCACAGGAGGATTTAACCAGGAGCTAAATTATCCAGAGGTTTATTCTTATCCAAAACAAACAGACCTGGTGATTTAAGCTGGTAAAAACACAGAGTAGAGCAGTTTCACGTTAAAAATCAGTCTTTCTTCAATGCGTTCAGCTTGTCACAGAGGGACTATTAACAACAAGAAAACGCAAATGGCCCTATCTAGAGCCAGTGTCTGGTTTGTCAGTTCTGGGCTACTGTTGAGGACATGGCGGTGCAACATGGCAGACTCATTAATTTAGATATACATGACATATTAATACTTATATTTATTTTTTTGTAAGGCAAAGATAATTGGTAATATATATATACTGTATCATACGTTTAGACTGGTTTATACTTGTAAGTCACGGATAATTGGTCATTTAGATTATAGTAATTTACATTATATACAGTATATACATGGGTTATTTTTGTGTGACAAAGTTAAATGGTAATAACAGTTGTATCTTTAGAGAAGCTTAAGGCATAGGTTTATCTATATAAGGAAACTGTTTCATTTCATGACTTTTAGAGAAGGGATGGGATTTAATAAGTTTATACTTCCTCCCACTCTTTTTCAGACGTATTAATAAAAGTAACTGTACACTGACAATTGCTTTTACATTATGCTTTTTATTATTTGTAAATAATACTTTCTGTCTGTCTGCATGTTTGCATGTTCACGTCTTGTTTTTCTACATGTTTAAAATAAATATCAATCAAACATATACTTAAGTCATTCATTCATTTTCCGTAACCGCTTATCCTGTTGGGGGTCGTCGGGGTGCTGGAGCCTATCCCAGCTGACACTGGGCGAGAGGCGGGGTACACCCTGGACAGGTCACCAGACTATCACAGGGCTGACACATAGAGACAGACAACCATTCACACTCACATTCACACCTACGAACAATTTAGAGTCACCAATTAACCTGCATGTCTTTGGACTGTGGGAGGAAGCCGGAGTACCCAGAGAAAACCCACACTGACACAGGGAGAACATGCAAACTCTGCTCAGAAAGGCTCCCCCAACTCCAGGGTTTGAACCCCCATCCCGGATTCTAACCAGGAACCCTCTTGCTGTGAAGCGACCACTACACCATAACAATTCTTATTTTCAGGTTATTATACAATAAAGTAAATATCCCTAATATATTATCTTCAATTTCTGCCACCATATCCTCCTTTAAAGTCCATTATCATCAATAAATGAAACGATATTTTCAGCTGCACAAGGTCAGGTCCCATTACTGCCCCTACTGTTTGACTGACAGATGATAGCAACTGATGTTACCACTTCACAACCACTCTTTCATCTTTTCAAGTACGTCTCACAAAATTCTCGAGACTAATCATGTAACATTGTCAAAAGTATAGCTAGCAAAGAAGCAAATTCATCACATAAGATGAAAAAACAAGAAAATTACCTTATATGCTAATATAATAATCCAAAAAGGGGGAGATAGAGGGGAGAATTTTAGCATGATGTGTGGTTAATCTAAGATGTAAAACATCAGAACAAAGCAGAAAGACTCTTGATTTGTGTTAAATGCTGCTAAAATAATCTCCACAGTTAGAGCACTTAGAGTCTTCAGCAACAAGTAATGCAATATTTAAAAGGTATTTATTCCCGAAATAACTCCTGTGGCAACAGATAAAAGAAAAACTGATCTCACAGTTCACTTCAATTTGTATGTTCAGTAAATTGCAAAGTGCCATCATTTACTGGGAAAAAAAGCAAATCTCAAAGGCAACATATGAGGGTGTCTGGCTGGTCAGAAGCACAGAAGACTTTCCTCAGCACAAACAACTTCCTTGTAGTATGAGAGGTTCTCTCAAGATACCCCCTTTAGGTTTAAAATAACTTGGCTTCCGATAACAAAATGTTCTGGTTTCAAACAAATCCCTGTCCCCCGTGCCCCTCAGCTCTGGTTTACTCTGTTGTCTCTGTTATCTCCCTCTTCATGGCACTCCTCACCGACTCCTTTCCTGCACAGCCTGGAAGTGAGAAAGGTGCTCTTGCCCAGGGCTGAGGCACTACATTTACCTGACAACATCGACTAATGTAGGTTATTCGCTGCATGTGGACTAGACATAAAATGTGGATTCCAAGGCTGCAATTTTAATCAGTGTCTTCTTAAACTTTTTGAAACTTTCTTATTCACAAAATGTATTATTCATCACTGTATTAAGATCTGAAAGCAGGAATATAGCATGCTTTCTTTTTTCTTGTTGTTGTTTTTTTTTTGAGAGGTAGAGCAGATTTAGACAGTATACTCATTATCTAGACATTGTTTTATTTTCTAAAACTATTTATTGGGTTTTCAGACAAATAACAGGTCACAGTGGTACACTAAATTTCAAAGTAATTATAAAACAGAGGATCAAAGAAAGAATAGAATCGTAAAAAACAAAATATCAGTCACCCATGAGAATTAAGAAATTATGTAGTTACGTGGCAACTATGAAAGTAGTTTTCTAAGTGTGTATATACAGGTCATACACTTGCACATGAGTATACGAATATAACACAACATGAAGCATTTCAATAGAGTAGGTAGGGACACTGAAAATGACTGAAAAGTTTGAGATGGTAGCAAAGGTCAGGTTGTTGATGCAAAAATGCAAAATGTTCCTCGTGTCTTCTTAAAACTAGCAGCGGGCTCATCTGATTTTTTTTCCCATATTAACAAAGAAGAAGATATCTTAAATCCAAGACAAGAGTGATGTCCAGGTGGAGCGGGGGATTTCCACTTAACAAGAATGAACCGTCTGGCCAAGAGTGTTGCATAAGCTATAAAGTCCCTCATACACTTTGATGTTATCATCAATATTTTTTATTCTGCAAATAAGTGACGAACACTCCCGTCAAGGAGAGACATTAAGTGGGGGCTACAATCAAACTTAATTTGTAGCACATTTAAAACAGGTTAGTGCGATTTAAATTCAAAGTACAGACTGATGCACACAAAAATAACAACACAAAAAATACCTACCTACACATACAGTATATGCAGTGAATATATACAGAGATATAATATTAAAAGTTAAATAAAAATGTAATCAAATCAATTAAAAAGACCTTAAAAAAATCAAAGTTAAAAGGCAACAAAAAAAGGACAGTTTTATTTTACTTACCCTGAACCCAAGCTACTGTACTGGGAACAATAAACTTTTAAGGAAGGACCTTAAACAGCTAAGTGAGTTAACTGCCTGGCTCAAACTGAACACACTGTACTACTCAGATAATAATCTTATATAAGATACTACAGTGAGTAAACAAGGCAATACAGTGTCTCCCTCACTGCAACAAGTCACACGGCTGATTTCAGTCACATGTTCCCTATTTCTCGCATTAAACTTGTGACCTTTCTGTCACGGCACAGCACAGCTACCTTTCTGCAGGATCCGAGAGGTTGGACGCAGCCATCACATCCGGCTCCTACGATCATTAATTCATTACATTAATCTGCACAGTCCACCCTGTAATTGATCAAAAGCTATCATTTTGCAATGTTATCGTTATCATCACTAATTGATTTGATGATCCATGCGTCCCATTAATAATGTAATAGATGGGAGATTAAGAATTTAACTGTCCATTGCCATTAATGTGATCAAGATGTAATAAATGAATGAGCTACATTTCATTTAATTTAATCAAACCCAATTTTATGCAGTCCGGTTTCAGCCCCATATATCCTGCCGGCACACAGATATTAAAACACTTGAAGTTGAGAGATGTGAGAAGTTTTAAAATATCTTTATGGCAGACTTCAGTTTTTGACACTATAGGGCTTCTCCGTACAAAATATGAATTCATCTGAGTGGGTTTCAAATAAATTAATACCTTGTAAAACACAGAGGCTGAGCACCATTATCCCTTTAGTCAGACATACTTATTCTAATATGATGAGGACTTTATTTTGAAAAAAAAAAGAAGCTACAACTGTAATCACATATTGCCTTTTTACTTACAAGTAATTTAGAATAAAAGCACCATTTTAAGCACAGAGATACGGAAACTTGCTGAAGGGGTCAACCAAATCTCATTTTCTGCATCTCCCTCTCTCTTTGTGATGCAATTAGAAATGCTGCAGCTCCCCCTATTGGCACGGATCAGGTGGGAGCCTTTCTAGAGATCAAAGTTTCCCAGCCTTATCAAACACAGCTCTGTAACGTAATGTAATACCGCAGCCAGAAAACCAGTCCTGACCAACATTTGACAGGTTTATAGTGGTAATCTTCCTCCATGATCTGTGCACTGCGGTTTGCCTCAGTGGCACAGTCAACAGAGCGGTGCCGGACATGTCATTAAGGCATTCATGAGTGTAATTAAGCATGCCTAATCTCAAATGTCATCAATAACTGCCTCGTTCTACAGTACAGTTGCGGGGTTTTTTTCTATACAGGAAAATTATATCAATTTACGAGATCAAACAGCAGCGGAAATCCTTCAGTCTCGAGTGTAATTACTGGTTTATTGGGACAAAAGCACCCTTTCTGCCTTAACAGTTGAATCTCGAGTGCTACTCTCTTGAGCTCCCTTTGTCCGACGATGCCTGTGACGCACATTCAAGATGTTCAGCGCGTTTCTTCCCCCCCCCCCAGAAAATTGAGAGGTTGATGCCTCTCGCTTGACAGCTGGAGAGCAATAGACGGAGTGTGAGTGGCTCTCTATCTTTGGGGCCTTCCTCCTGCTTTTGGATGAGCACAGCTCTTCATCTCGAGCTACATTCACAGCAGAGCCCCAACTGTCCCAATTTTTCATTCACGTGATGATGAAGCGCCTGGATAAGGGATACAAAATGAGATCTGTATCTAGGCAGACGCCTCAGGTTAGTCAAAATTTAAAGACACATACCACGACTGAAACATCTAGGTGCAAACAACGATTTATTACCAGTTTGTGCTCCTGTGTCTTTTCAGCATCTCTGTGATGTGAGTTCACGTTGGCTTTGGATAAGGGTCACATTTTAAATGAATACGAATCAAAAAGGAATTAAAAGACAGCAGCAGTTTGGAGTTGAGCGTGACGGCCTGCAGTGTGTGAACACAGCCTAAAACAATCAAAACTCTGAATTGATTCCCTCCTCTTCCTCCTCCCTGTGCTTCTCCTCGACGCTGAAAAAGCAGATTGAAAGCCCTGATACCGCCATACATCTGTCTGTCCGAATGTATATCTGTCAGCGAGGAGAAAGAAGGAGAAATGGAAATACGTCCGTGTAGAGTAGAGGAGGAGGAGGAGAAGGAGGGGGCAGGGGTTGTCGGTAAGTAAAGTTTGCCCCAGGTGACAGTTTGCACAAACTCCCATGAAGCTCTCTGCTGGGAGAGTTGCATGCTGGGCCGGGCAGAAACAATGGACTAATTAAGGCGAGGCTCTCGATGCAGGGTTCACTGCAAGTCCCTGGATCTCGGCTGGACGGTGGAGCGAGCGGAGAGGGGGAGGGTGTTTTTTCTCCTGATTAAATTCAGATCAAGGGAGCTGACACAATCTGGCTTTGGTTCTGGCTTAATGAATGGCTCCAATTATTTTAGCTGCAGGTTCTATCTGCTTTGACTGCATGCACACACACACACACACACACACACACACACACATCTCCGTGGTAGCTACCTGTGTAACTCAATGGATACAGCATGGCACTATCACAGCCAAATCGCACGTTATAGAGCCATAAACTGTCCAACAAAAGGCACATATTATTGTCTTTTTCCACATTATAGTAACTCCACTGTTCTATACTGAAACAAAGTGCCTGTGTGCATTTCTAAAATGTCACACGCAGATTGCTAAATTGAGCAAATAAAGCCCTGGATTCAATCTATGCCAACCATATCAAGAGGAAAGATGGATTTGGAAAGTAAACAGGGGCATATGGTAAGACTTTAGGGAGATTAGGCTTTTTTTATGTGGTGTAGGTGTAGGAAAGGAGGGAGACGGAGTGTAGGAAAATCAATTTAAGCGGGATCTGAATTCAAAAAAAGGAGGGGAAAAACATTAATACACAGTTTTACCAGTGAAATCGTCCAGTGCAATTTGTGAGCCTATTTTAATATCAAATTCATACTGACAGTCACAAAAATTAATGTACCGTAACTCTGCATGATATTCTACAAATTGAGTGAAACAGGAGGCAGAGCTCACATAACTCAAACAGGCAGTTTGGCACTGGACAATGATGTGGTCTGGTAGGAGGCAGCAGGCATACTTTGAATTTACCAAGACGCCGCCCCCTCCTCACACACATAATATTCTTGTAGAGGTTACTACAGCTGGATGCTTGTATTCTTAAATTCTGACTAATTAGCACAAGGCAGCGACCTCACCAGCAGGGACAAATGTATCCAGGTAGCTACTCTCAAAAACGCTGGGTACAATTCAGAATAAAAAGAAAGCATCACGACAAGAAGCCAGAGAAGATACAGCAAAAATCAACAGCTGAAATTTCTTGCTTTCAAAGCACTGCACAGGGTCTTGTCTTTCTCTCTGGATTTCTTTCAATATCATGACCTTAACAGATGAGAGCACTGTGAATCATGCTTCCTCACTTCCAAGCTATGAAACAGGTTCGGTCTGCATTAAGCAAAGTGGAAGCATGTGTAACCGACGTGGCTGAGGTCAGTCGACTTTAAATAAAAGGAAGTTGTGTTTAAATGCTCAGGATTTTTCATTGAGTGGAGAAGCCAACCGTTCTTCATTTAATATCTACAAAATTCAATTTGTAAGGGGACCAGGATGTTAATGGTCTGATATTTCACTTCTAATTATCGGACATTTTGTCTGATACAAACATAAAGTTACTTTCAATGTTTTCAAGGATGTGTGTACTTTCAAGTTAAGCCGATTCAAGAAAAATACATGATGAGTTTGAAATCTAAAGATGGCGAAACTCCAGCTAAACAAGTGGTAAAACATGGCTTTAGGTGTTGCTACCTAGCTTACCGGCTCCAAACCATAGTTGGGAACAAGCTGGCTTATTAGCATTAAGTTAGCTTGGCTCGTTATTAGCTGGTAACTAGCTTCAAGCTAGCTACTTGGAAAATGTACGTCAAAATAAAGTTTCACGTCACTGAAGCTACCCCCAGAGAAATGTAGCAAGCTACGCAACGAGACATTTGCAAATGTAGTTTGCAACTTGCAAAGCTACCTTTATTTTTTGACTTTATGTCAAATCAGCGTCATCTCGGTGATAAGAAAAGCTGTCAGCCAAACAAATAGGCAGGCAAAAAAGTGCTTATTTAACCTATTTATTATAAAATAACAGACGTAAATTCAAACTTTCTGCTTTTTTTTGTGACATTTGAACATCGTCAGTTGGCCTATTGCTGTCTCTCTTTTGCTCTCCTCTTCTTAGTTAATGCATTTCTCTGCCTCGGCCTGTTTCAGAAGGCTGTCTGGCCATGTCAGCAATTCAAAAACAGAATTCCAAAATATATTTTTCAGACTATAAAACCATAATAAATAAAAGACAGTAATATAAACAATAAAAATAACAGACCTAAATGGGACATTAGACATGAACTTGTCCTGCAAATAACATGTGAAGCCCTGAGCTTATCTAGACAATTAATTCTATTGCTACCATCACTCTTTTCCACCTGCCATCTTCACCATGACGCCTTGAAAGAGCTGCTTCCCTCCACATACACAATGTAACACCCTCACAGGTCACCCACAAGGCCACTGACTTTAAAGGGCAAAAAGGGTGAGCTGTAACAGTGTTCAACAATATCACTTTTTGACAAAAGCGAAAATAAAAGCTTGTCTGATTCAATGAGGTTGATGAGAGCTGCCAAGATCACTCCGTCAAACTGCACTTATCTTAACAGCTTAAATCACAAAGTAGGGCTGAAGAGATGAGCTCCTCCAGCCCCCCTAATAGAAACCTGTTTGATTAGCTCCTCGTTGCTTAAATTGAATTCTGGTGTTAAGTATGATCACAGGTGTGAAAAAAGATGGTCCTCCAAAAAAAGAAACTGGGCTTCCCCAAGCTTTTGTGTCATTTTGGCATCCTTGGTCATAAAGCATTGCAGATTTGCTGGTTGGCTCTAGCCAGCAACACAATTAAACTGGTCTTAGATAGAGTGCTGCAGGAATGGGTCCTAATACCCAGAAATGAGTTGGCATTTTAGCATTCCTGTTTTTCTTGTCTTGAAGTCAAGTGATTTTTTTAATGGGTTATTGGTTATATGCCTTATTTAAGGTTGGTGGCTAACACAAGCTCAAGACATTTTTGTTTTGCTCTATGATATAAAATATGTCAGTAAATACCCCACTTGTGAATTTTGAAGCTTTTACGTATCGTGAAAAAGGCTGACAAATGACTAAGGCCCAATCCCAATACCCCCCCTTGTACACTACCCCTTGCCATTGCCGACTACCCCTTGGCCCTCGAAATGAAGCAAGGAGGGGTAATGGTTGAAATCTTTCCCTAGGAACTGGGACACCACTCACTACGTCACCGCTTCGGTTACGTTCACGCATACTTAACTATTTTAAACAGGAAGCTGTGAGCCATCTACATTTCCAACCGGCATCTACAATGGAGTCTCATTCATCCTGCCTATTGCGTTTACTGTATTCATCATGCTTCGTTTGATGAACGACTGATGAGAGGGGACTTCTGCTAGCTAGCTAACCAGCTAACATTACGAGGCAGCATAGTTATACTAGCTGGCATGTTATCGTAATGTGAAAAACTACTGACGGTAATGTTAGCTATGTATGAACTTTTTTCCCTGTCTCTTGCTCGTGGTAGCCATGGTGACGTCTACCCCTTGCTGGCAAATCAGCATCTGAAATCCCTCGCTCCGAAGGGCTAGTTTCATACCCACTACCCCTCGTTAGGCCCCCTACCCCTACACGCAAAAAGGAATTGGGACACCCCTACCCCTCGCGGGAACACGCAAATGTAGGGTAGGGCTAAGGGGGGGTATTGGGACGGAGCCTAAGTGAGACTACAGAGCGTCATCACACCAAACACGGCATTCCAGCCTTGTTGTGGTGGCAACACTAAGGGTGCTTTCAGACCTAGAGTTGTCTTGCTTTGGTCCAAATCAGGGACTCATTTTGTTACAAAGCTGCATAATTGCCTAGAGTTGGTTCGTGTTCTCACGGCAACATTTACAAGTGGACCAGATAAAATACCTTGCGCCAGAAAGCTGCTCTTGATTGGTCAGAATTTCAATGTGGTAAAAATCCAGGAAGTAAACAAAACATTGAAGAAGAGTACCGTTGTAAGATAAATGCGACACTTTCTAATGTCACAATGGAGGGACAGCTACGCAGGTTGATTTTAGCGCTGGTCATCATGGACTATATTGCTGTCATTGTTCATTTTAGTCAAACCATACAGTTTGAAAAAGAGGCGCGGCTCCAACTAGAAAACAATGTTTTGATGCATTGGATGTGCTGAATGTGCATATAAAGGCAGTACAGGAGGAGGTGCACATTAATAATCCTCCAGGACTGTAACATGCTCATGTTTAACCCAAACAATGTGTAACGCGACTGCAGTTGGTTCAGATCGAGGTCACAACATGTTCTCACCACAAATGAACCGAGTTCATTTGTAACCAGACCCAGACACCCTTTTCAAGAAGGTCTCGGTCCGGTTGTTTTGGTGCACATCCGAGTGTGATTGCTGCGTTCACACCTGCCCAAACGAACCGCACTTAGGGGGCAAACGAACTTGAACTGGACCAAACAGGGCAGGTGTGAAAGCACGCATGGTGTAGTTCGTTTATAGCCTAATGTTAGCTTTTTACTTCTGGTGATTGCATTTATGCTTTAAAAAAAAGTAGCAATCCATTGGGGAGATTAACTCGCTGACAAAACATGTAGGTATCTAAACTTGTGTTTGCCACAGAGCTTATTTTCTGCAATAATCCGAAATCCAATGGAACACTCCATTTGGCTTTTTGTCAAGGGAACTTTTATGTAGGCTTACAAAAAAATGTCATCCCCGCAGCACTCCATTCACTCAAGGTCTTAGTTTAACTGATATTTTTCTCTTTCATAAATAACATATGAACTCCGACTCCAGTTGACATGTACAAATGAGCTGTATGTCTCCAATCGATACAGTGTGTGAGGACACTCCATTAATTAAATTAAAGTGAGTGTCATATGGCCATCGAAGAGCTTAATGTGCCTGTTAAACGAGACAATATTATGATGAACAGTGTTTCATTTGTTTGTCTTTCACTTTTTTAACCGATAGCGATTATTTTCTGTAGCATCCCAAACTCCAAACAGACACACATTACATCCATCCTCTAAAACTCCATCCATCACTGTTGTTTACTGACAGTTCATTTTTGGACTTTAAAATCGTTTGTTCCAAGTTGGCAGTGACAGCTATGCGGCTTGTCGAAAGACTGGGAAACAAACACATGCTGTCATCTGTCCGCCTGTCTCTCTGTCTGTCTGTCTGCCAGCACGGACTGTGAGGTTCCTCACAAGTGACAGGTTTCCGTTCAGCAATCTGCCTCGTCTGCTGATTTGAATCGCGCTGTTGTTTTCTGTGTGTGTGTGGGTGTGTGTGTGTGTGTGTGTGCGTGACCAAATGTGCAAGCGCTGCAAGTTTGTGTGTGCATGTACTGTATGTACGTGGTAATTTGTGCGCATGTTTGTGTGGAATGTGTGTGTACATATGTCCAGCAGATTGAGTTGTAGTTAAACATTTTCAGATGCAGGGCTTTAGCTGGCAACAGAAATAAGAACGTGGCTTTTGGAGCCAGAAATAACACAACTAAACTAAAAAGAAAAAAACTTGAGTGGCAGAGAAGAAACATACATTTATGGGCAAAAAGGGAGACGTCACCCCCAATAATTTCATATACCGTAAATCATTTGTCCTCCTCAATTAAGTCTATCAAACGTCCTTGACAGACTCAACTCTCCCCGACTGTATGAGTGAGCAACAGATCAGAGGGAAAGACTCCGCAGTCTGTGGTTCACACTTTTGACAAACAGCGGACACATCTGCACAGTGGAGAAATTTTCACACAGCTAAGTCGGCCGTCTCACTTACTGAGGTCAGCCGACAGCCATGATGCATTGTAAACGGCTAATGTTAGCTGTTAGTCGGACAGCCAACATCAATTTCAAGGTGGTAACTAATGTTCTTGTTGTTGTCTTGTTACAAAAGAGATAGTTAAAGGAATACTTCACTCACACAATGACCACTTGCAAGACGATTTGTTGTGCTGTGTTACCTTGAATTTGTTGAAAAAACTTTGCTTTTCTCACATCTCCATGGAAAACGGCGAACATATTGATTTATTGGGGACCATGTTTAACAGCAATACTATAGATACCAGTGTTGGGCAAATTATTCTCAAAATGTAATGTATTACATATTACCTTCATTTAAAAGTAATAAGTTACTTTACAATATTACTCTTCGAGTAAAGTAATAAGTTACTTTATACACTACTTTTATGTTACTTTCACCAAAATGGCCTCAGAAGAACGACTAGGCATTTTAAATGGAATGGATGAGGGTCATGTTGTTTCACAGCGAAGAATCAAAGCACAGAGACTCCAGTTTATTACAGTTCATTTCAAAACAAGTGCTGCGCAGGTCTGACCCATTCATGTATTCACCTACAGTGGTTACCACTTTGATTTAATATCCCCTGCCTATATTAAAGCAACACTTACCTGTCTGGAAATGTTATGCTTTTCTTTGTTTAGGTTAAAATGCTATTAATAAGCTGATGGCACACTGAAATGTAAGTGAATTCCACCAGAGATAAAAACTCATAATTATACCATTCTCATATGGTTCTAAGAAAACTCCGACCAATGCAATGATTGGCCGAGCGTCCTGTCTGTCTTCCCCACGTGGAGGCCTCCGTCTGATGTAACGGCTCGCGTAACATCAAAACTCGGGTCAACATCGGCTCTGCTTCCGAGCGATGGCAAAGACCGATGCAGGTTCATCCTGAGCTAAAAAGGGAGAAGAGTTTCTGCTGGACAGGTATTTTTAGTTTGCCTCTAATGTAACATAGGCTGTAACGTTACATATGACAACACAGCATCCAGTTGCTAATGGCTACAGTTAGCTTACTCTAGCGTAGCCTCTAAGACATTAATGTTATCTTCCTTGTGTGTTTCCACTTACTGGTAACGTTAACACTACTATCTAACGTTAGCACTGTAACCTTATTCTAAAACTCATCAGTCATCACTGACTCCGGTTGAGTTTTAAAACTCCGGGGTTGCGTTTGACTGTCTTGGTTATATCGTTACACTCGCTCTCCTCTTCCGTGTATTTAATGTCACCTTGCCAACGCCTACGTCTAAGGAGGGAGTAGGCCTTTGGAGGGAGGTGGAGTTGTGGATGTTCAAATTTTTTCTAAGTGCTGTGTGAAATGCAAGAAAGATAACAGTTGCTTTAATAGTAGAGTTAAACAATTAAATGGCCTTGACTATTTAAAATAAATGTATAGCCTTGGACACAGGGAGGGTCAGGCAGAGGATCAAAGTCTGATAATTATGAGATATGGATCAATATTTGTGGAACTATGATATGAAACACAATAAACAAGAACTAAGCAAATCAAATGGAATGGCATGCAATCAAGTCACTATGACGAGCGCTTATTAATACACCAGAGTTGGAGGACACAACTGCCAGTACCCGGTGTGCTGTTCAGCTACAGCAGCACCAGAGAGAGCGTCATGCATAAGGACAGGACTGTGTACTGGCGTTGCTCTGCAGTTGTAGGAGATGCGAATGGAAACATATTCAACATATTCAAACATCACCCAGGCCAGATGTGCCAATCATCGGGATGAGGAAAAAACAAACTGGAGGCCAGCTCCTTATCCCCACTGCTTTCAGGCAGCCTCAGGATGCAAAAGCAGAATGGGATACGGTGTAGGTATATGAATGGAAACACACTGGACATGATAACGCACACAATCACTGGCACCCTTCTATAAGGTAGCGTATAATGAATGACATTGCATTGTTTAATCTGGTGGCGTACTGGCAGAAATGGAGCGGTGTGGATGAATGAACAATGAAAGAACAATTTGGTTTCTATCATTTTTTTTCCTCCCGTTTAAGGGTTTTTTTGGGGGAGTTTTTCCTTATCTGCTGTGAGGGTACAAGGACAGAGGGATGTCATATGCTGTAAAGCCCTCTAAGGCAAATACTGATTCGTGATATTAGGCTTTATAAATAAAATTAAAAACTGAATTGAATTGAAAACAATAAACAGTGTGGGAGTCTGGCTTTAAAGAGAGCATAGATAAGTTTTTACTTCCAGTTCAATTTGAAATAGCAAAGTTCTAGTAAGTCAATCAATAAATCAATATCTTGGCTGTTTTTTCTATGGAGGCGTAGGAGAAAAAGTTCTCTTGTCAAATTCAAGGTAACACTGCATGACTAAATGCTATTCAAAGAGTCAGATTAACTGAATCAGAATTTCCCTACGTGTTTTGCACTGTGCAGTGTATGGCACAAATGTGAGGACAGTTGTAGTGGCTTGAGGACTTATCAGTCAAAGGTGTAATAAAAATCACAGAGGAGGCAGAGAGGCAACAAAGAAGAAAAAGACATTGTAGGAGGCATTTTGCCTTAGTATGTTAATCCAGGGGTCAGCAACCTTTACTGTCAGAGACATTTTTGGCCAAAAAAGCTCTCAAATAATGTTCCTGAAGCTGCAAAATTCACCCATCAACATTACTATAGGTCTAAATGAGCATTTATTAATATGTTTTACCACAAGGTGGCTATCTGCAGTCGGTTATTTATGATTGTTTGGTACTTAATGTTGAAGCAAGACAGGTTATCAGTCACAGCATCCATTTTGACATATTGATTAGTACAAACTGGTTACCAGGCAAAAATGGATGCCATGACTGTATCTATAAACTGCGATGCAAATTATGCTGGCTTCAATAAATCTATGTAGAGTTTAAATTTAGAAAGGCAAGACACACCGAGAGAGGAGGAGAGAGATGGTTCATCTTTTCCTGCTGTGCCGGTTATATTTCCTTCTCCCTACATTGATTCTACATGTCATCTATCTGTCTGCCCTGGTTGTAGGAGAGCAGCCGCTGGATGATCCACATTTTCTATTCACCTCCTGCTGCTATTACTACACCACAGTGCTATGGTGATAGCCTACAGCTATCTTTAATCGGTGAAAGTTTTGTAGGAAAGATATTCAGGAGCATTACACATCTACTGACAGAAATTGCTCTGTACACTATGTAATGTGCAAGAAAAGAAAACTGTGTTCAAAATATGGACTGATGCATCATGAGCACAACATTTAGTGACCATAGCCATGGATTATTGTGTGCTGTGTGCACCTACTGTTGCAACTGCTTTATTTAAAGCCTCTTAAAGACTCGAATAGTCTATGTAACTAAAAGTGAATAATAGTGGTAATACGAGAGGAATATATGTCATCAGTCTGTGTCCATGTGTTTCCCTAAAACCTTCTCTGCCTGAAATGTAGTTTCTCAGTAATACTGGGTATGTGGGCATGATGTACAGTATGTAGGGTTGTGGTGTAGAGCAGGGCAGTCAAACGAAGAAGGACTATTGAATGGGCATATTGGGCAAAGGCCCAGGGGCCGAAGTGTAAGGGGGGCACCTGCAAAATGTCACTCACATTAACACGTACTGACCAGGAAGAGAGTCAAAGTCATGACAAAAGCACGTTTTACACAAAGATTGTGCTACAGAGCCGCTACAGTATCATTTCTTTATGCCTCCTTTGCATTTTTACATAGAACCAACGATGATAGCATCATTCCACTCCAGTGTGCGATTGTAGACAGCATGCCGGCATCACACATTCTAAAGAGGTGTGACTTCGGCCAGCTTCGGCGTCTAGTGTGACCCAAAACATATGCATTGGTAGTGCTTTATAAACAATGACAATAGCATAACATGGCAGTAACAATCATTTACCATCTCGGTTATATGGCAGCTGATCTCATCTTCTGCACAGAGGGTAAGGAGCTCCCAAATCTCATTGTTTCCCCAGCCTGTGGACATTTACTACTTATGTTCTTCTTCTTTGAGTTAGCCGCTAACTACTATCAGCTACTGCTAGCCCGTGGTGGGTCACACGCATAACACGTCGTCAAAAAAACATCACACCAGATCTGCCCATGGTCCCATTCTATCAGCTGTCCTGTTTAAACAGATATCGTTTCAGTGCTGTTACTACCTCTCGTGGCGGCTTATAGGCGAGACCACTCCGTCCCCCCATTACGCAATCATACCATATACAGCACGGCAAGGCAGCATAACGGTGAGCAGGCAGTTGCTAGGCAGCTGCCTGGCCATCCACACCAGAAGCACATTTTTCTGTGCCAGTCAGCAAGGGACTCCGCTCTCTGCTTTGTTAAAATCACAAATATATGACAAATATGTGGAAAAATGGCATGTATATGCTATCATTTATCATAGTCAGATCATTTTTATCATATTTAATATACACATACATATCGCTGGCAATACATTTTCAGTATGTTTTCTTGCCAGATTTGCTTGAAACTCCAGGGAAAAATAGACCAAAAATAAATGGAGAAACTATCGCTAAAGATCGTGAGGTGGCCTCGGCACTCTGCGTCGTGCCACGTCCAGTGTGAACAGCCCAATCACTTAACATGGGTGCTGAAAGCAAGCGGGCAGTGCTCCACGGAATATCGGCATGCTTTGCGGCACCTCATGGTGTAGAAGGGGCTAAAGAAATGCAAAGAAACTGCAAAGAGACACAAAATAACTACAAAGAAGGGCAAAACAACAACAAAGAGATGAACAAATGATGATTATAAACAAATACATACAACAAATATGAAGTTTGTAATGGTAAAAGCAATTAAAATAGCGTGCATGGTTTTCTCTGAAGTAAGATAGTCCTTTATAGTCACAGATCTTTTCACTTTAGCTAGTTACAACATAAGTTTAATTCAATGGAATATAACTGTCCAGTGAGCAATTTAACAACTTTTCCATTGTGCATCCACATGCTGTTGATTCAACAGTTAAAAAAGCTTTGATGTAGACATCTGCTAAAGTAGTCAGAAGGCCAGAAAATCTGGGGCTCTGCGGTTCTGTCCACTGAGGTTTGACTCAGCCTCAGGGATTACCTTTTGCCTTCAGAGCAAAGTGTGTTTGTGAGGGTGTGTGCGTGTCCACGGGTGTTAAGAGAGAGTCCTCCGTAGGAAGCGAAGATGCTGAATAATGATCACAGCTCAGAGATGACAGCCACTGCAGAGAGAGGAATCTGTGACCTTTACAACTTTTCTATATCAAAAATGTTTAGGAGGAGAACAGCTGTCTCTTTCTATCTGACTCTCCAACATGAATAACAAACATTATGGTTCCCCAGTGTCACCAGATAGCTTTGTTGGGAGTGGTGTGTAGCTGGGCGGTGGCAGCTTGGCGGTGTACGCATGTGTGTATATTCCTTTATCCTTTCGAGTTTTCTTGTTTTCCTTCTTCCCCAGACAAAACAATTGAAAGGCTGTTTTCATCGCCACATATTCTTTGCATTATGGGTAAGACGATACACACGGCAAACTGTTCAAAACCAGGAGGTGCTGCATGGGCGCTGTCATCGGAAACTAAATGAAACATTTAGCCAAGGGACATGGACTCCTATAAGGCAGCGAGAGCAGACAGCGTATGAAATGCTGCTGAGGGAATGGAGGGAGAGGGGAAAAAGAATTCAAACATTTTATAGTGTAAGTGGTGCCATCTTCTATGGCCAAACAACTCAATCAGCAATCTGTCGGGACATTTAGAAAATGGGATTCTCCTTTAGTGATGACTGCAGGCATTCACTTCCTCTGCGATGGAATGACATCAACCAATCCTCCGCTTTTATTTACCTTTGGCACTCCATCGCAAATTTAATATTACGACACGTATTTCCACATCTGCCCTCGCTAGTTTTTATCAGAGGTCAGAATGTTTCAAAAGGTGCTGTCATTAGAAGTCTATCATGGAAGTAACATTAAATAAAAAACATCTTGGCTCTGCTGTGTTGGGGCAGCAGCCTCTGCCACTGAGGAGCCTATGGACTGTAAATGGGGTGCAGTGCACTGTGGAAGCTGCTGCCATACAGATAGATTACACTTGTCACTGCTGATCTACGTGGAATGGCTGGCCATTACCGGAATGATCTCAAGCTGCATACAAATGCACATTATATAAGCAGAGCGCAGGTGGACAATCGGCGTGAGATAGATATTTGATGGAGACAAGTAGTGTGTTTTGTAGTCTACATGGTGAAAGACAGATGGCAACATGAACTGCAGTAAAGGGTTGGCGAATACACACGGACACACACCCACACACACAAACTGAGACACATACAAGACACACCCATGTGCATCCACTCACACACGCGGCACACACATGGAGTCCCAAAGCAGATAAAGCCATCAGTGGAATTAATATCTGTGTGCTGTAGTGCATTGGGCCAAAGCCCTCACCATAAACACATCACTCACAGTGTAGCCAACCGGGCCAAGGGATCAACCAAAGGGTTGGGAAGGAGAGAAATGATTTAAGTCTGTGTGAATGTTGCAGCTGAGTAGCACTAAAACAGTAAGACAGTAAGCTTAGAGGTACACGGGCATGGGGTGGGTGTTTCTTTCCTTCTTTGTGACAGATTTTCTATTAGGAAAAAACTGTATCATTAAACATGATCTCCATTTAATCTGCAGTACAAGAATGGATAAGAGAAGATAATTGTAAAAAATTGGTGGTATTGTCAACAAATCCAGTGAAAATACCAAAACTAACAATGAATTAATCCAACAAACAAGTGTAAGTCTGTGTAGCCAAAGCCTGGAATAGCTTTTTCTCTGTGCCACTGAGCGCCATTGTCATCAAAACGCAGTTAAAAGACCATTTTGGAGCCCCATCATTGCAGTGAGCGACATGTTTCTTCACAATTAGCATGGACACTGTTTTTTTTTAAATACATAGACCATCCTGCTGCTGGAAATAACCACTAACACAACACATTCTCACTCCGACTTCATCACATATCTACGTTTGGTCATGGACTTTGCATTTCCAGGTACAACGTGAAAGGTACCCTGGGTGTGTTGGTTGTTGACGTTCTAGGATGCTGTGTCAAGTTCTGCCTGTTACATGCGTTGTTGTCTTTCAAAATACATTTCCGTTTTCACAGGAAATTTACCATTTACGTACAGTATTTCAAAATAAACGCAATGTCAGTACAACAACACAAATTGACATCTGTGTTCCTCCAACAGCTAATGCACATGGTTAGGTTTAGGAAAAAAGAACAGGGTTTGGCTTTATATTATAAGGGACGCAAACACGGATCTCCCAAGTGAAGGTCAGTGTTTGTTGGACCCATCCACCCTGCTTCGACTTCCATCGCCTTAACTTTCGTTCTCCTCCTGCCGCATTTCTCCCAGATGCTGCTGAGTGTCATTAAACTATAACGGCAACCGGTTGCGTATCCTGCCGCTGTTAAAGGACAGCTTTTTCGTCAGTGTTTGACGCCACAAGTCACTGCCCAAGCGCCAGATTTTGACGACTTTGTAGTGAGACCGGGTTGACTAACAACATACAAAATATATTTTAATCCGCAGCTGAAATGAATGTTTGAATTCATTCATTCAATTTCCGAAACAGTTTATCCTGTTGGGGGTTGCGGGGGGGCTGGAGCCTATCCCAGCTGACACTGGGCGAGAGGCAGGGTACACCCTGGACAGGTCGCCAGACTATCTGACATACAGAGACAGACAACCATTCATGCTTTCATCCAAATATGGCCAATTTAGAGTCACCAATTAACCTGCATGTCGATTGGATTGTGGGAGGAAGCTGGAGTACCTGGAGAAAACCCACGCTGACATAGGGAGAGGATGCAAACTCCGCACAGAAGGGCTCCCCCACCATTGAACCCTACACCCTGGGTTGGACCCAGGAACCCTCTTCCTGTGAGGCAACAATGCTTACCACAATGTGTGAAAGTTCTTCAGCCTGTTCTAAAAAAGGAAAGTATATATTGATGGATTTTTGAGAAGTACTTCAGGAAGAACAAATGAGCCACTAAAAGACTGGAGAAGGTGCAAAGTGTTGTTGATTTTTGCCTTTTCAAAAGATTTTATAACAATAAGAAAAAAACAATATCACCAGACTTATTATCATTTAAACACTACAATGAAATAAGAAATATTCTTGCACTGAGCTCTTAAATTGCGCTACAACAAAGATGTCTGGGATCCTTTTACTCTTCACCATACAATTAAGCTTCTTTTAAATCTTGGTGCAAGATTAAACTGCCTTTGTTCAGCGGGAGATTGCTAGCTTGAGTACAATACATCAGAACTATCTGTATCCAGAAAAAGAAGAGGTTATCATGTTGAGCTGATAAGAAAGTAGAAATGTTTGATGACGGGACTTCAAAGAGAAACCAAAGAGCCTGCACCATAACTGCAACCATTTTTTTTTTCTTTTAGAAATTCCAATTAGCGGGAAGTTTTTATTGAGTCACTGTTGATTAATCTCATCGACCCAGTGCAGTTGATGGTCAACTGTTAAAGTATGAAAGGGGGCCACGGCTGGGAAAGATTGCAATGGTGGATTGCGGGAAGAGAAGGAGGCACAGAGGAGCGGGCAGGACCAGAGACAGGGAGGAGGGGTTGGGGACTGTATGGGAAGTTAGAGCAGTCCGTGTCAATCACATAGGCCTGGGCCGTGGCTGAGTGGGAGGTGGTGATGGACCAGAGCGGGCTCCCGTTATCAAGAAAAAGGGCACAGAGGGGACAAGCTTAGACAGGCGGGCGATGAGTGAACCCCAGCTAGACTGAAATAGATAAATAAATTGGGTGAATTTTTAAGTAGAATAAAGAGAGGGACAGAAAGGGAGAGGGGGCTTCCCTGCATGGGGTCCAACATCAAACAGGACCCAGGCTGAGGAGACCTATTGTGTGTAAGAGAGAGAAGAAGCGAGATTGAATGAGAGGCTGTGAACGTGAGGGAGATTGTGGGTTTAGTGCAGAGAGCAAGAGAGATGGAGGATATCACAACCGTTTTAGGGGATACACTGAGACAAGACGGGGGTGAAAGATAATAGAGTAGAACAGGGACAGCCTTTGTTGTCTCATTCTTCACGGCTGCTATGTAAGCTTGATTACTCAATCCTTGTAACGAAAGGGAAGCAGCACTAGGCCCTCTGTAGAGCTAAGTACACACATATGTCTTAAAGTAATATAGAAAGCCCGGCTCAAGGTACAATATAACTGAGATAGAAGTTACATTTTACAGCTAATACACGGATCGAATCTAAGTCTCACGGGAAAAAAAAGATCAATGCAGTGATTCGGGGCTGAACTGCAGCTCAGTCTCATCCAACTTTTATCAGAAACGCGGAGCAAAGAAAGTCAGGAGAGGCATTTTATCTCCTTATAGTGTCTGGGGCTTTAAGCTGCACTTCCAATCAGTCGAGAGGTGTCCCACCTGCAGTCTCCCCTGGTAGCCATTTTGAACCAACAGTAGGGAAAGGTGGAGGACTAATGTCGGAGAAGATTCACAGTCAGATGCAATGACAAGATTAAGAAACATTAAATTCTTCTTCATAGAACACCAAACCATGCAAGTTTCAATATGGGTGGCTAAAGGGAAAAGAATGAGCTGAGTTAACTGTTGACATTTGGTGTTTTACTGTTTTACTTTTACTCTTCTGGACTGTGTTTTCAAGATGTATTACTGTGTTGTATTCCTTAATGAAATGTTATGTTTTTAGTCTTTTACTATTGATACTTTGTTTCTTCCTGGGATGTTGGACAATGTAATTAATTTGACGACGAGTGAATACCCTTTTGAGGTGAGTTTCCACTGTCTTTATCAATAACCTCCTGAGACCTGAGCCTTTGTTTGGTGTGCATTTTTAATTTCTCCTAGATATTTGGGGTCAGTAGGCTCTGATAAGTATAAAAAACGAAGCGTTGTCTTTGAACAAAAAGCAGTTTTGAACTATGATGTCCAAATATGGGGTCATTGGGTTCATTTTTAATAGCCACAAGTGTGTAATTAAACTGTTTATTTCAATGCCTGAAAATTGTTGTACAAACAATGTAAAAATTGTTCAGTGTTTTGTAACTTGGGTTAGAGGTCACTGTTCAAGTCATTTTAGTGTCTGAACATGGCTGTGCAAAAACTAAACTGTGATTAGTTCATTTTTTAACTCTGTATGAATTTTCCTTGCTCCATACTCCAAGCTAGGAATGTCCTTTTTGTCTGTCACACCTGATTGGCCTATGTGAAATACTGAAACAATCCAGTCCCAATGTCCATAGATGAGACGATCATAAAGTCCCAATGTCCCTCAAACAAATACTTACTAATAAACAGTGTCTTAGCTTGCTACTTTTGCTTGAACCATAAAATGTGATCAGGTTTTGAACCTCGTCCAATTTTGTGTCAGCATCAGCTGCAGACTGACTTGGCAGAGATGGCTGCCATCTTGATTTTACATGTATCAGTGTATTGTTCTCTTACTACCACTAGCACAGAAAAAGTGTACACAAACAAGGACAACAGGTCTAAGTTAAGCAGAATGAATGATATGGTGCAGCAAAGCCAAAATATGATGTCCTTGTATGAGGACGCAGGGTCTCAGGAGGTTAAATTTGTTATCGACCACTGTTTTCACAAGTCAAGTTTCCAAACGTAACACAAATTTTAGCAAAATGTCTAGAAAATTCAGCAAATGGATTATTATCTACAGTTGGTGGTGCTAAAGCTCCAGCTGGGTGTCATTAAGTCAGTGCAGAGGAGGAGGGTGCAATGATGTGATTAAAAGAGCGGTAGTCAAACCTCAAATGATGAAAAATCATGTGGAAAACATGACTGAACTGTTGCAATTATGTTTGCTTTGTGTGTTAATTTTAGGGACATTAAAGTCTCCTCATCGCTCCACACAGATCTGAGGCTTTGTCAATTATTCTTCTCTTCAGTGGAGCAGACGCTCAAGTGATGCGTACACCACATGGTTTTGTCTGTCTTGATTTATTGCTTAAATCTGTGTCCATCACATTTTGTTTGTTTCAACAGGCAAACTTTTCTATGTCAGCCAAGTGTCAAAACCAACCCGGTCTCACTCCCGGTTCGTCAGATACCCATGCTTGGTCAGTGGCCCTCGACATCAGATACCAAAGCAATGAGGCACCTAAGCCTAACCTCCTACTTAAAATGAAGCTTTTTACTTATGTAAGTTTATTTTGAAAAGAGACTAGAAGCATTCAACATGGAGAAACTAAATTTCCTGTAAAAATGGGATTTTATTTTGAAAAGTAATGACCGTCAATTGACACGCCACCTGGTACATCTGGTACTGTGGCTAAAGGGTGTCTCAGTGCATCGGTATCTGACACTGACCTATTTGACCAACACATTCTCACTCTGACCTCGTCACATATCAACGTTTGGTCATGGACCTTCCACGTCCAGATATGAGGTGAAAGGTACCCTGGGTGTGTTGGTTGTTGACGTTCTGGAACGCCGTGTCAAGTTCTGCCTGTTACATGCATTGTCTTCTTTCAAAATACACTTCCATTTTCACAGGAAATTTACAGTTAACATACAGTCTCTTTCAAAATTAAGGCAATACGTCAGTACATCAACGCAATACACATTTGTTCTCCTTCAACAACTAACACACGTGGTTAGGTTTAGGCAACAAAAACACACTTTATAATCTTACAGGACGGGAACACTGACCTCCAGGGTGGAAGTTGATGTTTGTTGGAACCACCCACCACCACTTCTGTCCACTGTACTTGGATTTTCGCCACCTTAACTTTCGTTCTTGTCCTGCCGTGTTTCTCCCTGACACCGCCGAGCGCTGTTAAACTATAACAGCAAC
Organism: Epinephelus moara; assembly: GCF_006386435.1. NCBI lineage: Eukaryota > Metazoa > Chordata > Actinopteri > Perciformes > Serranidae > Epinephelus > Epinephelus moara. The sequence goes on from NC_065515.1 coordinate 20,977,265, forward strand.
CGGCCGCATATCATGCCAACATTAAAGGACGGCTTTTTCATCATGGTCTGACGCCGAAAGTCACTGCCCAAACGACGGATTTCGATGACTTCGGAGTGAGAGTTGGAAATTAGAATTAGCATAAACATTGGTATACAGTCTTTAGTACTTATTTCAGACAATAGCAAAGAGTTATACTCCCACTTGGAGTCTAACGTGTGTATGTGTATCAAACCATTGCAGTGAATCTACCTCTGTTCAGTCATGATAACTTATTCATGTTTCCTTTTGTATAAGGCTGACAAACCACCTTTGTAGACATAAATGTTGAGCTACTGTGCCAGCAGTGTTTTCCCTGTTTCTAGCAGTTTGAAGTGTCACGGTTTAAAAAAAAAATCAACAAAGCCAGCCCAGACAAAATTAAAGCATCTGTACTAGCACAAACATATGGGAAGATGTCATGAGTGGGCTGACGACTGACTCAGAAATACTTGAGAAAACAAGAACTGCTGAGAGAAAGAGGGAAGCACGAGTTAATTATACGCTGGAACAGTTGTAAGGAAAAAAAGTATCTCATTGAGTTTGATGGAGAATTTCCTTTGAATCAGCTCCTAGTGAAACAGAAAACAGGGAAGCACAGCATTTTCTTGTCAAACAATAAAAAAAAACCTTCAACTCGCTAAAGCGTGACAAGTTTCTGGCACTGGCCACCCACTTACTCGCCTCCTGAAAAATGTGTGAACTCCTCTAAATCACAGAGAAAAAGTATGAGAAAGTCTAAATCACAATCCATGCACGCACACAGCCTGCCATCGCAGCCAAAACGGTGTTGCGCAGCACATACACCCATCCAGAAACATTAAAAGTGATGCATTTTAATGTGTTTCATATCTAATCTGGGAAATGTTCTACAGAGACAGGCTATCACTTAAACTTTCCTGGCAGCATTTGGGAGAAATCTGACAATAGCAGGTCTGCACAGTGTTCCAACCGCTGCCTCCTGGGACTCATCTGTAAACACACACACCAGAGATTGCCTCACACACACCTACTCATACTTAAAGAAATTCCCCATACATGTGCACACTTCAGCAACAAAACCCTTCCCATTAAAATGCATACACATTTGAAGCCACCCACACTTAAAACACACTCTCTCCATCCCTCTTCTCTTCCCTCTCCCTCTCTGTCTTTCTCATGCTTCACCCAGGACGTCCGGATGAGCCTCTCTAACTTCTCAATACAGAAATGTCCCCCTCTCCCTTCACTTCTTTTCATGTCTCTGTTTGCCTACTGCAGTGGGGTGGGAGCTGACAGCCAATAAAAGAGCAGCCTGTCCCCGAAACATAAAAAAGGGACTGATCCTTTCTGTGTTGAGTGGTTTGTTTTTCCTCCTTTCTGTGTACTTTGCTCCAGATTTTGGCCTCTTTTAATGTGGTCTTAATAAGAGAGAGGCAATGATTTAATAGAATTCATTACCCTGAGCTGGCCGTCCAGCCAAAACGTTTTCTGCGCACACAGCAGCGGGATGTTGAAGCCTATAAAAGTCTATAAAAGCCTAAACAGAGATATAGTGTTGGAGGGGTTTTAATGACTATAGTCAAGTCAACATGTTCATTCAATTAGAAAGATTAATTTTCTCCTGCACACAGCTGACGGCCTTGATTTGCAGTTTGGACTGAACAAGCACAGAAAAGAGATAGCAGCGATCAGAGATGGGAAAGAACAAATCGAAATTTACACTGCTGCACAATGCCTATACTCCCTTAGCTAAGATATTTTAAATTATTTATTTTTATACATATATATATATAATCGAAATAAATACACTGCAACAGTTTTAGCACTTGTAAAATACAAAATACAAAACACACTGAAGTATTTAAATTCATACATCACAACAGACCATCTGTGCATCTGTTCCTGGAATCAAAACGCTATAACATACACTACGGGATACCTTCAGATCTGCATGTTGTTGTACTCAAGGCTCGCTCCACCAAACACTGAACTCTTAAAAGTTTTGTGAATACTTGATAGGCACAGGAGGCTTTATTTGAAGCACCGGCACGCCATTTCATTGTTAAATCTTTCAATATAGCCTATATAAATATTTATTTTTACTGTATTGGGCTTATGAATAATTCAGGATGGATAGAAGAAGGCTCTCAGGGGCTGTGGTTGTTGTTATTGTTACTCTTTTGTTTGCCGTTATGGCACTCTTCTTGGCCCTGAGCTGTACCCTCTCTTCTTACAGCGGTCCACTTCTTAGCTGGCTTGTTTTGTTCAGAGGAAATCACTGTAGGCCCTTTTGTTTCCTGGTGATGAGTTTGTGTTCATCGTGTGTGTGTGTGTGTGTGTGTGTGTGTGTGTGTGTGTGTGTGTGTGCAGAGACCATGAAAACTGCACAAAAAAAAGAGCAGCAGCCTTTAAAGTTTAGCTGGTTTCAAACACAAAGGTTTCCTGAGGTGTGTGATGGTGGTCAGTAATGTTCAAGCTGCTTTTTTTTTTCTTGCAGTGTTTTGTGTTAAAGCACTTCTTTTCTGAATTCAAGCCATGCTATTCTGCAAAGAACTGCTGTTGTTTCGAGCAAACAAGACCAAGAGTTCACAGCCATGCTGGCAGCTATGTGAGGCTGTACTAAATGCTAACATCAGCATGCTATCACGCTCTCAGTGGCAACGTTAAAGGTCTAGTGTGTAGGATTTAGTGGCATCTAGAGGTGAGGTTGCAGAACTGAGACTTCTCCTGTGTGCCAAGCGTGTAGGAGAACTACAGTGGTAGATGCAGAAATGTGAAAAAGTAAATGGCCCTTTCTGGGGCCAGTGTTTGATTTACCTATTCTGGGCTACTGTAGAATAACTGGCAGTCTCTGTTGAAGAGATGCATGTCAGCTCATTCTAAGGTAACAAAAACAGGATTCCTTTTTTTTTTAGGTGATAATACACTTATGAAAACACAGTTACGATTATTATTTACCATTTCTGCCAATAGATGCCCCTAAATCCTACATACTTGACCTTTAACACACTGATGCTTTAAGCCCAGTTCAGACCAAAGATTCGTGACTAGACGAGTTGAAACGTGCAACTACTTACAATGCGCCATTCTGTGGCATTCTAAAAACCTGCCAGTTCACACCGATGCAACTTGATGAGATGGTGTATCATCTCTATGCAACAACTCTCTGTGCTTCTGTTCTGATTTCCAGCTTTACAGGCTCTTTTTGAGGCTGAATATAATTTGCAGCTATGAATGAGGATAGTGATAGTGAGATACTGGCTACAGGTGCATTTCTAGTTGTGATGAAACGGTGAAAAACAAACAAAAACGGGCATCGGATGGACTGTATTCATAATCAATACACCACAATAATACAAGTAAGCAGTGCCAATTAGTTAGTCAACGAGAATGTGTGTGTGTGAGGGGGCATAAGCACATACAGGGAGCAGCAGCAGCGACCCACCGTCCGACACTGGCACACCATGAGGACAGAAATAGAGGGCTCGGCGGGGACAGAGCACCTGCTGCAGCAAGCTAACACGCGTCTGCGGTCATTTTGACTTGACCAGTGGACTTCAGTACAAGCCAGTTGGTGACTAGCCTTATGTTTTAAAACCAGCCACTGGTAATTTGACCAGTGGAGCTGCAGGTGACACCATCAGCCGGCTTGAGGTGAGCTGAGACGGCCAGTTCTAATACAGTTTTGTTTCGTCTCGTCGTGAATTTTGGGTCTGAACTGGGCTTAATAAGCAACATCAACTTCATTGTATCATGTTTAGCAGGTAATATATAACATGTTCACTATCTTAGTTTAGCTAGGTTAGCAAACTTGATGCTAAACACAAAGTACAGCTGAGGCTGAGGGAGATGTCATTAGCACTTTCAAAATTCAAATGTTGACCTAACGATGGCAATGAAATGTTAAGGTGCACCAAAATGATTACGATCCATTCAAAGGTGAAAATTAATGCAGGTAGCATGTGTCATGGTAGTCTATCTGATTGCTGTCGAGACATTTTACTCAACACCACAAATGTTAAGCTCAGAAGGAGCTAGAGGAAAAGTCATTGGGATACATTTGTGCACAAATTTGGACTAAATTGCATGGCAATCGATTCAGTGGTTGTTGAGCTGTTTCAGTCTGGTACATTATTAGCCATGCCAGATGCCTAAAAGTGCACTGACATTGAATACATTTTTACTCAGTTAATTTTCATTTATTGTTTACCATTGTGCGCTAAATCAAAAGGATAAACACAGACACTGCCACATTATAAAAGGCCTGCTTACCCCAGAGGGAATAGTTCCAAATAAGCCATTTTAAATTCATTACACTCTGCTGATCACAGGTTTCTATTTGCATTTCAGACAGGGCTTATGAGTTTGACCCGTCAGCCTTCTATCTCGCCACACGGGCCTGAACAATTGGCCAGATAAGCAATGCAACAAATACACAATAGCAGTAAAAAGCTGTCTAAGGAAAACCTCCATCAGATTAAGGTTAAGACGTCAGAGTTTCCCCTGCCTGCCGTCCTTGGCCTCTCGCAGCTCAAACACAGGTGGTGGGGAGACAGCCGGGCTGCTGGGTCAGCAATCGGCACTTACTGGTAAACAAACGCGGGAGGAGGAGAGGGGAAGAGACAGAGTGCTGATGGTGAGAGGAAAGGAGGGAGGCAAGCAAAGGTAAAATTTGAGAATTCAAGAGTTAGCGGAAAGGAGGAGGAGAAGGGCAAGAGAGGGGTGGGAAACACAGTGGGAAAGGAGAGAGACGTGAACCCGAGGAGAAGAAAAATAAAGTGAGGATCTGCAGGAGCACAAGTGAGTAGAGCGGCTAATGAGTCAGCGTTTGTTTAATCGAGGAGTTTGAGAGCTCTGCAGAAATGTGAGTGAAGCAATGTGGTGTGTCAGTGGAAGGCTTTGTTAAGATAGTATGCAAAGATAATTTTAGAAAAGATGCAAAACCAGCCACAACTCAGCCCTGAGCAGAGTGACCATCTGCTATTGACCAATCAACGGACTGCAGTGTTCACAGCTGTACCTTTTAGTACCAGATCTGTGTGCTAGGTAACCCAACAGAAGGGTGACCAAAAATGGGGACGGTACGGAACAGTTCCATTGGTACCATCTACAACTTTTCAGAGAGGAAACAGAAAAAAAGCGTACCAAACTGAACTGTATGTGCTGTACTGCTTGGTGGAAGCGGGGCCTATGACACACTAGGTATCCTCCTGCGACTATTGTTGATATACCAGCATGCTGTGTCAACATACGCCTGTTACATGCATTGTATCTTTTTAAAAAGACACTTCCATTTTCAGAGGATATGTATAGTTTCTGCCTGTTAAATTCATAGAGTCTTTTTCAAAATGAACTTACAACATCGGTAAAACACAGCGTATTTATGTTTATCTCCTCGTTTCCTTGTAAGCATGGGGTTAGGTTTAGGAAAACATCATGGTTTGGCTCAGCATTCCTACAAGAAGCGAACAGCTGGCTACCAGGTGAATGTCTGGGGTTTGTGTCATATCGCCGCAAGAGGTTTGAAATGCCAGCGGTTTCAAAGAAACTGACCCTGACTGGTAGCATATCAGACCGCCATGAAAGGTGCCTTTTTGGATCAGTGTTTGATGCCGAAATCACTGACGAAGCAGCGGGATTTGATGATTTGATGAAACGTGCAGCTACTTGCGATGCACCATTCTGTGGCATTCTAAAAACCTGCCAGTTCACGCCAGTGCAACTTGATGAGATGGTGTATCATCTCTGTGCAACAACTCTCTATACTTCTGTTCTGATTTCCAGCTTTACTACTTTACTTTTTGCTAGTTGAGCTCACACCGCTGCAACTTTTCTCTACAATGTTCTAATACAGTTTCTTCTGGTCAGAATCTTGGGTCTGAACTGGGCTTAACAAGCAATATCAAATTTATTGTATCATGTTTATCAGGTAATATATAACGTGCTCAATATCTTAGTTTAGCTAGTTCAGCTAAACTTGGCGTTAAACACAAAGTACAGCTGAGGCTGAGGGAGCTGTCATTAGCACTTTCAAAATTCAAATTTTGATTTGATGATTTGGAAATAAGAACGGGCTGTCCAATCCTGCAGCTACAGGTGAGTGGCACCCATTCCCCTTAGGCCAGGAAAACAGAATGAATGAAAGAAAAACTCCACTTATCTTAAGCTTTACAAGTCTACTTTATTAGCCTAGACAAAAGGGAAAATGAAGTAACTTTGAAGGAGGAAAAACAGAAAGAACCGGAGGTCCTTGTAAATTTTGAGGTCAGTGCAGGTTTAAGATGTCACGCACACTGACAGTTGGTGTGTGTTTGTAATGTGCAGCTAAATTGGTGGTGCACTGACTGTTCGTTGCAAAAAAAAAAAAGTTTCCAGTGGAAGAATGTGTGAGGAGAAAAGCAGGGCAAAAAATGCTTTAGTTTCACTTTAACAGATTTAGTTATACTTGTATTTTCCATGCACCTTGGAAAATTCCTCTGTTCAGTTGAACCTAAATTGGTACAGCAAAAATGTCACAGATGTTCCAAGCAAGTTTAAAGTTTAAATCCAGTGAAAAGCACATAAATAAGCGCTAATATTTTAGAGCTTAACACTCCTGCTGTTTGCTGGAAAACACAGGTTTAAAGGTTAAAACAACAACTGCATTTCTAACCAACATTAAACACTTAACCCTGTCACAGTATTGACAGTGGAAACACCAGCCTGTTTCCACTGGCCTGCCCTCTGTCTCCACCATAAAGACCATGAGCCTCAGGGATAGGAAGGTGTGGTGTTCACCTGCCAGTCAACATCACAAGTATAGATCCTCATGTCTTAAATTTTCCCACAGGCACCGGCAGCGGCAAATATGCTCAGTCAGTCATTGCTCAAATATCTGTGCCGTGTCAGTGAATCCATACAACTTCATTGCTTACTCCTTCTCTCTATTCTTTTACTCACCACCAAGGAAAGATGAAGAATCTACCCTCAGTCCACAATGGATTCAACAAGACAGGTGCTAGTAGCGATACCTTACCTTGAAAAGCTGATACATATAGATATACAAGTGTTCAGGCCATATGCTTGGCCAGATAAATCACAGTAGAAGACAGTTTAGTATTATAGTAGTATAGTTCAAGTCTAGTTCAGTCATCCTAAGGTGGAATTTTGTGTTCAAGCTAGCAAAAATCACTACAATCACTAGACTAGAGTTTTGATTGTAGACATTTTGCAGTTTATCTGACAGATGAACCCTAACGGACTCTGTGTCACTTCATTTTGTATTGTCAAAGACCCACATTGCTGTGGAACAATCAATAACACGAACAAAGCTCCCACTGTGAGGGCCTTTTTTTCTACAAGGAAGAAAAACGTGTGTGTTCCTCAATGTCTGTGAGGTCTGTGAAGCCAGACCACCTAGAATTGACCCACGCTGCATGCAGACAACTTTAATCTTTTACTACTGCAAACACGTAAAGATAAAGCATCTATCTGCTGTTTAAAATAGAGTGTGCAGGAAGGAAGATTTAAGGTGTTTTACCGTCCCTGCTGAGCCCCAGAGTCAAATGTCTGTTTCCTTGATCTCCCCCAACTGGTTTATGGCCCTTTTTTTATAGCTTCTGTGAATTGTTTCCCATAAGTGATCTGGTCAAAGATGTTCATGCATAAAATCACCCTGTCTTCTTTTTTATTCATTGGCTGTTTCACTATTTGGTTGCCTCGCAAAGGCTGCGCAATGCTTCTTAAAAGAAGTGGTATTTTCTTAAAGAAGATACAGCCAGTTGATGGATGAGGGAGCAGCAGTTGAGGCATCACAAAAACAAGCTTTTCACTTAGAAAAAGTTGTTCAAGGAGTCTAAGAGAAGAACCTGAAGAATAACCAATGCAGCTTCACAACACTTTAACCCTATACACATGGATTTTCACACTTTTTAAAAATCGAGGATGTAGCCATCATGAGTGATCCATTGGTTTGTGGAGTCCTTGAAGCATCAAGTTTGGCATTTTGGCTGTAGCCATCTTGGATTTTGAGAGCAGGAAGTGACCCAAGCATGAAAGGATTACTGGACAGACCTACCAGGCACAGGCCAAGGCAACCTAGACTCAATCCGAAGTTGTCAAAATCTGGCGCTTGGGAAGTGACTTGTGGTGACGAAAAAAGCTGTTCTTTAACGTCGGCAAGATACGCTGCCGGTCGGCCGTTATAGTTTAACGGCACTTGGCGGCATCAGGGGGGAACGCGGAGTGTGGGCTGGGTGGTGGATTGGTCCAACAAACACCAACTTTCACCTGGGAAAGCAGTGCTCGCATCCCGTAAGATTATAAAGCCAAACCCTGTTCTTTTTTCCTAAACCCAACCATGTGTTTTTGTTGCCTTACCCAACCACGCACGTTAGTTGTTGGAGGTAAAAAAGAAACGTCAATTTGCCTTGTTGCACTGACATAGTGCATTTATTTTGAAAGAGACTGTACATTAATGTTAAATTCCCTGTTAAAACGGAAGAGTATTTTGAAAAACAATGTATTTAACAGGCAGGACTTGAAACGGCATCCCAGAACATCAACAAGGATACGTTTCACGTCATATCTGGATGTGGAAATGTAGATATGTGATGAGGTCTGAGTGAGAATGTGTTGGCCCAGGGGCTCAAAGTGTAACGGGGTCACTCAAATTAAAATATACTGACAAGGAAGAGATTTGAAATGACCTAAAAGAGATGCAAAGGAACTGCAAAGAGACACAAATAGGTCAAAACAGACACAAACTTGCCACAAAGAGACAGACACCACAAAAAAAGATGCATTTTGACCTCAAAGTGATGCAAAACAACACAAAAAGAGGTTTAAAAAATGGTATGTATATGTCCTGCTCTTATGTAGGAGAGGTGGGGGGGCTTTTGCATATCTGTGCCCAAGGACTCATTGTCTGCTGATCCAACCCTGGACCCATGGTGACTATATTTGGATGAGAACTGCAGATTAGCTGAGGTGTCACCTAGCAGACAGCCTGTCACTCAAAGCAGCCATGCCCTTAATTATGCATAACTTTGAGCTTTAATAAAATCTAAATGGATGAGTTATATAAAAAAAATTGCCCCCATGAATTAGCTATAGAGACCAAAGCTGCTTTTTGTTCCAGGCTGTAAAGTTGGGCAGTTTAACAGGGGTGTCTGTAGGGATTGACTCGCTTTTGGAGCCACCCTCAAGAGGCCATTTAAAGAACTGCAGTTTTTAGCACTTCATGTTGGCTTCATTTTTCAGCCATGGAGGTTGCTGCTTGGGTTTTCCCTCATGCAGGGACTGCCTGTGATGTCAGGCAACCTGAAACAAATTCACCATGAAATATTGTTCAAAACAAAAAACAAAGATGAATTTAGAGTACAAAAATTAAACATGGTCAAAGCACAGCAGCCTCTTCCTGCCTCTCTGTGTCATTTCTACTTAACCACACACACTCATACACACATCTACACACTCACACAATCTCTATATAGCCTTCATCCATCTAAGTCCCCAAGCCCAGCCTGCACTGGAGGTCACCACCCAATCAACAAGCCATGTCGAGAAATTAAAGGTCAGAGGCCTGAGCGACTCACAAGTTGACCTAAAAACGTTGCGGTCACATCCTGAGAGGAAAGCTTAAAGACCTGAGTATTTTATTTCTTATTTGTTTGTTTGTTTTTAACTGACCAGAGACACAGAGGAATACACACACATAGATCTCACAGATCTCATTCAGCCGTCACACTACTGTCTCCTGGCCGTATTTACGCTTGTGTAATTACTAAACCCAGATGACAAGTTGCTGACAGATGGCAGATAGATGGGCTGTGCCCTTGAGTTTGGACTGCGCCCGCATGGCCTGTTCATCAAAAACATAATAATACTGTAGGTGCATGGTGCAGAGTCACACATACGGCTTCCAAAGCCAAGGACACAGGAGAGCTGCAGGTCTCCACAGAAACCGGATGACTATTATACACTCGGCACTAAAGAAAAATGCAAGTTTGAATGCCTCAAACTATTTCTTTCCCCAGGAGAAATATACCGCCATAAGTGCCATAAATATATTGGCACATAAGTATCTTTGACAGCAAGTTCCCTCTTCTGGGAGCAGTTCAGTTAATGCTTGTTGGGTGAGAAAATGGAGGATTTTTCAGATGTTGCTGCCATCAATCCACAGCATAGTTTTCATCTGAGAGAAGAGACGGGGGCAGCCATAACGTTATGTCATCTGTCAATAAAATACTTTCTAGCTCCCACAGCAACCATGCAGCACCATCCGGTTTGGAGCAGATTGAAATGTGTATCCTCTTACCCATAATGCACTGAGCATGCGGCGATGAATATGCCACTTCAGCTGTTTTAAGTGAAACAAAGGATAGCAGCTGATATCATGCATACATAGCAAGTTTTGAAATTTTGTGAGCAAATAGGAAATTTCTAGACACAATCATGCAGTCAGGTTTGACTCACATCGCCTGCAGTAACCCGCCCCATTGCACTGCAGGAACCAGGTCATAAACCCTTCATAATTCTGTCACTGCAGTGTTATTACAGCTGCTGCGGCCACTCGCAGCCGAGCCAGGAAGACAGTTGACTTCGGCGTTCAAGAACAACAAAAGAGCGCATCAGAAACTTTGCCGTGCCAAAGAACTCACCCATCTCATCACCATCTGTTTTGCCCCCCGCATAACTTTCATTCTCAAGCCTTGAGACTCCGGCTTTCACTTGAGGTTGCCTAGCTGCTGACACTTTGTGATGCAGCAGGCAAAAACAAAGTATCCTCTAAAATATGCCCGTAACTCATCTGCAGCTGCCAACGCTTTGTCAACAGCCAGCGGAGGAACGCTGCACAAATCACAACAAAGCAACTGGGCAATTTCAAGTATTCAGCTACCCAAATCACCTGACAGTACCGCTGCCACATCGGCCCATAGCTTTCAAGCTTTCCCATTGTTTTCACCGCATGAAGGTGTAACAGAATTTAAGAGGCTGGAAAAAACATACAGAAATTGCTTTAGGTAGAGTCAATATATCATTAGCTGGGGAATGAAAGGGGTCTGTCAAGCATGGCAACACACAACACCGAGCCACTAATTTGTGATTTGTTATATTACACAGATAAAGACTAAATCAGCCATTTGGTTATATTACCCCTGGAGGCCGAGGCAATGAAATGTTTATGAGCACACATTACTTTGTCTCTCATTATTTGCAGGCAATCACAAGAAAATATTTACTGGTGGGCTTTTAATTTCCTGCCTGGTTTCAGGAACAGTTGACAAAAAGTTTAAACATTCTGGTTTGTTTGATTCTTTTTACTTGTTATTAATCAGGTTCTGGAGCTGTTGAAATATTTCTGTTCGCAAAAAAAAAACAAAAACACTACGTCATATGGTATGAGCTGAGATACTGGAATGACAGGTAATTAATTTCAGGAGAAAAAGTTGTGTCTTCTTGCAAATCTGTCATAAGATCTCAGCCAAGAACACTGAGTTTTGTGTAGAGATAGTTAGCATAGGACATGCCGTCATTGGTTGTGTGTGTGTGTGTGTGTGTGTGTGTGTGTGTTCAGCACAGGCCTCTGTACCCGTCATCCTGTCTCCAGAAGGATTTAATCTAGTCCCTCAGGCCTTGTGCTCAAAGGCAGTGACTGACAACTGGCAGGGAGTGTGAGAGATATGCATGATACGGTGTACTGTAAGAGTGTGTGTGTGTATGTGTGTGTGTGCATGGGAGTGTGTTGCTGCCTGGATATACCTACCCCACGACTGTGTGTGTTTCTGCATGGTTTTAAATATTACCTGAGTTACTGTGTCTTTCTATTGTGCCATGGTGTATGTGTATTTGTACTGTATGTATGAACATGTGGATTACATGTGCACACGTTGTGGTGTGTTCGTGTGTGTGTGTGTGTTTGACATCCAGCAACAGTGCATTTTCCCTTCACTTCTTCTCAGTATGCCTGCATAGCCATGCTATTACTCTTGAGTGCTAGTCCTCCCCTGTGTATGCCATGTGTGTTTTACAACTGTGAATGGTGTGTGTGTGTGTGCAGTGTCTGGAAACTCAGGATGGAAGTACAGTTTTTTACACAGACTGAAAAGTTAATGTTTCATTTAGAAGGACAGAAAAAAGATTTATAATTTAATATCGCTGATATAATAACAATAAATAGCTGTACGGTGCCAGTATGCTGTTAAATGTGTGGGCTTTTATTACACATAATTGATATTATAAATTTAAGAAAAAAGATATTTATCAAAATTTGGTGTATGCTGAGCTTAAGTTTACTTTTGAGCTTATCTCAGCTCAAAGTCTGCTAATGCTGCTTTCACATTGAATCAGGCCCATGATTGGCGGAAGACGGACAACACCCTCTGGACGGCACAACAAAATGGCAGGACGGTAAAACAAAACATGCATGACGATATGTTGCAATGGTAATGCAATATTGTTTCAAAAGAATGGAGTAAAATATATTTTTAAAAATGGTTTTGTGTTCATTATTTTATGTAAGTCTTCTTGTAATGTCCAGTAATTATCCACATCCCCCACATCTTTGCCTTGTGTAAATGAGCTACATAACATATGGCTGTAAATTCAATTGCAGAGGATGGCAAGTAGTTCAAATATTTTAACTTTGAATGCAATCTACCATTGCTGTTGCCAATATTCTCCAATATTCCCTGCTGGCCTCACTAAGTCCACTAAAATTATATCTTCTTTGCTGTCTACTGTCTCCCTGATTGCACCTGAATGCAGCATTCCTGTTACTTTCCATAGCTTTACAGACACATCGGCTGCAAAACAACATCTTCGACCAGGAGGACGAGCTGTTAGTATGTAACTGAAGCTCTACACTTATTGTGATGACAACTGAGTTATCTCCGTGACATCTCGGCAGATTCCTTCTGCTGATGCTTCTGAAAGCTCCTGAAGAAGTCACTTAAGTAAAGCTGGAGTTAAGATCATTTTAAAGGATCAGTATCTTATTTTGCTCTTATTTGTATTAATTTAATTTACTTGTTGTTTTAGATCAAAACCTTGTGTATGCTTTCACAAAAATACATTTGCAAATATGGCAAGTTAAAGTGTGAGCATGGTTACTACACGCTGTAATCAAACAGGGTCTTCATATTACCATATACCCCCTCATCCACTCCGCCAAATCATAGTTTACATTAGCTGGACATGCCTGTCGCTAAAAGCTCAAATACAGATTGACATTTCATGTAAAGGCCTCGCTGTTAATTATAACAGTGCACAGCTGCAGGTTAGTGTTGGCTAAAAGTGAGTTATCAGGCCCCGAGGCTGTGAATGGTTGCACTGTATGAACAGCAGTCTCATATGTCAATCTACAGGGGGGCTACTGTTGCACCGCTAAGCCTTGTCATTGTTACAGTTGCTACTGTGGGATAAGGGGACACACTTACACTGCTGGGATCTGGTGTGTGTATGAGAGGCTGTGTATGTGCAATGTGGGGTGTCTCCTCATGTGTCGCAGGTTGAACTATTTGTGTGTTTGTTTGCATGTGCTCACCAAGCACGTAGTGCAGCATGCACAGTATGCATGTGTCAGCACAAGCACGTGCACACAGGCGTGTCTGTCTTTACCTTGTGTTCATATCAGTGTCTCCTCAGTCATCTGTGTGCTTTCTATTGTAAGTGTGTCGGTGTGTTTTGGCAGAATTTCAGATCCTGCGCCGACAACAACAGGACCCCCAGTTTCAGTGCCAAGTCACACAGTGCCCCCTAATTCCCCATAATCCACCCTGTCTCCAGGCAGGTGATCCTTGTGTGTTTATGTGTGTGTGTATGTGTGCCTTTGTGCCAAGCTCTGCGCTGGTGACATCAGCAAACTGTGGCTACTCTCACAATGCTCTGGAAACTCATTTTCCCCATCAGTCTGTCACTCCTCGCAGTAACCGGTAGGGTAAGCCTGTCACAGCCTCGGTTAAGCCTTATCATGTGCTTTGTCTCTCACTGGGGGGTACTAGGGCTATTAAATATCAAAACAAGGCCACTTTGGTAGTGCCATTAGTCATTTTGTCAGCTACTTGTGTATTACTAGTGTAGCATTGCTCCGTAGAGGCTTTTCGATGCCATTGCAAATCTCCAGCCATATGTAACTGCCTAGTTACTGCAGTTAGGGACTGTCTGAATTTATGTTGTTCAAAATGTAAGCAAATAGTCTTTGCGCTTGTTGAGGCAAAGCTCAAATGAGAGGTTTTTAGCATTACGGATGTATGCAAATGTCCTAATTTTGCAATACAACAGCATAGTACTGTTTAGTGTCAGAAATGTGTAGGGCCTTATTCAGACTACTGCGTCCAAAATGCAGTCTCTTCAACTGCAGTGGCACACAGGGGCCAGATGCATAAGACTCTGTGTAGATTCACACAAAGGCAGAGATATGCATACACATTCTTTTTGTCAGAGTTATCAGAATGAGAGTTATGATTCTGTTTTATAGATCTCGATCACTGTCGCCCTGGGCACACATGCACAAGCCTCATTTCAACACCCACAGTTCAACATATATGAATGTAGAAACACCCTTAAAGATGCGTTTGCATGTCGAAACTAACAGCACATGGGTACACACATGAACATGTATGATTAGGCATGTGGGTATCATGCAGTGGTGGCTGCTGGTCTTTCAAACAGGGGAAGCTCACTTTAAGTTTACATCATAAAATTTGTCATATTGTAGCGGGCAGTAACTTATAAAAGGAACATTTAATTGAAGCCGTTTTTCAACCACACTCCAAACACATGCTGGTGTGTATTTCCAAAGCGCTGTCAGTCACAAAGGGGTTCAGCCTTTTAGACGATTCCTCCAATCATCATGCATACACCGAGCTTCCCCTCCCGCCTACTGCTCCTTTAGGTCCCAGGGAAGCTGAGCCTCCCTGGAAGTGACGATTTCGTCGCATTTATCCAATGACCGTCTCGCTTTGCTGCATGAAAAAAACCTGCTCAGCGCTGTCTCATAGGAATGCTTGGAGGCTCCGCGTCCACTGTGCTGACACGAGAATGTATGACAGGGAGGTTGCGTTTGAAAACTGGTGATAAACAGCTGACATTTGAACATCATAGTCATGATGTGAAACGCACATTTAATGCGATGTAAATTCTTATTTTAATGTAAATTCAATAGTGCATATTTGGCCATTTCTTCTATGAAATTTTAGAGGAAGTTCAGCCTGCCTTGTTGTCTCAGAGCAATCGCCCCTGGTATCGTGTGTTAATAACTGTGTGTACCTACAGTATGGTAAACCTAGATGTTATATAATGTATCCTCTAAATTAAACTTAAATTTCTGGGTTTATTTAACTACATCCTTTAAAATAATGTATAAGTTAGCTTTTTTTCTTCATTTTTAATGTATTCTCATTATATTATTGTTGCTTATTTCCTGATATTGTATATGCTTTTGTTTATTTATGTCTTATGTATGTATATTTTTTCCCTTTTCCCTTATTTTTTTGTCTCTACATATATGCTAAATGATCCTCAAAAATACAAAAAAAAATACTGATAAAATCATCTCTCATAAATGATTTAAAATTAACTTGACATTTTACAGAATGCCGTGTAGCCTCCAAAAATAATAAGACAACCAGTGAAAAGTGAAATTGGCAAACAATCTAAAAATGTTATCCATCTCTCAGCTTATACTTAATCACCTTGTTATCATTCTACCCACAGCTATCTCTTCTAAAACTGTGTATACGCCTGGTCTAAAGAATGTGTAAGGTGTGCACATTCTTCCTTTATCAGTAACAGTTTATGTGTGTACGCATTGTTTTTGCAGAGGCCTCTGGCAAATGCAAGAAGTATTTTGTCATCTAATAAACCTTCAAACTCCTTCAAAATGGATAAATGAGTCAAACAGGACTTCCCAAATCGCCTTGTAAAAACACCACAACACCAACACATGCCCCTTATTAATTTTTAACACATTGCTGTTTTGGTCTGAATGTTTGCTAAGGCAGTGCGCTAATAATTAGCCACTCAGGCCAGCGTGCTAACAAGCCACACTGAACACACATTGATCAGATGGAATAACCAAATGAGATATAACATGTTAATGAGGGAGCAAAAAGCGAATTAGCAAATTCCTTAAAATGTTGCACTGTTTCTTTGATAAAGCCTCAGAGAACTGTGCTGCATTCTGTTGAGATGATGATGATTCAGTGTCAGTGTTACGTCAAGCAGAGCTACAGTATGGCTGCCAGAGGATGTGTTACATTACCTGAAAGTTCTTTCTTGCTAAAATAATTCCAGATGTGTATGAGAGAAGGTGCACCTCATGGAGGCACACATTTGTGCACGCACCCCGACAAATTTGTGCACTCAAACACATGTTCATACCCCAAAAAGCCCCACATAGACATCTACTCAAGGACACACTCATGAAACGTGCAGGACCTCATCACCACCACCGCCGCCATCATTCCACCCACACAGACTCTAACATGCCCACTGCATTTGTCAATCATCCAGTCAGTTATACCAGGTGTCAATCATGTCCGCACTGACCGGCCATCACGCCGGGCAGCCAGAGTGAACACCGCCCCCCCCTGCTGCACTCCAGCGTGAACTCCTCACCCCAACCATAATGCACTTGGCCTCCCTCCAACCTTCCTTCAGCCTCCCAGCTTTTACCTTTCTCCCTCTATTCACAACACCAGCATTTATGGACTCAAGCAGATCCATCACTCAGAGTACTCTATGTACCATCTCCCCCCTTTTTCCACCTCCCTATCCCTGTTTAGGCTCTTATCCAACTATTCCTGGTATTTAGCCTGAGTGACAGTGTTTAATAATGTGTTCAAGAATAAAAAGGGCATTATTAAAACGGTGAAGGCGGAGGGAGGCTACTAAAAGGCCAGCTATTAGGGCGACCAGGTGAGGAAGCGTGTTTGTACGGCGGGCTCTTGTTCGCCTTCGCCGGCGCAAGTGGGTCGTGCTGGTGGTAACGTATGCTGGCGTGGATGTGTAATTAAAAAGAAGGCACACGGGAAGGTGTAATAGCTTGTTCAATCATTAGACAACAATTATCTCAACAAATGCCCCCAAGTGAGCTCCGTCGATTGAGTTGGACACTGATAATGCATAGAGTAATGAGCACACTATGATGGTAATTTGGTGTGTAATTCTATGTGAAGTTAGCATTAGCTGAACATCACAAAAGGCATTACCGGCATGTCTAGGAATGTGTGCTGCGCGGCCGATCCCGGCCAATGATAAGGCACCATCTGTTACCCATGAGTGGAACTGGTGGGCTGTCCACGCACACAGATGCATACACACACACACACCAGTCTTGTCACTTGTTCCAAAGGCCGTATAGCGTAGATTACGGAGGGGTTTTGGTGTGTCAAGCTGGTTGGTTTTCTTTCTGTTATTGTAGCGTCTTTGTGCGACAGACGCTGCCCTTTCTTCCTCTCTTCGGTTTCTAGCCGGGATTACGAGAAGCAAAGGGGGTGAAGGAGCGGCTATAAACTCCCGTCTCCGGTCTCTATCTTCAATGAATTTAGGGACACATGGCCCCATAACTGCAATTCCCTTCCCCTCCATCCAGTTTTAATTTGATTGGATGTGCCAGCAGGGGAGAGGGAGAGACTTACAATGTGAGCGAAGGAGTGACAAGAAAAAAAAGCGAGAGATCACATTATATCAGTTTTTCCTCGTGCTGTGTAAAGTCCCAGCTTGTTGTGCTTGGAAGAGGTTCAGAGTGTGAGAGGGCTGCCATGGGGCACGGAGCGAGGATAAGGTGACTCCAACTTAGCAAAATGGCCACAGGATTGTATTTCCACAAAAAGCTTTTTAAAAAAGTGGCATAACAATCTTTCTGACCTCACTACGGTTTAATTAAAGAGCAAGCGAGATGAATGTCAATCAAAACAAATGGAAACGATACGTTTTGAAAGTCATTTTTTCCTCTACTCGCCTGCCTTGTAATGTCACACGAAAGTGCAGAGGGGAAATTGTCCCTTTCAATATAAGTTCCTGATTTGTATTGTTCAGTTATCTGATTGAGGGTCGGAATGAAAGGCTGTCCGCAAATAGCAGGCCAATACCGGTCTGGGGCAAGTCGCTGTTGGAAGTAACCATATGCCTCATATCTGGACTCGCCGGTGCTATTTTAGGCTGTTAGCTTGCCAAATGTGAGGATGGAAATGAAATATGAAAACAAATAAGGTTGCTTTTCTTCAGCAGGACTGCTTCTCTATTTAATCTAGTTGGTTGTGCGAATACAAGGCAGACATTTGCTCTCTTGATTAGTTGGTGTTGCATCACTGAAAAGCCCAGTAAACATGTAAACCAACATTTTTGTGGGGTTTTTTCTGTCTTGATAGTATTTCTAGAAGCACACTAATAAAATCAAACGAAAGATTTAAGCACTGTACCGATGGATCCCAATAAATTAACACAGCACCAATTTGGTCGACCAGATCTTTGTGTGGCTTCCCTGACTTGATTTGACTTGACATGTTAAGTAGTGTGCTGACCTTTACCTTTAGATTTTAATCCTTGATCCAAACTTTTTGGATGTGTGCACTCTCAAAGGTTTTCTGCTCACTAGATTTGACATCCTGAGCACACACCAGTCCATCTCAGCCCCTCAATGTCCCCAGCCCACCCAAAAGTCACGTCCAAGTCTCCCATTACATGTAACTTCACATTCTCCAACTTCTGCTCCCCAAGGTGGTTACCTGTGTGACACTGACAGAAGAACGATAAGTAGGTGGTGGAACAACGGTGAGCTGGCTGAAAAGCGTGTCAGGAGATTGGTAGAGGAGCAGCAGGAGGGTGACACACACAGCACCGGTGGGAAACAGTGAATAGGTCTTGAGCTTGGTGGTAAGACGCCAGGGGAGCACCATCAGGGGGTGTAAGGAGAGAAGTGTGAGATGAGTTAGAGATAGTGGGTTCATGAGTGGAGAGTTGTCAGTTCCACTCATCAAACCAACTTAAAAGATATGCAGGATGAATAAGTAATGCAGTCTGCTCTTATTAAGGGATATTACGTTATTTATGACTGTTATCACTCAGTATGGATTGCAACAGTGGTTGTACTTTTCATGACCTCTGACACAACTTAGCCTCTCTTTCCGCCCTGAAATAAGTTTTGTACTATTATAAATGACAGCTTTACAGATCCTTTCATTGAAAACACAATAGACTTAAGAGTTAGCTTGAGATGGAGGCTTCTTACCATTCAGCCAACACATTCTCACTCCGATTTCGTCACACATCAACGTTTGGTCATGGACTTTCCACTTCCAGATACGAAGTGAAAGGTACACTTGGTGTGTTAGATGTTTATGTTCTGGGACGCTGTTACATGCCTTGTCTTCTTTCAAGATACGTTTTCACAGAAAATGGACCTTTTAAATACAATGCAAAACATTTTTTCTTCCAACAGCAAAAACACGTGGTTGGGTTTAGGAAAAAGAACAGGGTTTGGCTTTATAATCTTACAGGACACAAACACCACTCTCCCAGGTGAAAGTCCGTGTTCCTTGGACCCATCCACCACCTCTCCCACCTGCCCTACTCGCACTTTTGCCGCCTTAACTTAAGTTCATCCTGCCATGTTTCCCCCTGACACTGCCAAGCACTGTTAAAGTATAACAGGAACCGGCCAGGTATTACGCCAACGTTCTAGGACGGCTTTTTTCGTCAGTGTCTGACGCCGCAAGTCACTGCCCAAGCGCCAGATTTTGATGACTTTGGGTTGATTGAACTCATATGGCATCATCATTTATTAAAGGTTCATTGTGTAGGATTTAGGGGGGAGTATATTAATAATAAGTATGTTTTCTTGAATGTATAATCACCTTAGGATATAGAATCTCTGTGTTTTCCTTCTCTTAGAATGAGCCATTAAGGAGATCGCAATGTTGCCATGTTTCTACAGTAGTAAGAATGTACAAACCAAACACTGAATCCAGATGGGGCCGTTCGCATTTTCACGTTTTGATGTTGGCCACCACAGTTAGAAGCCAATCTGCAACAAGCAGAGTAAAAAAAACAAAAAAAAACAAACTAATTTTTAATGTTTAACTGCTTCATTCAGTGTTTTAACTGGTTTAAATCATCAGGTCTGTCTATTTATTTATTTAGACCTCTGCGGATAATTTGGCTCCTGGTAATAACCTCCTGAAGGTCTGGATCAGAGTAAAGTTGCACACAGATTAAGTTATCAAAGGAAAAACATGAACATAGAATAGCATGTGGTGGGCAAGTTACCCATCTCAGACTTGCCAAACAACATTGAAGAAGATAATTAAGATAAATAAGACCGCTGATAATTCGGCGTCCAGTGAAAACCTACTGAACAATGAACACTGAAGGAATTCTAGCTGGGAGAAGTTTCAGCTGGTTGCAATCTGCAATCTTTACAGCTATATACCTCTAACTCCCTAAATCTTATGCACTGGGCCTTGAAGTCACACATTTCAGCATTTACCAGTTATCCTCATTAGTATAGATAAATTATCAGTTCTATATTCTTAACAGCAAATGTATTTTGTTCCGAGAAGAATCTCGAGTGAAGGCACTGGATCTCCGAATATCACTCAGTACCAACATTTGAGCCTCACAGGTATGACAGGGTAGTTGTGTATCCTGCCTTTCCCCTGCAATACCTCCCCCTCCCTAAAGGTCCTTACGGTAAACAAGCGTGTTCTTGCTGGACTTGTCAGGTTAAATAAGGGGTTAACCAAAAGAGGGGTGGTGCTGAAGCTGCCAAGTGTTTGACGCTGGAGAACTGTCGGACTATTGGCAGGAAACCCCATGTGGCTGCTGTCTCAAATCCAATGGCAGCATCCCAAGTGTTTGCTGCCTGCGAAGTCTGTGTGCTGCGGTGGGCATGCTATCACTCCACTAGCTTAATGGCCACAAACCATCCTTTAGCCACTGACAACCTGCTAGGTACTTGTTTTCTGGGTCAGGGATGGCCCTTGGGGAAGGAGGGCATGTTCTGTGAGCATGCAGGTGTCCCCACAGTTTTCCTGTTCTGTTATTGTTTTCCTTTTTTTTTTCCATTTTGTTTCCCTTGTTACCGCCATCATATCTGCACAGTTTTGCAGTCCACCCAAACCCCCCCCACTACCCGCTGCCCCCCACCCCCCACAGCCTGCCAACTCATGTCACTGCGATAAAGTCGAAACAAGCCGGGGTACCTTGCCAAAACAAATTCAGTGGCGTAGCCAATCATAAAATTCCTCCTTCATTTAACGAAAACCCACAGAAAACACGCTGCTCACTGACAGAGTGTATTAGCAGTGACAAGTGCAAGTGTGTGTCTGCATTGTATGTTTATATTTTTTCGCGTGAGTCTGTGCATTCGAGTCTCTGTGTCTGGGGGCCGCGAAGGCAGAAAATATGGCAGGCAGAGCCCATTCCCTAATCCCCATGTCTGCCCTGCCTCTCTTAACCTCAGCCTTCTCTCCACGCTCGTCGGTTGTTACCGTCACACTGCAGACGTCTCAGCTGTCCTGCTCCTTCACTGTCAAGGTGCTAACAAACCATGAAAGGTGTCAATATGGAGGTCCTCTGATCAGAGTTTGGCTCGCACATGAAAGCTGTCATACATGTGTGTGCTCAGAGCTCGCCTGGCCCCGGAGCGCTGTGCGTGATGGCAGGTCTACGACTCTGCGAGGAGAAACTGATGGTGGGCCAAACGGCTCGACACACTCGGGTTCTCAGCGACCCACTCACCATGCAGATGTGAGCAATACTTTGGCTCCAGCCCGCACGGTGCTGATCCAAACCTGTGAATCTGATACCAATTAGTGGCAGCCTAATCATGTGCCTCCCGGTCCTGGCTTTTGTTAGGGAATGAAATAAAGAGATGGAGAAAAGTAAGGAAGGAGAGCCAGAAAATGTGGGGTAAAAAAAAAGTCCAGAAATGGAGCAAGATGAGAGGCCAAGGGATTGTTTAGAGAAGTGATCTGGCAGCAAAAGGCTTAAATAGTCTCATTTTAATCTGTGAGGAAAATGTTCGGCGGGCTTCATCTGTAGCAGTGAGGAGGGATATGACACAGTGGACAAAGCTGAAATGAGGGATGTACAAGACCTTGTTTTTGCTGCACTGCTGGCCACATGTTAGCATGATTAACCACACCTAGAAACTCACCAAATGCTCACTTACAGAAGAATGCAAATACAAACACATGGACAAGGAATCGCAGTCGCTCACACGCATACAGATGCATCATTGTCACTGCTCTCCTCTTGCAGGTGGAGGGTTGGCATTTAACCAGTCAGCAATGCCCCGCTGAGCTCCCAGCAGATTTGCAGTTCATCACAGGGTCATATCTCTCTCACTCTCCTTCTCTATTCATTCATTACTCTGCCCTTAACAGCAGCACGGCCCAACATGAGGTAATACACTGCCCCCTAGTGGAATGTATCTGTCACATAACAAATAGCCCCAGTCGGCCCTGCAGAATCTTTCAGCTAATTTGAACCAATAACCTCTGGGTGAACCCTGTGTCAGTCAGAGTTCATGGTGTCTGAGTTTACAGATAAGCTTCTTTTTATACTCGAATAATACAGCTTAGACACGTGTCTTGTACACTGTATGAGTTGGGAGCTTTTGTTTGTTAGTTTAAAGCATCCAATCTGTTGGTGATGATGTGAGTGGACAGTGTTCTCATGCTCCCAGGCTCAGCCCGCTGCATGGATGCATGGAATACACACACAGATCAGAGAAAGAAGAGACCATTACATTTACAGTATTTGGAATATCTGTATTTAGAAACAGTCTCCTGAGTTATCTTCTATCTCCTCCAGTCAATCCATGTAATTCACTACAGAATTTTTACCAAAAGCACATCTGAATTTTCTTATTTATTTCCAAATTTTCTGATTTATTGTTATTAATTATTTGTGAGCCTAAATAAGACATGTTTTTTATTTAGAATTAAAACAAAATAGGCTCAGAACTCTTCTAAAGAAACTGAGTTATATTACAAGAACACATGCCTACACAATTTAACATTTTGATGTGGTTTCATCTAATTCTACTTCTAGTTATCTGTTTTTAGTATTTAGTATTAATAAATATACAAGTAGGACGTAAGTACATATATTATGCAGAGACTGGATGAGTGCATCCCATGTATATGTCCTTGTTTATGTATGGACATATACAGTACATGTATATATGTTTTGTAAATGCATGAGGCAGAGGCACTGTGCACTATCAATGAGAGTTTATTAATTATTATTTATTTCAAAGCTATTATTACTAGTATTGTCTTTTTTAGCACAATATTTAATTAAAATTCTCCATATGAGTTACTTCTGTCTTAAAATATATCAATTTATTGCTTACTTGATTATTTTAGCTGCACAGAATTTTGAATTTTGCTTTAGAAATGTGATTAGAGACACAAAAGAGAAACATCAATAAAATTGACACATAACAGAGAATCCAAACAGGCTTTTACTGAACAAAAGCAAAAAGCAAAAGTAATTCTATTGAAAAAGATTTAGTGGCAAATTACCTCTGCTTTTAAACTCCTCAAAGGCTCATTGTGTGCTGTCAGCTTTTATAACAAAGCAAAACAGTGAATACACTTTTAAGAGATGAACTTCAACACACATTTATAATTTCTCATATTTCTACTGAAAGTCATGCCTTATTTGATCACATCTTAAAAACGATCCTTTCCATCTAACTTCCATTTGTGTTTACAGTTGTGTTTTTTGTATTTTTTATTATTTAAATATACATTAGCCCGGTACACTTTGAAACCAAACTGTGTTTTAAATAAGCAGGTGTTATTCAATATTCATTAACATTCTGGACTATAAAAAGGAAGAAGAAAAAGGACATTGATTTATTTCTAATTATTGTTGCTGCAGTAAATAACATAGAATAAAATGAAATAAATACATAAGATCTATACTATGGGGTGTAATTTGTGTGGTTTGTCAGAGTTTTTTAGAGGTTGTCAGTGTTGTTTGTCCTGATTCTTTAAAAAATATTATTATTATTTGCTGATGTCACTTGTTGTATGTACTCTCAAAGTAGCTGCTCAAAAAGTGCTGTATAAATTAAACTGCCTTGCCTTAAATATACTCAAAAATTTTTTTTGCAAAAAGCTGTTGCACTTGTATATGACATGCATAACAATGTTGTAAAATTACTATTGTATTTGATGTGAATTTATTTTATGAGAAAATACACAAACATGATAAATATTAAAAAGTAAAACACAATTTTTTTTTCATTAATAAACATTTTAATCCCATTATTATTGTGCCAGCTTCATTTGTGGGATAAAAACTATTTTTATTTTTATAATAGCTGATCATAATGATGTTGGTGGTTTTATATATTGTTTATAAACAGCATTGAAATTCTTGTGCTTTTAATTTGTAACAGGAGGGACAACTGGAGACAAATTATTGCTCAATTTAAACTGAAAATAGTTAAACAACAAGCAAACAGTATGTTGATGTTTACAAGTTTGCCAAATTGCGATGTGGAACATTCTGTCTAATACTGTTGTAGAGAGTGAGCTGACCCGGGAAACAAAAATTATAGTTTTATTTTTGAATTTGCAGGAACCCAGCTTCTCGGTATTACTTCTGCTCTGTGGCACATCAGGAAAACAGCAGGGCCTATTTGTCAATGTTTATTATTGCTTTCCCACTCCTGTCCTGACATATACACATGACCGGCAGCGATGTGGACGTGATGAAGGGGAATGGAGGGGAGATGCTGATGAGCATGCTCAGTACTAGCAAAGACATATGATGCACTGGAAAGGCACACAGCTATTTAGAGAGAGAGCAAAGAAAATGGGCCATTGCCTCTCGGCGGCCTCTCTGACAGCATTTTCACATAACAACTGGTCTGCTTTCGTGGACACTCTTATCTTAATGAGGCCCAATCCTTTGTTTAGCCCACAGTGGATCCACAGATAGGATTGTTTTTAAATAGGTCTCCCCCCGCCCCCCCTCCCAGCTTTGCTCGTGTACCTCTGTTGGCTCGCTGCCTGCGCTGTATCAAGCCTAGGCAGGCTGCCTTCCATGTCTGAACTACTGAGACATGATACATCAGTGTCAAAGTTGTCATCTATTCTGGGACAAAGAGCCTGTTAGGAAAGATCTCTCTACTTTTCTTGAAAGACTGACAAAGACATTTTGGCATAACTGTCCCCCTCAGCCATCCTGATACATATTCAGGAAAAGAAGGCGAGACAGTGCGCTGAATATGCTGAGAAACCCCAGCAAGCCAACTTTGGGTCGATTATGATGTTACACATGAAGAGGAGTTTGTCAAGTGCAGTGTCTGTTTCTGTTTCTGTCTGTGTCTGAGGATCAAGAGCCCAGTGAACACAGCACAGAATGGCAGAGGTCAAGAAAAGGTTACGACGGCTGTTGACTTTTATTGTGACTCCGTAGGCCTGGAGGACTTCTTCAGTGGGCACAGAAAGACGTATATCCCTATGCAACTAGGGCACCAAGTCATCCATAAAAGGCACAGCGAGCTCAGTCTATGTTCCTTGTGGGCAAGTCACCACTTCCACCTTGACTCTGCTGCCCATTGATCCAAGACCTCTGCAAACCTCCTTTATCTCTGTTCTGCTAGCTGGCGGCCATTTACAGACGACGGCCTAACCACCATCGGCAAAAAACGCAGGGTGAATAGTTCATTCAGAGTGTGGCACTTGAGGTCTTTGCTCCCTGTCTTTATACTAACACTTACTGAGGGCAGCCAGCACTGGTGCCGTAGAGTGAGATGTTAACTCCAAGGCACAGTGTGCTCAAAAGAAGCACAACCCTAAAGAACCCCTTTTACTGTATCGTCTGTGAGATACCTTCATGTGAGAGCATTTAGAGACAGAAATGTGTCTTCTCAAATGCTTTTAAGCCACCCAGTGAGATTATAGTGGAGACAACCTGTCCTGTTCGGGGCCAGTGGACTCAGGGTGGGAACACTTGACTTTCTGGCTGCAGGACTTAGTTTTCAAAACTTCACAGTTAAATGGTCAGGGGCTAATGTTTCAGATACAGTGCAGCACTACAGTCTCGTCATGGGGAGGGTTGTTCGGAGGATATTGAGTTTCTCTGCAAAATGTTTGAGCCTCTACTTGAGTGATAAATGTTGTTACAATAAAGGCATTAGGACAAATAATAGTACAGACAATGCATGGCGGGTATGTACATCAAATACACTTACTGCCAGCGATATTAAATTACAAGTATATACAACTGAGTTGGCACGACCAACACAACTTTAGGATACTGCACAGTTTTGGAAAATTAGGTATGTGGATTTATTATCTTATATCATAATATATCAAAACAATAAAATTACATGAAACTTCAAACCAAGAACTGTTAATCTGTTTTATTCCACATCATTGTGTAATATTAAATGTTGAATATATGTCCGTAGAAAAGCACATAAAATGTAATATGACTACTTATGAAAATATAATGTAACACAGTACAGAGCACTGGAAATAAGTCTTTGATTGCACCTTGCCATATTTTTTTTATTACATTTTGATTTAGTAATTTAATAAAGTTTGAACGAATGTATTGTAATTGTAAATTATTTATTCGTTTGTAGGTGGGTATTTTATTAATTTATTTATTTGTATCAAAAGTTGTAAAGTAAATGTATTAAGTTAATGTTCAAATATGCAAATTATTCTAATTATTATTTTTATCATATGAATTGCCTCACAAATTATCTGCAACTGTGCAGTATATATTAAAACTGTACTGCACTCATAGCTATAATAAATAAACATGTTTAAATAATTTTGTAGATTGTAGTAATATGCTGTGTTTTTTAAATATAATTATTTCTTAATATTTTTTACATTATTATTTTTTAATATATACTGTATATAATAATATACACTATTATCTAGCATTATGTGAGAGGATGGTGGTAATTTTTTTATTTTTTTTATTTTTTAAAATACACTCTAACTTATCTTCAGAAAATGCACAACATATAAAAATACAATATGTGCAAATATTTTAAAATAAAAATAAAGTTACACACAACAAGATCAGAACTAACTAAACTGCATTATAGATTCACCAGTCAGAAACAATATTCCTGTTGTATCAGCAGGCTCCTGAGCCAAATGCAATTACATTTTTAATTTTAAAAAAACAATTAAAAATACCAAGTTGGCCATCAGATCTCTTGCTGACCATTCAAAATGATCAAGAGACACCAGAACTTTGAGTTTTAAATCATTTTCCTGTAGCTCCTACAAGAGGAAAGAGAACCTAAGAACATTTCTGCCAGAAGTAATTCAGCCTGACCGAAGGGACAGATAACTAAAGCAGCTCCTTAGGCCATAAAAAGTCATTTAAACCAATGATTTTAAAGATATAAAAGCCCAATATAATCTACATACAGACGCAGAAGGAACCAGTAAATGTCTACACATAGTAAGGTGAATGAACGTTTTACAGTCTGTGATAAATATGCACCAGTAAAACGAAGACATTATAAAGGAAGACTATGATCAGAACGCAGATAATGAAGAATTAACCGGAGTGCATTAAACAGGAAAAGGCAAATTTGTTAAATGAAAACCAGACGGACTCAACATGGCCTGTATCCCAAGTTTCCATAAAGTATGTGGGTCTAATATTGTATTTAAAAAAGCCATATTAAAAAATACAGTCAATATGATATAACGTTAACCAGCAAATAAAAATAAATTCCAGTTGCAATATAAAAGCCAGTAAACATAAGGATTGCTTATAAACACTGTGATAATTTCTCACCACAGTCTTACTTTTCTCACAAAATATAACTTAAATGCTTCGGTTGTGCACCCAGAAACTTTCTGACAGTAATTAGTCACCTCATCTCAACTCTGTCTGTGCCATTTATCCTGGTTTCACTCTGTTTAGTTGACACAAAAATGGAACAAAATTTGCCATTAAATATTTATTGAAGTGCTCAAGAGGAAAGTCTTTCATGTGTATGGTCTCGGGCAGAAATGGATTTTCTCAGGGATATTATAAATGCAGTCTTCCCTCGAGAATATGTTACCACACAGTACAACATGATAGAGTCAGAGGTGTTCCACAAGGCTTCACCATTGGCCCTTTGCACTTATGAAAAAAGTAGTTAGTAAAATGTTTTGACATTCTGTATGGTGGTTCATTTAAGACACAGTGTAAATCTTGCCATAATTAAGTAGCCTGTATACGCAATAATAGAGTTAAAGGGAGTTAACAGAGGTAATAGGTACAGTATATCTTTATGGGGAGACAAGGAGAAATGTCACCCCACAAATCATTTGTCCCTCTTAACTATCGTGTGACAAATTCTCCAATCCCCCACTGTATGGGAGAAAAACAGATAAAGACATAAGCATAGATTTCAGTAGGGGGTGCAAGGGACATGTCTCCTTTAATATTTGGAACAATAATATATGAAAGTAGCAGAGGACTTCTGTTTTGACAAAATTAAAGACATTTCCATCATAAATTGATTACATTACATGTACACACACATGTACATTACACGACATTTAGCGTGCTTTATTGACTGAATACAAATACACAAATATTTCTCTTATCTACATAGCTAAAGTGTTTCTGGAATCACTGTGGAAGAAAATTAAGAAAATTAATTTGGAGACCTGAAATACAGCTCACATTTTATCCTTTAGAGTTCAACATAGACGGTTTTTAAAAATTAGCTACTAGTATTTTTTAGACAGAAATTTGAAGCAAGAAATATTAGAAAATATTGGCCAATTAAAACCAATTTTACATGAGCAAAAAGGTGTACACATTATTTTTAATAAAAAATCTGAATTACTAATTAATGAATTACTATAAACTTTTCATACATTTTCATATATTTTTTAGGCTTCTTCAGAAAATATTTGCTGGACATACAGTACATGGCCTAGGTATTCCTGTTTGCCAAAAGCTGATGCAAAAGAATTTTTGCCAACAACCTTTGGCAAACATCCACATACAGTAAATACAGTAAAATAGTGCCTGACTGAATTGCCTCGTCCATTGTTGATTACCAACAATACCAGAATGTTCCAGCTGTATTTGATTACATTCAGAGGCCACTGCATAGGACATACTTTCCTGGTGTCACTTTGACGTCAAAGGCGTTTCAGTTACCAGTGTACAGCTGGTTATTTTTCCAAGGCAATTTAAATATTTTGAATACTTGAACAATTGTAAATGTAGTTAGACAAGCAGGTCCACTCTGAAAGTATTTTTCGTGCCGAGGTCTTAGGAGTGGGGTAAAATACCTTTGACAAAAGGGCAGAGGATTTGGATTAGAGAGGACAGGCAACACAGAGACGTGACGCATGAATCACAGATAAGGGACAAACAATGGAACAAGAGTTGGAAAAACAATGTGCATTAGAGCAGCAGTGTTGTGACAGTCTGGGAAGTAAACAAGAATGAACTCACAGATCACCAAACCAAATGAGACTTCATGAGAAGAATGACTAAGTTGTCAAAGTCTCTCGTAATCCATCCTTGTTTGTTTGTGCCTCAAACCATGGCACTCCATTTCGGAGACAAAAACATTATAAACCATGAAAACTGGAGAGAAAGATTAAGTTGGGAAGAAAGTGAAAAGGAGAATGGGCTAAACTGTGGATGGATTATTAAATCCTGGAGGGTTAGGGCATTTGTCCACGGTTAACTTCTTGTGTGAAAGTTTAGAGCGAGGTTACGGAGAGGCCACAGAGGGATGGTGTTATGCTCTGCAATTGTGTGGCATTTGTCTTGGCACTGCTCTGGTGTGACTGTAGTGTTTCAGCACCACATGAGAGCAACACTCAGGCTGTAGTTTCCTTTAATTTGATGAGACATTAATTGGCTTGACAGTGTATTTCGCATGTAAGGCTGGTTGGGCTGATTGCTGTTTGACGTGTCAGCTGTGTCGCAGGATGGTCCAGCGCCCTCACACCTCACTGCACGGCTCAAAGGCAGGAGAGGTCGCAGGTGAACGTGGTGAGTGGGCAGCTGAGAAAGAACAAGGGGAGGAGAAGAAGGGTGAAAAGGAGCGAAGAAGTGGGGAGTCCCATGGCTAGGTCAGGAGTTCGGAGTTTGAGTTTGTCACCTGCTCGGCTTGGCACGCAATCCCCCTCAGGAGCAGCGAGATTTAAGCTCCACTGCGTCCTACACACCCTCCATCCTGTCTCCCTCTACCTCCCGCTAATTGGATTTAATGAGCGATTTAACAACACAGCTCCGCCCGATCAAATCAAACTGCTACTGTCCGCTGCGCTTAATCCTGGGTCACTGCTTTGTAACACTAGCATGTCCCAGGACCCTCCTTTCATTGCAACATTCCTGCAGCCTCCTTGCTAGCTCATACATGCTCTTGCTGTCTGTTCCTCTTAATGTCCACCTTGTCCAACCTAGAACAGACTGCGAAACACCCTGTCCAAAAGATGCACCGGCAAAGTTCTCACAAGACTGGTCATATTTGAAAAAGGGCGTCCTTGACTGTTTGTTGTTCAGCTCAGGGTGAGATCACACCTACAGGTCAAAAGGAATCTGATCTCCGGCCTTGCGACTTGAGCTCAGCAAAGCTGGAGATGCACCTTAAAAAGAGTTCAGAACAAACTGAGGTAAAAACTTAGCTGAGGAAACTGTGCTATTCCAGCCTACCCAAGGGGGATCAACTGATGCGTAAAATATGTCAGCTACTGCCCTGATATGCCCGGGTTTCAGCTGTTGTTTTTAGTTCAGGTTAATTTCTCACATCTAATTAACTACCCTGCGGTCCAGCTTTTTATTTTGTTCTCTAAAAATATCAGACTAGCAATGTTCTCACTTGACTAAACAAGATGAAGTGAGTTAACACCCCAGAAATGTAACGGAATCTGCCCAAACAATGCAAGATATACTTCCCCAAAACAAAGTCTCCATATAGGAACATCAATATTTTATATTTTTAGCCATTTGATACCCAAGTCAACACATCATCGCTATAGTTTAACCTTTTGCTTAGATTACTGGGAGCATTCGTGCATGTTTTAACTCCTTAAAGGAATACTTTACACCACAAAATGACCTTTTGTAAATCAGTTAGTCATGCTGTGCTACTTTGAATTCTTAAAGAAAACTTTGTTTGCCTCCACAGAAAACCACAAACGTATTGATTTACTGATTGACTGGAGACTACATTTAACAACAAAACTATATCAAAACATTCCTCTACAAACTCTCATGCAACTCAAGTTTCATTTGTCCAGTCATATGCTCAGTTCTTCCCAGACACATGCATTTTCGGTAAAACATTACGATTTAAAATTAAAGTTAAACTTATCTATGTTCTCTTCAAAGCCAGACTCCAATACTGAAGTTTTTTAAATGACAATGGATGCGTTTGGGAAGCACTTAGCATGAGACTGGATAAAAGACACTTAGATTATACTGCACGACTTGTGTGAGAGTTTAGAAACTGATGTTTTAATATGGTTTTGCTGTTGTTGAATGTGGTCCTCAAGCACGGTTGGATCCTCCATTAGCCAATGCACAATCAAAAAACCTTGCAACAGACTGTTCAGAACTCAGCCACAAGGCTTTTAACCAAAACCAAGACCACATCACACCAGTTTAGCCTCTTTGCATAAGCTCCCTGTTTGACTTTAAAATCTTATGAATCACTTTTAAGGCTCTTCATGGCCTGGCTCCAGACTACATTTCAGACCTGTTAAGGCTAGCTCACATTACACGATTTTCACCCTGATTTTGCATCATGGAGACTATCGTAATCTTTTGATTGTTCATACCTGGCGACGTGTGTTTCTGTCATCGGGAGTCTCACCAACTGCATTACAACCTGTGTGTGCACACCACAAGATTTCTCCGCCGAGCCCTCGCTGACAGAGCCCCAGATAATGCAGTGATGTCACCAAACTTGGAGACAACACATCGTAAAGGCATAGATATTCTTCCCAGTGTTGAATCAGATCTGCCTCCAGATATCCAGTCCCAGTCGCAGACGAGGGGGCAACTTGCTCGTAGGCTTGTTCACACATGAGGACTTGTCGTGGCAGACTATCTGCCGACTCACCTCCGACCCAAGGTGGCTCTCAAGATCCTCTGCAACGTCAAAATCGCGGTGAAAATCGTGTTATGAGAACTAGGCTTTAGTCTCTTATGAACCTTTACGTAGTTTGAGATCCTCGGGCAGAGGTCTTCTGCTTGTCCCAGAGTCCAGGCTGAAGACCAAGGGAGACAGAGCGGTCTACTTAATTGGTATCTTAATGATTTTAATGACCATTTATTATCCTGATTTTAGCTTTGGCCTTCCTTGTTTTATCTTTTACTCAATGACATTTTATGACATGTTATTTGTTTTATTCTTCTTGTGTTTTAATTGTGTTTAGTTTTACTGTACGGCACTTTGTAACTGTGTTTTGAAAGGTGCTATATAAATAAAGTTTATTATTATTATTATTTTAATCATATAAACGCATGCACATGCATTTGCATTAAGTGCAATGCTTGGACATACATGTGTGGACATGTACACAGAGACAAACACGCACAGATCTCATACTTAAATAACATTCATTGATGGTTGTTTTTTGTCACTGTTCCAATTGTTGTCTTCTCTTTGACTTCATCTTACTGTTTTAATTCTAAAAGCCTAACCAGGGACAGGGGTTGCAAATTAGCCATGGCTAGAAGCCTGTATGCATCTACTTTGTATTTCACATATGAAGCAATGTCTGTTGCATGTGTTCTTGTCTAATAAACAAGTAAATAATAAAATAATAATAAATATGATCACCATTTTCCATGGAGGCATCCAAGAAAGACAGTTTCCTTCACGATTTTAAGTTAACACTGCATGACCAATTGAGTCACAAATTTGTGGGTGAAATGTTGCTTTAAACGATGTTTACTTAACATTCATGCAGATCATTTTGCAAACTGTGCAGCACTGTTTCAATAAAGGAACAATGAACAATAAAGTAACTTTATTGAAATCAGTGACTGTGATAGATTATATAACTTAAGCAAGTTTAAAGAGTCTGCAACTGATTTTTCTGCCATATGGAATTGAATGGAAACCAAAGGCTGCCTAGAAGGCAAAGTACAGAATCTGAAACACTACACCATAATTTGCACAAATGGTTTCTCATAATAAAAGGGATGTTTGATCTGAGATAAATGGGCAAAACATGCTAAATCACTGGATCACACACACTGGAAGTTGTGACGTTACTGCACACACCTGCACACACCATCTAACCACCATGTCCTCCACCTTTTTCCGTCTTCCTCATACTTTTCTTTGCCTTTACTCCAATTTTAATGACTTTCAGTAGATGCAGACTCCTGATACAGCACAGCCATCACTCACACACTCGTGGGCAAAGCTGCATTTTTACCTCATTAAAATTTCTCACATTTACAACACGAAACACACTCCGCACTTGGCTGTTTATGATACTTTTGCACTCATTCTCACAGATTCCAAATGTAGGATTACGTCCTCAGTGGGATGATAAAAGATTTTGGAGGTTAACAAGAGAGCAGGGAAGCATCCATGCATTGCAAGTAAGACAGAGGCGGCCTCCGCAAAGCAGTAGTTCAGTTGAGAGAGATTTGTCACCGCAGTTGGGCAAAGCTGCTTCTCAACTTATAATGCCGCAAGCAGCTTAATTATTAGGTCAAAGGAGAAATAGCCAGGGAGCTGAGGGAGGGAGGGGCCTGCTGGGGTTGTTGCAGGGTTCAACATGTTATTATCTCTGCATTTGTTTGGGGGTGTCATCGCAAATACACTTAAGGTATTACTTTCTTAAAGGGTGCAATAACAACATCCTGAAAGCTGCATGTAAATAAGTTGATTTTAAAGCTCCTTTTCCCCTTTGGCACATATATTATTTATAGATTTTATACAAATATTCTAGCATGCATAAATGAAAACTTTTTTTAATACAATTATATACATGAATGCAAATGCAACATGATTAAATCTAATACAGCTTCAAATTTAAATTTTGCAAACATTTCAAAGTGTCATTTTGTTTTAAGAGAAAAACTGAAACTTCATTTAAAAATAAAATAAAATGAAATAAAATAAAGTAAAATAAAATAATATAAAATTACATTAAATTAAGTTAAAATTCTAAATAAAATAAAATGATTTTTTTTTTAGTAAAAATAAATTAAAAAAATTAAATGAATCGAATTAAATTAAAGTGAATTGAAGTGAATTAAATTAAATTAAATCAAATCAAATTCAATTGAATTAAAATGATTACAAATTTATTTTAGATAGAAACAGACTGAACAGGAATGCTTGGATTTTATAAATTTATAGGTGCACTTTTATGGGGGGGGGAACTGGTAGACATGTCACACTAGTTATATTCCATACATAATGCATGTCTTTCAATCAAGTGTCAGTTATAATCTTAAGCTTAAATTGACATAGCAATAGATACAAATGGACAAAGATGCGCTGCAGTCCGTGAACTCATTCTTTCACACGTCATGTTTGTTCACACTTTTGTCAAACACCGCTGCACAGAGGAGCTGTGGGTTAATCACAGAGGAAAATGTCACAAGGTCGTTCAGTCGACTCACTTCAAATGGCTGTGGACATGGCGTTAACCACACAGCTGTGTTCAGCACATTTGTATCCATCATGAACATTTACTTATTATTCATCTGTTTGAATAACGTGAACAGTTGACCACTCCCCAAAATATAAAATTAAAATTGCATATATTTAATAAATGTCTACCATAAGAATTAAAAACATTTGTTTTTTTTGCCTCTAAACCATATGTGCTTAAAATCAGCACTGGAACATTCCCTCAGTCAAGTGCAACAGAGCTTGTAGGTTGAACATCATTATGTAAAAACACACTGGCCCATATTCTGTTGTATTTTTTTTACATTGAGCTGGAATTCAAACACACAAGACCAAATCCTGCCAGGCAACATGCATGATGACTTCCTGCCAGCTTGGTCCAGCAATATGTCACAACCAAAATATCAAAGCTGGCATCACCGTTGACATATGGTCTAACTTGACCTTTCAAAACGAGCCATTGGCGGTGACGCATTTCGAGGTAAAAAAGTACATTTTGCAAAAGCACCTTAATGTGCGAACAATAACAATTTCAAGCTCATCCGTGAGGAATCACACAAAGGTCATCCAACTGAAAAGCATTTAATAGAGCATTATCCATGGCACGGTGATGATTTAATAAGAAGTGTTATATGGAGTCTGTGCTCGTGTAAAAAGTTCAAATGTCAGCTGACAAGGAATTTCACTGTGTTTAATTATTTAACGCTCCATGTAAAAATATTCCAGAATAACCGAGATATAAACATAATGGTGGTTTTACAAGAGAAATGCATTTGAATTTCATATCATGTTATGTCATGCCTTGGGGATAAGACATGAGTGAATTAATATGCGCAGTAAAGTGAACCGTGTATGCAACTCCATATGTCCCCATCTTTAAACTATGCTCCAGTTCATGCTATGCAGCACACATCTACACTGTCTTCTCTGAGTAACGATAATCTCACTGTAGTAGTTATAACTGAATCTTTGATGTCCTCTGTTGCACCCAGCAGCTCTACAGGAGCCCACCACTGGGACCCTGAAAGTCATACCAATTTATGTTTTACCACCGGAGCCCATATCGTAACTGACACCCAGTTTTTACAGCACTAAAACAGAGAAAGATATTCATGTGCATATATCCGTTCCTCCTGTTTAATCTTTAGTAGAAGCTTCAAGCCGCCTTAATCTCTCTGCTATCGCTCTGTCTCTCTTTTTTATTCCGTTTTTACTCCTCTTTTTTTCTCTCTCCTGGCTCCCGTTCTCACCCGCCCTCCCCAGGTTTGCCCAATTCCCCCTCGGTTCAGCGGCAGGGCACTGGGTCACGGCACTGGCTTGATTTTCACACTGTTCCCTCTACTGAACGCCACATCAAGTTAATCAGGGTTAACAATTGCGGCGGTGCCTTGCTGAGCAGGGCTCCCATCGGCTTAGCGTGGCCTGGCTCTGGTGATACAGATGGGCTAGTAATCTCTGCTCTGGGAGCAGAGGGGACGGGTGAGGGTGGAGGTACGTTGCACCCATTTGGGTGGGTGCAGGTGCTGCGTGGTGGTGGTCAGGACACAATTAAATCACAGGATAGAGTTTGTCATAAAATAAGGAGATGAGGGTTTATGATATTTACTGAAAGCAGGGCTGATGCAGAGTAACGGAACTTGAAAAGAAGATAATCCCCCTTTTTCGAGAAATACTGCATGCTAGCTTTCTAAACAACAAAAGACCGCTAGACACATTATATCTCAGCTCAGTGCTTCACCAGAAACACTTCTTTTGGGCTCCATTCACCAAATAAGTTTATTTTCATGCATCCAAAGCAGACCTATCTTCAAAACACGTCTACTAAATTTTTAATGTGGGGAATTTAGTAGAGACGCATCAAGAGAAATGAAAAAAGTGAGCATATAGCTACAGTGATGAGCACTAATTAGTATTCTTGTCACAGACTTTGAAAACCGGCCAAAATAAAGAGTTTGAAAAGGTGTCAAATGTGGCCTAAGTATCTCTAATCCCTCATGTGCCGCTGTGCCCTCGTTGACCACGCGGGTCAAGACTTGAAACAGAACTAGTGTGATGTCAAGGGTCAAAAAGACCATCAGAATTTCAAATCCAGAGAAAAAGTGTGTGATGTTTTATGATCAAAGACACAGGGGAAGAACATTGTGAGAAGAAAAACTTGCAGCGCTGAAGATGACTGAAGCGTGACTCATTTGGAAAAACAGGACTCTCAGTGCTACAGCAGCTGGCTAGCTTGCACAACACAGCCCAGGGTGCCCCGGCTATAGGCTGCAGTCTTAATTATTCATTCAGACAGAAGAAGCATTACACAACCGCACTTCCCCGATAGGACCAGTGGAGAAAGAATCCTCTCTGCTTGTCACACAGCCTTGGGTGACAGAAATGGAGCTGTTGGACTTCAGTTTCTTACACCAACTGAAGCAAACTCTCCAGATGACCTTTTCAACTTTAAAAAAAAAACTAGGTTAAAGTCGAACTTTGGTATGAGATTGTCTTGTATTTTACTGTCGTGTTATGGCAGACTTCCTGTCGCATCTCTCTTTCCCCATTACTCCACAACTCAAGCACTCTGCTTCTCCATTTTTCCCCCATAACCGCCTTGTTTTTCCAGATGTCGCACCTCTTCGGAGTGACACATGTATTATTAACACAAGATTCAAGTGCTACCCATGCAGGGACACTCACAGACTTTCACAGGTTTCCGTCGGTGCCACCATTTTGATTTGACTGCGGCTCGGACGGTTTTTGCAGAAACATTAAGAATCCGTGACACCAGTGCACAAACTGAATATTTCATACGCTTGAAAAGCTTCGCAGCCTAGGTTTGAGAGCGCTCCTGTCCATTTATTACCCATCTCAACTAGCGTCGTGAAAGTCTTATAATGACCAAGTTATAGGTGTTATTCTCGAAACTGCTAAGTTGTGCCATGAAAAGCGGGAAGGGTCTTGTAAAGTGCACGTGAAAGGGCAAGAAAAGTGGTTGCTGATGCTGCAAAGTGGCTTTGTCCACACTCCCACGAGTAAAATATGTATGTGAGGCTGAGCTGCGATGTCCCACAAGCCCCGGTGTCGCAGCGCATCACCCAGATTCATTCCTGCACTACCCCAGCCCAGTTTGTGAGGGTCAATCAGTGATCAAGCCCGGGGAATGAGATTAAAAAAAAACCAAAACATTTAAGTCCCATTGAACTCCACCTGCCCTCACTGCCCTCTCTTGTCAAAGAAAAACACAGTTCAGCAAAAGTTCACGTCCATTATCGTCGTTGAATTTGGACGTATAAGCTTCATCACGAATCCCTGTGATTGGTGGGGAAGGAGGACAAGCAAGCTTACCAAACTTACCCCGACAACCACTGCTGATATGACACACGACGTGTTCTACACTTCTGACCCTGATACGCAGGGTCGCTGTTCGGTCAGACTGCTGCTGTAGGCTGTGTGTCTGTGTGTGTGTGTGTGTGTGTGTGTGTGTGTGTGATGGGTGGTGGTGGTGGTGGTGGGGGGTGCAGTTAGGAAAAGAAAAAAAAAAAGCAAAACCCCAAAATATCTCTGTTACTGGCCCTGTGTCGTAACATTTCTGAGCCTATCTCTGTTACTGGCCCTGTGTCGTAACATTTCTGAGCCTGCCCCGCCCAACATCAAAATGGGTTCAACTAGAGTTCACGTCTGAGGCCACGCCCCCTCGCCACCGCGTCACCAGGCAGACGGCATGTCGTCATGAGTGAGAAAGACCCCAACTATGCCCTAATTTCTGGTTCGGTTGGTGAGGTCACAGCGTCCCCCAGTGGGGCCTGGTCCACTTGGCTTTTAACCATTTCTACTCCAAGAACACCAAAGTAAATGTGCTGGTTTGCATTTAATTTTTGTAAAAACATGTTGCGGCCTCTGTTCTACTAATTTAATCAAATTCCTTGTATGTGAAAGAAATATTTTACAACATATAAATCTTGTAAATTATGTGAATTTGACATAAACCACCTGCTAAATAAAATATATTTTTCATTTTTCACATTTAATGCAGCATGCTATTTTGAAATATTATTGTACAACACAACTAGTAATTCAATTAATTCTGCATTTAACAAATCATGATGAGGAAAATAAATTAAAGGTAAATATCTGCAATATATTTTCACACTCTAAATTAAACATTTAATTTTTGGACTATTTTATATACATATTATACATTTGTAGATTTGTATTTAAACAATATCCATATTTAAATGACTAAAAATGTATCTTAACTTGAAAAAATATTTTACAAGTTATTATTTTAAATTATTTTACTATTGTGAATTTAATGTTGTGGTATATGAAACATGATGTATAAGGAAAATACTAAAAAAACAACAAAAAAACCCGAATTTAATTAGACATGACTCAACCATTTTGACTTTGGTTCTTTATATTTTATGGTACATTTTAAATGTTTTATTATATTTGAAAATACTAGTCTTATTTACTATTTTTTTTTAGTATTTTAGAAAATTTGTATTTTATGAAAAAAAAAAAAAAAAGAAAAAGTTAATTGTGACTGCAGCTGTATATGAGCCCTGGCATAAGCCTGATAAAATTTGTTTAACATAAATAACATTTCTGTTTAATATTTTGATTCATGGTCCATGGAAATTAAATAATAAAAGAATGTAATAAATCATAAAGTAAATATAAAATAACATTAAAAAATAAATGCATAAAATCGTATGTATTTGTATATCTTTAAAAGCAAGGAGGCAACTTTATTACATTTTATCATTATTGTTAAGCCGGTTTACATCCTAAATTTAATTCTGAAAATAATCTTTGTATGTTTTTTAAATAACAGTTAGAAAAAATATTAAAATGTCAATGACACAATAATTTTACAAGCTAATTTTTTATATGTATTTCATCAAAAGCACACATAAAATACATAAATAAACAAAAGAAAGAAAGAAAAAAGATGAATTCATATTAATGCAACAGCATTATCTTTTACACACAGCACTGTTTAATGCTGTCATGGACGGGGGGTTAAGGGAAGTTGTTTTTACAATATTTTAGCTAAATATTTACTTTGAGAATTTTAGTTTAGTTAATTGCATATTTTCTAGATATCTAAATATGCATAAATATATTGTCTTTGTTTCAATGTGTAGGCCATTGACATGATAACATGTAACCTACTTCAAAAATGTATGCAATTAAAGAAATGTATCAAATATAAATGTAAAAAACGTTTTTTTTAAATGTAATTTATTGCACACACACACACTTGCTGTTTTCAAGAGAATAATAAAACACAAGCCGGTGAAGTATGGTGGAAGATTTTCTTTTCTGTTAAGAGACAAATAATACAAAAAAAAAGTTAACGTACATGTTAGATGCCCACATGTTATCTAATAAATAAATGCATAATAAATAATAAATAAATAGTCTCATGGTACATAATCTATTTTTGGTTTTAATGATTAAAAAAACGGAACAAATTATCAGGAGTTACAAAACATAATGTAAAGCCTTTGGGTTTGCATTTTCTGTACTGTCACCTAAAACAAATACAAAACTATTTTTGTCCAACAAGTTCCCAAAAAGTTCCCTAAATGTGTATTTGCAATTGTGCACTTGACCTTATGGACTGAGATCAGACGTACAGATATTCTTTGGTAGGAAGACTAAGAGCGCCCACTAGTGTTTAAAATATGTACGACATCAGTCTCAATCAATTTGAAATTTGTCCTTTTAAAGTCAGGGAACTTGAGATTTAAATTTTAATAACCAATTCAGTTCAATTAGGGCCTAACAGATATCCACTGTATTTAGTGTTTCCCTGAGAATTTTATTGCGGTGAGGTTTCAACTGCCACTGAAAGTGCATCTTAATCACAAACAGGTACAACCCACATTGTTTCAATTTTTAGTGTTAGTTCTCTAAGACAGTGACCCCATGTGTTGCTTTAATAGTAGAGGCCAGTATCAAGTCATAAAAGCACATAATTAAAAACTGAAATGAATAAATACAACTTGCAGAGAAAATAAAATACAATTTTGCAAATATTTAGAAAGAGAAACCTTCATAATGTCATGTGTAGATGGAATGAACGAATCCTTCTGACACATCAGCAAAGTCAAATCTCTCTAAACTCTGAGTACTTCACTTCAGAGGGCAACAAAGCCTCATTTTCTACCTGGAGTATCAAGTATCAAAGCTGAACAGCTAATTCATTCTCCTGCAGGTCAGCTAAATCCACAACCGTTTGGCATGTTCGTTAATGGCTGAATGTGCAGCTGGTGCTTGGTGCGGAACACAAAAGGGCGGAAACAATTTTTGCCCCACAGCTTGCACACGCAGCGTCAGCAGGATTCCATATTTCCATGGGAAATGTACATATACGCCATATCAGTACTTTGATCAGCCTCTCTGCGCAAAGCTGACAAGTCCAAGTTTAAGGTAAAGCCCTCGGGGAGGTGGTGAGGTTTGTGCTGTTGGTATGTGTGTGTTGTCACCCTGCATGCTGGTCCCCAGTGCAGAGAGTGAGACTGTGGAGGGACTGGAAGGTGCTGGACAGAGAAGCTCCCACTGTGCACAGAAGATGAGAAGCATTCAGGAAATTATGTGACAAAAGTGCTGTCTACCACGTGACCAATAACATGGAATATATCAGATTATCATTACAAAAAACAGCGTCCAAAATCCCGTTGTGACTTTTACTGGCTTATGTATGCATGCAAAAACAAAAATGTTTTTTTCATTTCTACAGTGCAGGTCTTACTGTAAGCCTCTTTGGATAAATAAATGTAATGTAATGCCTCTATATTTATAAAAAGCTACCTTTCATAACCATCGGGAGGATTAGCCGCTGTTGTCCGAATCATCCACTTGCTCCTCTGTCACAGGTGCAACCAGCCGGTCATATGAGAAAGCCAGCATCATCTGTGATAGACAATATTAGATAAGTTTTAACACAAGAAAGACAAGAAGGGAGGAAGTGTTTAGCAGGGAAGCTCATGGAGTTGGATTCGCTTTTGTGTTTCTTCCATTTCTATCATTCTCTGTAATCTGTCTCCCTCAGGTGCAAAGTGAATCCTGAGCACAGATTTAGAGAAACCCTGAACCCTGACACAGCATGTCCTTTCAATGAAAATAATGAAAGACGGGG
The DNA here is from genome assembly GCF_006386435.1 of Epinephelus moara. NCBI lineage: Eukaryota > Metazoa > Chordata > Actinopteri > Perciformes > Serranidae > Epinephelus > Epinephelus moara. The sequence goes on from NC_065515.1 coordinate 21,019,012, forward strand.
CTGTGAAAGGAGCTTCCTGGTGGACCTCATTTGAAAGAAAGATAAGAAAGGTGCACTCCCGTTCACCTGTTTGGAGGCGCACACGCCGAGCCCTTCTCACACGGGCTCACGCTCAGGTTTTGTTTTCTTCTTTCCCAATGATAGTGGAAACATTTGGTTGCCGGGCTGCGGTTTAGCCCACGCTTCATTACAGGCATTACAAGGATTTTATTATGCTTGTTTGTTCCCGAATGTAAGAGGAGCTGCTGGCTATAAGATGTCAACTTGCATCTCCTGTTCCTTACTTTAAATGCTTTTCTGTGGTTTGTTTGTTTCTTATTTGTTCTAATTAGATTCTCACTGCCAGAGAAAAAAAAGACCTCACGATTTAGTTGGAAACCGAAATGAGACCCACATTTTTACAGATAATGAAGCGTAATTTTAACCATTCCGAGGGCTGTGTCTGATGCACATGGATAATGACGGTGAATCAAACAGTAATTGTTATCTATTCAGGCGCAGCGCAAAAGGGATTTGGGTGAAAAGAGGGTGTGGTGATGACTCATGACCAGTCACATTACTCATACTTAATAAATAGAAACTGGAAACCTACTAAAGAGCGTAATATTATTGTCACACACAAGGCGCCATATGGAGCACATAAACGGAGCCAAAGTCAAATAACGTTCTTCTGTAAACTGAATTTACATTAATGGAGATACTAAAAGTGACCACAGATCCACTGACCCACAAAATGTACAATATATGTAACTCTGTAGTCAAGTAATTGTATAAAATAAAAGTAAAAACTGAATTATGTTACATTATTTTTCAGATTTTCTAATTCTGATTCTGATTACTGATTGTGATTCTAATAACTGAGTTACAATACTTTGTCTACATCTTAGTTTGGAGAAATAAAAACGTGTTCACCATTTTTTTATTCAACAAAATAAACTTCTCAATTTTCCTAATGCTGTTTAATAAAGAACACTGCCTGTATAAGAAACACTCTCAAGTTCAAGAATGAGTTCTCTTCATCCAAGATTAAGTAAAAACCAAGCCTAAGAATTTGGCTGAGCATTTGATGACAACCTTGATACTTGACACCCTGATTCTTGATGCTATGGACACATTATGTAATAAAAGCATTGAGATGTGATTCTAAGCTCAAGTGGCTGATTGAGTTTAATTAAATTAATCCATTAAATTAAATTAGATTTGGTTAAATTTAGTGGAGAACGTGTTTGTTTTAGTCCTCACATGATTGCATGAACTACAATTCCCCAAAACACTTATCATGATCTATACCATAAAACTTAATCCTATGGGCCCTAGGCGTTTTTGGGGTATTTTTACTGCCTTTACTTTTAAGCTCATATCACAGTCATTATAAAGGCTACATACACATGCTATACCTTTTTTTTTCAGGACAATCTGGGCTAGCCAGATTTGCCATAATTTCATGTCCTTCTATGTGCCTGTATTTTATATTAATTTTTATATCAATGAAAAAAACAAATCCGTGTGACTAAATTCTTACATTTTTACATGTATCTCACCATAGCAAGTTGGAAAATGACATATTCTGCCATATATGAAGAGGGGAGACTCTCTGGAATCTGGCAATATAAGAACCATGAT
>NC_065515.1:21020799-21046809 GCF_006386435.1 Epinephelus moara
TGGTAAGATACGATATTCCTCACTATATGAAGTGACTGATAACAAGATCTGTATAATGGATTGTAAAGAAATTCGTCAGGTTTTTATTTTGTAGACAATTGATCTAGATTTATAGCATGATGGGATGACAGCACAATGATGTGTGTGGTATCAGTGGAAAGCTCTGCTCCTGCGCTTTCATGTGATATGCTGGCATTTCTGTGCGAGCCTGCATTCGCAAGTAATCCATCCAAGAGTAATGTGTGTGCAAAGCTGTATGAAAGCTCTGTTATACATCATTTTATTGTAAATGTATCTTTTTTTTTTCGCTGTGAAAACATTAGACTACCAACAAGTGCTTGGCCTTGTCGGAAACCTACGATTACGCTGTTTCATGTGATATGCGTGGCTTCTCGCTATGACGCACGGTCACGGAGAAAATCAATAGAGAAGAACAGGTGTGAATTTGGACGCACTATGTGTCGTTCGGGCCCATAGGGTTAAATTAGTAGCCTGGGCTATTATGAAAAACCCTTTTGATTCTTTTGATCTGAGGACCCTTAAGGAGGACTAAAGTAATATGAATATGTACTGGGTAATCGAGGATTGGATACGTCCAAAGAACTTCTATAAAAATGAACTGCTTGGCAACTAGACCAGGCGTCTAATTGAGACTGACCTTTATTTGTCAAAATGTGTAGCCACACCGGGCTAGTAAAAGGAACTGGGTGTTTAATTGGGACTAGGCTTTAAATTGAATTATTACTGTCGTACTTGTCTTATCTACATGTCTAGTTCCATCACATCAGGTTTTCATCACAAATTAAAGTCCATCTCCTTCACTCAAACACAGACATGATGATTTGGACACAGACACATTCTCTGTTCTCTCAGTTGTCTTTTACATACCGATAGCAGCGCCAGCAGTGCCATCATCACCCCCATCATGATGTACAAGTTCTCAGTGAGGCCGCCGGCCCACAGCGGGCCCAGGATGGTGGCTAGACCTCCCACCGAGCGACGCACTCCCTGACTGAAACCTGCAATACGATCAAGACACGAAGACATAGGGGCTTCATACACCTACAGGGTAATGGACTTAAAAAAGTTGAAAATGTACAGTCCATGTCAGCCTGAATGAGCTTCAGGGAAAGAGCAAAAAAATCAAACACCTCCCAACATGCAGTTCCACCTCTTTACCCACAAGATGGTGCTGTTTCTCACCTTGTGTTTTCTCAGAAGTGACTTTGGAGAAGAGGGAAACCTGAGCCACAGCTACAAATGGCAAACCCAACACCTGCAGGAACACCCCAATGATGAATTCAGTCAGCGGCCAGGGGAAACCACCTACAGGACAGACACAGTGCAACAGAAAACACCACATTAATATGCATGATACAACCAAGTTCAAATGGGGCATTTAAGACATTTGATGATGAGGATGGTTGTCATAGAATTTAGATTTGAGGATGTTCTATACTTAGCCAAGTTATTTATATAAACATGTAAAACTTCTTAAAGGTAAGGTCTGGAGGATTTTCCAGTTGCTGTTTGTAAACACACATTCAAATTTGGCCCCTCCTATCAGGCTCAACTCTCCCGGGTGTACGGAGCCCGGAGGTAGGGAAGAAGGCTTCACAGAAGAGGTTCAAGCAAGGCTCGTGCTGGTGCACGCTCGGACACGCTCGGGCACGGCACCTGTGCTCTCTCATTGGCTGGGGAAATCTCCGCCCAGAAGCGGTCCGAGCTCACAAAAACATCAAAATACAGTTAAAGGGCAGGAGCTCTGCAAACAGAGTCACCACCACACATGAGTAGAAGCCCATAGGTGATGATTAAGTAGGATTTCATTTGTATATGTCTATATTTTGTTTTGTTTGAAAATCCTCCAGATCCTACCTTTAATCAAACAGGTCTGATTGGTAAATAATGAACCATTAAACATAGTGGGAGATCAGGCTTCTATGTTGATGAAGATCTGTGTGTGCATTAACAAAAGTGAAAAGTTTCTCCAGTGCAGTCTGACCTAGTGGGCTAGCCAGGAAGATGAGGCACCAGATACCGGAGATGTTACAGATAGCCAGACCGATGGCAAGGACAACGCGCTCAGCCACCCGCTGGCTCAGCCAACGCACAAACAGAAAGCCAGCGATCACCTCAACACCGCAGAGACAGTACATCACGCTGTTCTCAAGCTCCCCGTAGCCGAAGTACTTCTGGGTCATCGGAGTGACCATGGTCTGCAGAGGGAATGTGTGCAGATGTTTAATATGCCAAGTCCATTTGTCAAAAGTCTTGAAAACAGTAACCTCCTCAGTAAAAATGTCTGACAGTATCATGCCATAATTCCTGTCCCAGCATGTTTCATTTGTTTCTGAATTATTTAGATACAAAAATCAGTATCTTGGAAAGTGATCCCTGGCTAAAAAATATGAAGAGATAACATAATATCTATGTGTATATGTGTGTTTCTGACTGTGTGTCTTCACTGCACCTCCAGTGCTGTCTGATTGAAGAGGGTGATGAACTGAGCAGCCAGCAGCACGACCACTTCCTCTCTCAAGAACTCTACAGAGACAAAGAGAATCAGATATATTATTTTGAAAACCTTACATTTAATAAATGTGTTTAACAGCTTCTTCCAGACTTTATATGGACCCCAGAATGACATATGCACACACTACCATGCACCAACCTCGGGACATGCTGAAGTTCTTAAAGGGGCTGGAAGACTCCTGGGACTCTTGTGGCACAGGAGAGGCAGGCGGAGAGATGTGATTCGGCGTGGCAATCGAGTCATCAGGAGTGTCGTATCTAGATGGGTTGGACGTCACCACTGAGCCGTAGGACCCACCGAGCTCCTGGGACCCCATTAGCGGCTTTTCCTCATCATTGTCCTCTTCCACAGGCCCTCGCTCATTATCCTCCTCCCTGCTGCTGCTCGACGAACTCTCCTTGGCCCTCCCTTTCTCTAGAGAAGGTAGGTCCCAGTACATGAAGATCACCACCAGTTGAAGGAGAGCCCAAAGCAGGCACATGAACAACTGCAAGAGGTGGAAGAGGAGTGTTAGAGCTTTTATTTGAGGGAGCAAAAATATGTGTTGCAAAGTTGTAACAGCTTGTTGTGGACCCTTACCCCTGGCGCTGTATATTTATTCACCACAAAGGGGCCCAGGTGGAAATCACACAGCCTCAGGAAGATGTTGAATGCTGGACCTGTGTCAAACACAAAGATAAAACATGCATTTTAACCACATGTCATCCCTGAACCATGACAAATCATTCTATATAATCTACCATCATACAGGGTATCTGTCTGATTCATTATGTGTAACTGTCCATGCACCCTTCTTTAACATTTGTACGTGAGCTCTGACTATCCACTGTGTGAAATGTATCGGGAAGCTATATGGCCACTCATCTCTACCCACTTTTCTCTGTAGAGAATACAAAAACATTGCAATTCATACACTCAAATGATCAAAAGGCAGCTTTCAGGGCACTGACCGATCAGAAGGCCAGCTTGTCGGCATGCCATGACAGCAGCGAATGCAGTGGCGCGATCGTCTGGGGTAGTTATTCTGGTCAGGAAGCCAAAGATAGATGAGCCAGCACCTGTGCCGATGCCTGATGGAAAATGTATATTTCATGAGTAAATTTCATTGAGGTTGGAACCCAGACCTCTGGAGAGGACATGCATCGTTGTTGTGTTATGTCACTTTACTATCCTATTCCTAAAATATACAAGAAGAGACAAGAAGAAGTGAAAGTGAAACAGGTAAAAGCTTCAAAATGTCATCAAAGAGTGCTCTTACAAACTAAAACAGAAAACTGTATCCAAGTGTTTCCAGCAATTGGATATTTGACCTGGTCAACTGCGAAATCCTATATTATTACTTATCATATTTGTATTAAATAAGCATCACATTTTAAAGGTACTGAACTATCTGAACAATCAGCTATTAAAGAGGGATATGCCCATTTTATTCCTATGGTCTAGGACAGTCTAAAAATATAAGCAAACATAAACAACTCTCCCCAATCCAAAAGCCAAAGCTCAAATTAATTTGTGATGTCATAGGGTATAAAGTCTAGAGCTGCTTCTCCATTGAAAATAATACATAGGAAAGATGGTATAGATGACACCGAGAGCACCCAGGGAAGGTTCTGAGTATATGGGAACACTTCCTGTTTCAGAACTGAAAACACTACAATACAGTAAAGTTCATTTGGGTATAGAAAAGAAAACAAACATTCTGTGGGGCCCACAAAATCAGGCTCCCACTCACTCAGAACGTTTACATGCACAGTTTAATTCCACTTTTAATCGGAATGAAAGGCCATTCCGATTAAAAGTGGTCATGTAAATGGTCATTCCAATTGAAAAACGGTCATTCCGATTGAAAATTAAATCCAATTAAAGGGGGTGGTTTATTCCGTTTGTCATTCCGAATGAAAGAATTTTGTGTGCATTTATACACTCATTCCTCTTTAAGTTCATTCCGGTCTTTCTGCGCATGCTCGTTTCCTTGCCGTTCTGGCGCGATGACGTATATAGCGCGCATAGCAACGGGCTGCATAGCAACAGGCTGAGATAGAGCAGTCGAACTCGTTGCACTCACCGGTTTCCATTCGCCACAGCACGGTCTTCTATCTCCCTTCTCCTCCTCAACAGATGAAGCATTAGCAGAACAAGGTTGTTGTCGTACTGCTGCTTCAAGAATATAAGCAAAACAAGCCCGAAAAACGTATTAAGAACGGCGTCATCAAGCATCTTGTTATCCGGAGCGAGGACTACAGTGTTTTCTTCCGGTAAACGTAAACACGTAACATCCGCCCCGCCCCCTAACCAATCAGGAACCTTCCCTGCCCCAAACCTTGCGCAGACCTAAATAAAGGCGATTGAACTGATCTCCCATGTAAACCCTCATTCGGAATGAATATTTCCCATGTAAACTACCTGGAAAGACTTTAATTCCGAATGATTTCATTCAGATTTATTTCATTCCAAATGAGAAGCCATCATGTAACCGTAGCCACTGTCTATGGAGACATCATACCCAATGACATCACAAATTTAAAACTTACTTCTCCGGTTTCTGGCTTTGAGAGAGAGAAGCTCATGCTCACACATATTGATTGAACTTTCCTAGGTCACTGAAATAACATATTGGAATTCATAATTTTGGTGGTGTTCCCCTTTAAAATCCTCAAGCGATGATGCAAAATTCTACATACAAGCTCCAATGTATACCTTTACGTAATGATCCTGCCAAGTTATACTGATATGACGGGTGTATTTTACTGGCTTGCTACCTGCCAAATGGATAATAAGTCACAGTGTCACTTTCTGCAGACTCACCTGCTATCAGTCTGCTTGACAGTAACAGCCATTTGGAGAAGCCCATAAAGTACATAAAATTACCTGGAGAGCAAAAAAAGAAGCACAAATAGAGCAACAAAAGGAGTTTGTGTCTTTGACATGAGAATACTGTTTCAAGGCAGTTGTAGTCAAGTAAAAAATAAGAGTGGACTCACCAATAATCTCAAAAAAGTTTGCAAACAAGATGATCTTTTTGGTAGTCCGCGTTCTGTCAGACCAGTGGCCAAACAGCGGTGCCGACAGGAGGCCGCTCAAGCTGAATGCCGAGAGGGCCAGACCCAGGAAGTAAGGTGCTGCATCCAAAGTCTGCAGGTACCTCCATATTGTGGGCAATATTACAGCTGGGGAGACAGAAGGATGAACACATATGAAGTGAACACTGTCTTCCAAATCTGCTGAACCTACACTCAGTGATGCTGAGTCATCTGTGTAACAAGCCCTATATGGTGCCAATCAATCATGCTATAGCTCTGAGGGGCTGCATCCACATGTGTTTCCTGCAACCCTGTAACTACCCTGAGCCCTGTAGTGATGTTTAAGAGGCTGTGTTAAGGCAGTGCAATATCACTAATACACAATGTCACAGTAATAGTACTTATTTACCCTCATAAGCATGATTTCATGAAAAATATTGATTTTATTTACCCAACATCAGAGTTTCCAGACAAGTACAAGTCTGTCTTAAACATGTTAAACCATTACTATATTAGCCTTGTGTTGCATGCTGCATTCAAGATGAAGAAACAAGGTGAGATGAGTGTGAAACAAGAGATTAGACAATATCTGTAGGCTATGTTTTAATGTTCTGCGTAATTTTTAAGGTCTAGTTTGGAAGATTTACTGTAGTGGCATCTAGTGGTGAGATTGTGGAACTGAAACTTAACGCATGTGCCAAACATGTAGGAGAACTACATTGGCCGACAGAAAAACGCAAAAGGCCTATCTAGTGTCAGTGTTTAGTTTGTCTGTTCTGGGCTACTGTAGAACAACATGGCGGACTCCATGGAAGAGGACCCACTCTGTATGTAGATATAAATGGCTCATTCTAAGCTAACAAAACAAAACTATTCTTTGTATGTAGATATAGTTGTGGATATTATATACCATTTATCCCAATACATGCTCCTAAATCCTGCACACTGGACCTTTAAACCTTGTCTATGACAGTGCTGGTGATGCCAAGAGAACATGCAGCGGTGGCTCTCTCTCCTTGCCGGTGTCTCCAGCCCTATTACCATATAGACAAAGGACAGTGCTGAGCTGATTCAATCTAAATTCTTGGGTCAGAAGACCTACGATAAAGCGCGCTCTCAGGAAATTCCAGCAAGGACATGATTGCTCAAATTTCTTGTCATCTGAGGGGATGTTTCAACACCCTGACAGCAACATCTCTCTGCGGGAATGATGAAATAAATTGAGTCATGCCTCTGTGTAAGACATTATACATACAGCATGTGACAACGAAATAAAACCACTATACTACAATCCAATACAGCTAGATTTCTGAATCTTTTGGAGAGAAGTGTCTGGGACCGAAACAATGTGCTAACCCAATCAGGCTTCAGTTAAATATGGACTCGTCTACAGTTTGGTTCAGGTGAGAACATTGTGGTCATATCCTTGGGTACTGTGGAGTTTCATCAACCTGAGAAAGACTTTCTACTCCACAGGGTGTCTCTTTAAGGCACAATCTGGTATACATTTAACATTTTAGTCAATAAATAACTACATAACAAAGCCAGTGTGGAGACGGCTTTGAGACAGAGCATGATGTAAGCAGATAAAATGAACACAACAGTGAAGAAGTTATGAAGTAAATGATTAAATCTTTTCCCTTTGAATAATTACATTAATCCTGACTACAATCCTGGTAAAAGTATTATTTTCCTGACATGTTTATATAGCCTAATAGTTGTGTAAACATCTCCCCAGAAGAAGAAATGCAAATACTAATAAACATGTCAAACCTCAAAGTTCCAGTACAGTATGTTCCAACAAAAATCATAAACTAGGTGTGACAATAGGCTCCTAAAATTCACTCTACATGCCAATAAACATTAGGTGAATATGGAAAAGTGGTGTTTTTCAGTCCTATTCTATAACAGATTGTTAGTATGAGGGTTGCAGCACAAGTAAGCAATAACACAAAACAGATTTTACCATATTCCACACCGCTGAGAAGAAATATGAGTCCGATGGTGAAGAATGTCAGCTTCTTTTTCCGTCGATTATCCATCACGTTTGGCTGCGTAAATATCCTTTAGTTATTCTTTAACATACATGTCCATTCTAGTCTCTCTACAATACACAGTTGATATAATCCCGAACGCAGTGCTTCCAATTAGATCCGGATGCAGGAACATGTCACTGAGCCTGTCTGCGCCCAGCTGTAAAACACATACCCAAAACAGGAGCGCATATTACGCACCGTGTATTGTTCTACATGTCTCTGCAGTGGGTGCGCATGGTGCCAGTTTGTACCCGTGCAACGCAGTAAACTCCCTGAGCAGGTAAAGCTGGAAGCACCAGCCCTGGCGTGCAAACATTACACAAGTAAAGGTCCCCGGGATGCTCCTGCGCAGTGTAACGCAGCCTACATCACTTCCGGTAGATTAACATACACCTTGGAACAGTCCCAATCATGGGATCCTCACTCCTCCACAGATTTAATGCGCCAGTGTGTCAGAGCAATAATGCCATTATCACGCGAAATGTGATGAATCATTTTGAGGAAGTTAAATTTGATTTGCACAGTAGAGTGATCAGAAGCCACTGCATGACAAGAAGACACATTTTAAAATCTAAAGAACACTGTGAAGTTATAATACACAGATATGAGTCAAAATTAATCTTATTATAAGATGCACAAGATGTTACAATGCATAAACCACAAAATATAAAGCTTCCTCCGTCTGAAGTTAAAAATAAATGCCACAAAATCAAGTCAGCAGCATGATATGCCACAGGAGAACATGCTCCAGTGTGGTCTAACCAATGTGCTGACTCTGTTATTTCTTGTCTACTTCCTGACTACTTCAGTCAAGTGTTTATATTCCTCTTTAGGCATGAAAACAAAATTGAATTGCATTTTATCAAACATGCATTTTTCAAGGAATTTTTGCCCACTTAGGTGGACAGGATGCATTTAAGTTTTCAACTGAAGAAATATAAACCGATGAAAAAAAATTGATGTATTAAGTGAAACTATAAAAATATATTTTCAATGCTGTTAAACTAGAGTGTTTACATATTTTGATATCCTCCTGAAACCCTGCGAACTCATATGAGGACACCACATTTTGGGTTTACTTGACCTTATACTTCATTCCGTTTAACTTAGGCCTGCTGTCCTCATTCATGGACACTTTTTTGTCCCATCTAGTGGCCCTGGCAGAGTTTCAAGAAGATGATCAAACTTGACTATCTAGAGAAAGTAACAAGGTTTCCATCTGTGAACGTGCAGAAGGATAATCTGCACAGTGCACTAATCCATGTAAAAACAAGATGGCAGCCATCTCTGCCAAGTCAGTCTGCAGCTGATCCCGACACAAATGTGGACACGGTCCAAAACTTGATCACATTTTATTGTTGAAACTTTATGATTAATAATGTTTGATATGCCAACAAATTTGACCAATTTTAGCAACAGTTAGGAAGTACTCTTTTGAAGACACTGAGACTTTATTATTGTTGACAATGTTTAGTTTTTTAATCTTATCAGATCCTATTGATCCCAAGTAGATAGGAGAAATAAAAAATGCATACCAAACAAAAGTTTGGGTCTTAGGATGATATACTCCAATACTGTTCAGTGCATGTGCAAAAGCATTAAAGCTTCCTTCTGACTCCTCAGTCTCCCCCCTCTTTCTACACCTCCTTCTTGTATCCTCCCTCCCTCTTTCAGCTCCTTGCTCTTGACTCCTCAGGCTACCACACACACACCTCCCAGTTGGTAAAATAGCCAGTAACAATCTTTAACAAAATATGTTATAAAACATGCCAACTCTCCATTAACTATATACAATACTATATACTATATACAATTAAATGACTAATACCTTATTTCCATTGGTATTTTTGTCATATATGCAATGATGATTTCTGGGTAATATGTATGTAGGTGTTACCCATATCAAGTCTCTAATTGATCATGTGACGATAGTAACAACCTTACACCACTGCTTCAAGGCGTTATTACAGCAGCTGTCACCAATGGGAAAATGATTTGCCTGAGAGGGCATAGGTTATGCTAAACATTCACCTGATGGAATGTCAGCAAGTCACCCACAGTATCTGCTGTTTATGGTGTTTCACAGGCGCAGACACTGATCAGTGTGGATCTCATGATGGTGAAAATGTTGTTTCAGAGGCTTCTCTGCCCTCACGAGAGTATTCTGATGCAAAACATTTCATATTTTACTTGTTTGACCAAGAAATGTGTTACATTTGAAGTTACTGATCAGCACAAACGCTTTCAAAAACATACAGTACACCATTCAAATCCAATATTTTCAATAGGACTTCCATATGTCCCTATAATAACTTGGTGTGGTACACATGCAGTTACTCTCTAAAACTTTATACAGCCTCACCGCTGACCTTTTTCCTAAGGCTACAAGCTTACTCTACTGCATCACTATCTTTAAATGTATTTCAGGCTTTCCGTGCACATATCAGGAGTCTGTGTGAGTCACTGACAGTGTTCCTCCCCATCCTGTGACATGCATTACCACTGACACTGAGAAGTCTGTGTCGCACACAAAAGCTGCCTCTTCACCCTTAATTCAATCTTCTGTCTCCTGAGTGTCCACATTTTAGTTTGCTGCCATCTAAGCAAATAGCCATGACATGACATGCCGGGTAATGAACTCTCATCTGTGAGCTGGGAGAAAAATATCTGAACTTCCTGAAATATTTGCCCCAAGGATCTAGTCGACATTTTATTTTTCATTATACATATATTAGTATTGATTTCAAAGCAAATTTTAATTGCAAGCCTTTTTGAAACAGCTATACGTTACATGTGTTTTTCTTGTTATAGTACTTATTTAAAGTTTAATGTGAAGGCAATACACCGAAAACCCAAGCACATTCCTTGTAAGTGAAAATAAACCTTATTCTAATTCTGATTTTTAGCTTTGGATGTGAGCTAGGGCTGCAACTGACAATTATTTTCATTACTGATTAACTGTAGAACATTTTCCTATTTAATTGTTTGGTCTACAAAATGTCAGAAAATAGTGAAAAATGTCCATCCAGTTTCTCAAAATCCACGGTAATGTCTTTGAACATATTGTTTCGTCAGTCCAAAACCCAAATATATTCAGTTTGATGTGATATAAAACAGAAATGCAGGAAATCTCCATACTAATGTGAGTTGATTCCAGTTACTCTGGACCAACTGTCCTCATTGTTAAGTTTTCATAGACACTAATAGTGCATCGAGTCCCTTTACTGGGACTCTGTTTTAGGAAAGAGATGTTGCTGACTGTTCTGTTGTTGTAAAAGTAACTTTTCAAAGCTGTGTGTAGTCAGTCTAAATCCTTCTGGATTACATATCCATCAGACAAGTTAATAGTTCAGTCATTGGTTATAGAAATGCCAAAATATTGTATTAATTTAGTCAAAATTAATATTAATTTGATGATGTATAATGTCTATCAATTTTATGTTTTTCCAGAGACAAAGCAGACCTTAGTCCTGCAAGCTACAGTTAGCACCAGCTTCTTTATATGAGCCATCTTCACTGTAGCACACAGCTTAGCTGCAGTCCAAATACTGAGACACAGTGTTACAAAATTAAACCTATTCAACAAATTTGAGAGACCACCTAACAGTTGCTGAATTATATGGTGTCCTGGAAGAAACCAAAAAGAATAAACATGCCAACGTAAAGAAGATAAAAGCTTAAAAAAATGACTGACCATCTAACAATCACTTTGTATAAAAGAAATCTTTATTTACAGTTTGCCGCAGCAGTTCTGAAGTATCACAGTCTTTAATTTGCAGTCCATCTCCTCTGAGGAAACGTTTTGGAACTACAAGAGTAAAAAACTAAATGTTTTCTTCAGCCCCCGTGTGTTCTGTGAGCTGCTCTCTGATGATGGTCACGTGCTCCAGACTTGGTGATACGAATGTTTTCAGTTTGCAGTTCATTCTGATTTTAAGGTTGACTGTGGCAGTGGAAGAACCAGGTTTGGGTTTTAGAAGGCCAGTTTCTTCATGAGGAGGTAGACCCTGGAGTCCACCTCAAAGCCGTGGAGGTTGTTGGCGTCTCCTTGGAGCCTCATGAGGAGGCCGCCGTAAGACACGTAGGCAGAGCTGAAAGGAGGAGCACATCCATGCAACTTGTTTAAAGCTGATGAATCAGAGATTAGTATGTCTCTTTTTAAAAAATGATAAAAATGACATCATCTCATTATTTCTCACTCACACAGACTTTTGTTGGCCAGTTAATGATTTTCACTAAATTTTCAGAGAACAGTATGTTAATGATAAACCCCTTACATACGCCTACAGCAGTGGTTCCCAACTAGTTCAGCCACAGGGTCCAGATTTGTTTAGTCATTAGTTCAAGGTCCACACAGTTTAATATTTTCAGCGTCATTGCATTTGGCCATGTCGTCGAGCTAGTTTGCTGTCTTTGTTAAGTAGCTGTCTGTTGTTAACTCACTCTACAGCAGGAAACAGCACTTCAGAATAAAAGCTCTGTGCTGGATATTTGCTGAACTTCAATATACAGTGGATTTTTTACAAACTTGACACATTTGTGAGTCACTTGCAGTCCATTTAGAATGGACCCGTGACCCACCTGTTGGGAACCACTGGCCTACAGTTTATTCTTATACTGTTTCTGTGTTGATTTCAATATGATACTGTGGCAGTGACTGGCAGTTTTTATATTGACATGTATAAGCTTAACTTCAGAGCCTCATTTACAGCAAGTAATATGACTCACAGGCGTGTGGCTGCTTCTGTTGAAGTCTCATCACCCTCAATCTTGTAAACCTTCCCATACATGACGTAATCAAACTGGTCCGCTCTGGAAATGTAGAACAAAGTTAAATGAGAGCACATATTCAAATCAGCAGAAGACACTGCACATCACAGGCAAAAGTCACATCTACAGAGGAGACACACAAGTGCTACTGGATCCTTTCAAAATAAAAAAATATTAAGATTTTGTTGGTAATGTTTGATGCATCAATATGTTGTGACCTCTGCTATTAGTCAGCACCATCTGTGTATACTGGTTTGAGTGTGGGATGAGCAGCTGATTAGGACTCTCTGCTGGCTCCTGGGCCCGGTGCTCCCTGACAGGCACCCTCCCCTGGTGATGTGTCACCCTAAGTTCACCTTTGGTTCCCTTTTGCTTATTTTGTGGACTCTACAACATTCCCACACTACACTGATCACACATGCACTCCCTTCATTACTGATCCCACTGACATCCACATCCCACTCATGTTCTGTTCCTTCTGATTGCAAATTCAGTTACTTTTGTTAAATAAACTACTTTGCATCATTGTTTAAAACTGTGTGTCTTTCATATTTGTCAAGGCCAATGACAAATATATGAAGAGCAACTGTTTTACCTAGATGGCCGATCATCCTGAGGATTATACTCTCCGTCGTCTGGTGTTCCATCTTCATAGAGCGTGCTGGCAATAACCAGTCTGAACTTGTCACCTGAATGAAAAGAACGCAGGTGAACAAAATTAGTTTATATTGTGCACTTGTACGTCTTGGGTTAGTAATGAGTCTTTGATGCATGGTGCTTTGAGCCTTTTTTTTAGGTGCTCTCACATGTCGAGGTCATAGAGGGATATTTAGCTCTTTGGCTTTTTGTAAGCTAAAGCCAAATAGTGAGGGTGCAAGTGAGTGTACACAAACTAATTGCACTTTTATTGTAATGACTTGTGGAAAGATAACTGATTTGTTCTGGTCATGCTGTATCTAAGCTGAATTTGAATATGACTGTGTTACACAAAATGCCCATTAAATGACTTCCAAACATTGACTTGGAAAAATATTTTGAAAAATATACACAAACACAAAAAGGTTGCTCCTTACCAAGATCAACAGGATAGATCTGAGTGTTCACATCCAAGATTAGGTCCATCTTAAAAGATTCACTTTCACAATGCAGACGAGATACTGTAGAAAAAAAATAGTCGAAAGGTTTGGGTTCTTTAATTTGCGCTTTTAACCAGATTAACACTTTTTGAAAACCACAACAAATACAGGACGGTAACCAAATTGTTGGCGATTATAATTTTCCACTTGCTTTAACCTTGTTTTATAAAAAGATTTCACACACCTCTGTCAAACTTCTTGCCATCTGGATCGATGTCCTTTACATCAAATATATCCTCAAACAGAATTCCAGCCATCGCTCTTCTGGTCTATGAACTTGAAAAGGAACAAGGAAAAGCATATCATTAAGCCAGTTTTTATTAAGGGAAAAAAAAAACGTTAAATGAAAACAACGGAAATGCCGAGGAAGCTTTTCACTTTAATGACAACTGCTCATATTTTACAGGGGTGGAAATCATAAGAGGCCCCACAATATGATATTATCAGGATATTTAAGTACAGTATTATTGTGATTTTAAACATTTTTGCAATAACCTGAATATTTCAGTAACATATACTGTGATATATTTTGATTTACTATGTTTTTTCCAACTGCAAGTTATGTCCCAGATGGTTTTTTATTTATCAAAATAAAGTTTTCAGTCTGTTAATCTAACTTCAATCATTTTAATTGCAGCAAAATGTATCTAGTGGACTGATAAAGCAATAGGTTGTATTATTCTAGTAGGCTACTAAAAGCCTGATTTGTATTCGCAATATTTAGAATTTATTTTAAAAAATCCATACATGGTGTCCCTGTATCAATATATTACCACACAATTTTCCTACAATGGTGAAAGTATGATCTTACAAATTAAATCAATACTTTCCAAAGCCATTTTGATGCCATGTAAAATGATGTATCACTTGTTTTAGTCACATTAATATAAATATATATCAGGATTTGTAAAAATAAAAATGGTAATCCTACAGTTTACATGCTCATGTTACAGAGAAAGGATTGATATTAAGAAGTGCACTAATAAATACACATTCATCAGCAGAAACAGAAAGAAAGATGGAGAGGAAAAGCACTGTTTTAAATGCATTTTTAGCAGTTTATGGTTTAAGGCCAGTTATATCAAACTAGAAGATGCCGAAATTCAAAACAAAGCTTTACAGTTAATGTTCAGTGCATCTCCAGACCACAACCTTCCTGACACTAAACATTTGTCACAACCTATATTCTAAATCTAATCACCTATCACCACATAATGCAAGAAGTGCAGCTCAACTTGTAGCTGAATTAAATGAGATAAAGCTGCCACAACACTGGCTTTGACTTGTACTGATGAGGATGCGATCCCACTCAACACAGTCCATGTGGAAAATGAATATCAACTCTAGCAACACATGTCAAACTTAACAAATTGTGGGTTACTAAACTAATACCACTCGACGTTAATTTAACAGCAATACTGCCTGGCATAGCTGAATTAGCCTTAGCCAAAGTTATACGGTCTTGTCATAACATTGACTACAACTTCAATAGTGTCTCCTATTCAGGCTAGCTGTTAGCTTTAGCATGTTGTGCACACACTTCCTCAAGCTTACCTCAAATACGATAAAGTTCTTGTGCTGTATTGTGCACAGAATAACGTCGCAGTCACTCGGTGTCTCTCGGTGTATATGTTTGTTTTAAGTGTGCGCTAGAAATCTTATTAAAGTAAAACTTCATTCATTACCGGTGAAACGGATTGTACCGCGGAGAAACAATGTGCTCGACCTCTGACACGGGAACTACTTCCGGTTGAAAATAAAGCCTAGAAGAAAAGAAAATTACTATTGTCTGTGGTTAACAAAATAAACATATGGATTATGAAAAAAGTCAATATATCTGTCGTTATTATGTTAAAAAACATTATTATGCTTTACACGTTATTTGTTAAGTGAAATAAGGCACATTTTCCCGTGTGGCGCAGCATTATGAACCTTTCTTTTAGGAAACTATCACAATAATAACAATTATTAGATAAATATTACTACTGTCTCTTCTAGTTTCTTTAAGAAATAACTAAAAACAAACGGTGTGCTTTCACTTATTTACGACATTTCTCTCAACTTTCCAGCCTGTATTTCTCAACCATTTGGTTGCTAGGTGTCTTAGCGTCCTATCTGTGTACGGTTGCTAGCTAATGGTTAGCTAACTGATATCGATGTAAGTGGAGCCCATACGTTTGTCGAAGATGGATTATTTAAGCTTCAGTTACGGATGAAAACACCGGCAGCGATATACTCTTTTATTCACCTATTAAATGATGCGCGAATAAGGTGAGAATGACGTTGAGGTCCTCAGATAACGTTAACTGATTAGCTTGTCGGCTAACACTAGCTTGCCACATTTTATTGCTAACGTTAATGTTGTTGCTAAAGTTAACTGTTGAAAACTGTTGAAATGCAAGAGCAGAAAAAATACATTGCGCTACCAACGGTGTGGTTTCACAGCTGTAAAATACTAGTAAAATATTACGTGTGTGTTATTCAGTTAAGAATATTAATATTACATTAACACCTAACGTTATGTATTGCAGCTTTACCTTATTGTTAGTGTCAGAAACATGAAGATTTTCTCATATGATTATTAACAGTGCGGTGTACTGTCCCATCCCTGCAGGCTCCACAGACTGCTTGATGAGAGCAGAGGTGTTTGCTGTCAGTAGGTGTTGCAAAGGTTTTGGGCACTCACATGAGTTCCAGGGAGGCAGCCAAGATGGGGGACATCTTGGCAACTGAAGCTGATCTTCTTGGGATGATCAAGGAGGTAATAGATTCACAATTTGAAAATGCACAGCAGATTGAGCATTATTCCAAGTCCATTAAAATAAAACAAGATGCACAACTTTTCCCCCATTAAACCATGTTCATATAGCATGATATTAAAGAGAATTTTGTCTAGAGGAGTGCGGCTTGTGTGATTTGAATGGCTTAAACCCCATCTCTTTTCTGCACTGGTTAAGGTGGAGTTATTACCACTTGTGCTGGTTTTGTGTCTTTCGTAGTACCTTAAGTTTGAAGAATTTGAGGAGACGGTGCACAGTTTTGACAAGGAATGCAAAAGCAAAGGCAAGCTCGTCCCAAAGCCTCAAGGAAGTACTTTCAGAGACTCAAAGACTCGTGGCATTCAGGTAAATTCTACCATTTGTATAATTCCAGTTTGTTGAATGGGCAGCATGTTCCAGAGGACAGAGTCAAGACTGGCTCACTTGTTTTAAAATATATTTTTTGCAGAAGTATTTGTTACTAGCCCTATCTCTAAACATTACCAGGTCATTTTAAAATTATTATTATTATTGTGTATCAGTTACTTTGTGTGATATGTAATTAAAATAATCATTAATCAAATTGTTCTTGCTGATGGATTTGCTCCCAACATCCTCTTCTTTACCTCTGACCTTTCTAGAAAGACCTCCTGAGCTCTTTTGATGATGGAGACCACAAAGTGTTCTTTGAACTGTGGACGGAGAATATTCCCTCTGAGATAAAAGACACTGACACCGAGGCCCAGAGCCTGGAGTTCTACCTTCACATCCACTTCACCATCTACCCGCTGAGGAGGCACCCTGGTAGACATGTATGTAGATTTGGAAAGTTTCTATGGACTTTCAACAGGAGCATTACTGTATTTTTAGGTTATCTTCCAACAAAACTCAACCATGTCTTGCAACCCCGCTCTTCCCTGCAGCTGAATGTCATTACGTGCTGTTTTTCAAATTGTCCACTGAGCTGTGCTATAGGCTTGTTCTCAGTGGGCTGTAAATGATGTTGCTACACTTTACAAGCAACCATTTCTAACCTCTTTGATACGCCAGTCTTTGCAGTTTGCGTATATATATTATTTACGTGAGTTACTTTCAGTGAGAGTAGCAAGTCATGAGGCAGAATCTAATCGAAGAGAATGCGTGTGTGCAACAGGGGAAGTAAATGATGTAATAGGCTTAATGTGCGTTTTGTTATTGTCACGAAATAAATCTGTGAACCTGAATTTTTGTCCAGGACCGAGCCGAGTTTGAGGAGAGGATTTCCCATTTCAAACAGTACCTGGAGACCAGAGGAGCAGCACTGAGCCAGACCACAGAGTTTCTGCCTTATTACGCCTTGCCTTTTGTTCCCAACCCCACTGTTCACCCCTCCTTCAGAGATCTTTTCCAGGTACTTCAGCTGAAGATACGCAACCGTATGCACAACAGTTTCCCTCGGGATAAATTGTGTTTTATCTGTTCTTATCTTCACATCACCTGGTCAGTTATTGCTGGTCAGTCATTACATAATATTATGTAACAGTTTTACCCACTCCCACCTTCAGCGTGAACATAACCATATTTTAATTCAACCTACATTATGTGTGTTTAGGACTCCTGGATTCCACAGTTGAAGGATAAACTGGAGCGGTTTCTGTCAGTGACACTGAAGCCGTCCAACAACCCGAGGCTGCTGAATTTATATGTATCCTTTATCGTTACTCACTCACATGTCATTGCTGAGAAAGTCACAATAGCTGGACTTTATATTTTTGTTTCAATGTCTTTGTTGTCAGTGGCGAGATATGAGTAGATAATCTAACCGTGTTAATAGTTTTCTGCATTACAAATGATGCAAGCTGTCACCACAGCTTAAAAGTTGTCGAGGAGAAAAAACTTTCAGCTATGAAATGCTTGATTCAACTTCTTACATGGCCATTCAGTTGGATATTTTTCAGTGGTTAACTCTTGAGCTGTGTTCATACAGCAGGTGACAGCCTTCACAGATGTGGCTTACAAAGCTGCGTAACATTAAGTAAAAGCTGTGTAGCCTCAACAACAGAGATAAATGTCACTATAAATTGTCTTTAAACAGTAAATCTGGATGGGAGCAACTCAGGGTTTTAACACAGGCCAAGTACAGAGCGGTTTTCATCACCTCCTCTGTCTGAGCTGCACATTTAAACCTCAAATAAACAGCCTTTCTGTAGGTGACTAAAGATTTAATTAACATTCAGACTGTTGCCCAGACCTGGTCATTTCATATCCTGCAAACAGTCCCTGTCTGATTTGCATTTATAAATGGCTGTGTTTGAGTATGGCAGAACCTAATCTGACACTAATTCACCCCAACCCTTTCAGAGTAGAAGGGCAAGTGAAGGATAACAAGGATTGTTGCTTTTACTGGGAACCCAGTGGTTCGACTTTCCTTCTTCACATGAAAACTAAACCATGAAACTAAAACCTATCCCTATTGGCTGATGATCGATGAAAGCATACAGATTAACATAGTAATCATCATGTAAAGGGCTGACCAAAGAAAATCTCTCTTGTCTAGTCATATATAAAATATAAAGGAGCGAGGTTGTCTAACATGTATAATCCATCAGTATGTGAACACTTACACAGGCAGACACAACATACTGTTTGTTGAGTGCCCACACACATTTACCTGCTTACGTGCATGTAAAGGCACTGAATGATGGCTCTGTTGGCCCACCCAAGGGTGTTGGTCATTGTTATTTTCTGTAAGAGATCTGTCCCTCCCTTTAAGAAAAACCAGCGCTGATCCCATGTTGACACATAATCTCTTCATACAATAAAACTGATTAGATAAATCCTCAACAAATATTTTGATGACAGATTTCCTAGCTCCAAACAGGATATACAACCTGCTGTGTGTTTGTCTTTCGTCTTGTGAAACTCAGGCAAGGCATTGCATCTTTACGTACCTTTTTCCATATGTGTATCTGTGGATGAGGAAAGAGATACAGTACAAACTGTAGACTTGTGTTCAATTGAGTGCTAGAGTGTAATCTTTAACAGACATCATCCAGAAGGAGGGAGGAAGGAGTACTAAAGGTAAATATCCCTCTCATGTAATTCACGTTTTACAGTGTATTGCAATAAATGTTTCTGTCCCCCATCAGATATTACCTGTCATGTGATAGTACAGACACCAACTGCAGACTGCCTATACAACAACATGTTTGTCATTTCCACTCATGCAATTATTTCTTGAGTAGGTGCTTTCATTTTTGGATTTTATTTCACTTTCAAATCCCATTAATTATTTTGGAAAGGAGCAAAAGCATCCCATCTGCTGAAATCTTAATTAACACTGGTGAAGAAACACTCCAGATATGGATTAAAAACCCTCTCTAACCAAAAACAGAAATGACAAAGTCATTTTATGACTAGGGGTGTATCGATACATCAGTCTGCATCAATATATTGATTCAGTGATCAGTAATGATCAATATCGTAAATGCAAAGTGAAAACATTGATACATATCATCATTATTTCAAGATGCACCTTTGTTTTGAAATTCCAATGGCATGTCTGTGTCACCGTTTCTGCCCAAGCACACCTTCTTCCTAAACATTTAGCAGCCTTGCGCCAGGCCGACAGTGGCAAGTAGCCAGGAGAAAGAAATCTTATATTGATCACAGGCACCTGAATCAAATCAAAAGTCCTGTGATATCAGCAAATATTGTATTGTTGTCCAAAGAATCGATAAAATGTTT
The DNA here is from genome assembly GCF_006386435.1 of Epinephelus moara. Classification (NCBI taxonomy): domain Eukaryota; kingdom Metazoa; phylum Chordata; class Actinopteri; order Perciformes; family Serranidae; genus Epinephelus; species Epinephelus moara. The sequence goes on from NC_065515.1 coordinate 21,040,783, forward strand.
AATCTTGATAAAACTAGTGATTTACACTATTGATTATTACACAACTTCGGTCAGATACATCACATAGATTATTGGTTTCATTTGTATGTCTCATTTGTAAACTCATTTTTTGTGCTTAACTGTCAATTTCTTGTTAGTAAGTGACAGTCCACAGTATTTTAAAGGGACAGAAGTGATGATGGGAAGCTTTGCCAAAGAGTTGTACTGGAGATAACTTCTGCCATTGTTGCCATTAGTTGCAGATAAAGGTTGATAATGGTTAATAATTTCTCAGTGCTCCCTTCAAGATGTAATTGACATCTGAAGTACTGACTCACAGATTTATCAGTGTACTGAGGTGCATTTTTGTAGGCTGACGTGGGAGTTAGCGTCACCCTTTTTACCCCATCAAAAAGCCTCTGGGATTTTGCCATTGGATTTTGGAGTATTGGAAAACAAGTTCTGTGGCAAACAAAAGTTTGATTCTTACAGATTTTGTTCAGCAAAATAATTAGACAAATGAACACCACTTTTATGATTTTTGAAGTGTAAATGCAATCACCGGGAGTAAAAAGCTAATGTTAGGCTGTAAACAAACTACACTGCGGTTGCAAAACGTAATATCGCTGTCACAATGATGCTGTAAAGCTGTGTACAGTATGATGATGTGTGGTCTCATGTAGCCACTTGTTAGCAATCACCTTTTTTATGACACCTAAAGGCTTCAAAGTTTATGAGTGGGGTATTTACTGATTTGTTTTATGACATAGAACAAAACACAGACCTTATTTCAGACATCGAATCAAAAACCCATCCAAAAAACCCACTGACTTTGAGACAAGGACACCTGGAGTGCAAAAGTGTTAACTTATTTCTGGGTTTTAGGACTCATTCCTGTACTGCTCTATTTAAAAAGATGACAAACATCCATTCATTCATTTTGTCATTTAAATTTTCAAATGAAATATTTAATATTTTGTTAAGTTACACAGAGAATGTCACGTCTGATATGAATATTGCTTGTCTGTGTTTCTATTTTTCAACCTTCGTGTGTGTGTGACTCTTCAGAGGCCATGCAGCAGCTACAGCTCCAACTGGCTGAATCGGAGCGGCGCATCACTAGCTACGTGCGTAAGTTCAACAAGATGCAAGCCGACTACCACAACCTGATTGGAATCACTGCTGAGCTGGTCGACTCATTGGAGGCCACCGTCAGCGGAAAAATGGTAGGTCAGCTTGGCTGTGGGGTGAACAGACACACACATTGTAACACACAGGCTACAGGCACACGCTAGACACACCAAACGAGACACACACACCGACACAAATGAGCTAATAGTGGTGTAAACACAAACACTGCACAGACACACAAGAATGGTGTAATTGAAACACTTACAATGACAATTTTTTTTTTTTTTTTACACATCGCAAAGTTTAAGCAGACGTCAGTATTTTAAATGCACACATATGATCTTCACTACTGGAGAAACAGGGAGACAAAAATGTCAGCCCTGCCCTTCCTATACCCACATACAGAATCTTAAAGCTCAAGGGGCCGGCTGTGTTTTTGCAGATCTCCCCTGAGTACCTGCAGAGTGTGTGCGTTCGCCTGTTCAGCAGTCAGATGAGGCAGAGCGTGGTGCAGAGCACTGACTTCACCAGACCTGGAACTGTGAGTGACAACACACACTCCTCCTCTATCTCCTTCCCACCTCACTGGCAGAAGAATTACAAAACACAAGGCCTCAAGGCAAGATGATTTCGGTACAAGCGGAGTAAAGTCCTCACAGGGCCTAACATCATAGATAATGGTAAAGTGGACATTGTGTTTGAAAAGGATATTAAAAAGTTGTTTTTAAAATGAGAGTTTATCTGCCCCCATCTCCTGCATCCTGTACAGAGTGCAGCCGACTTTAAGCCATGTAGTAACCCTGCAGTTTGTATCCTAGAAATAGGCGACTTGATCCTGGTGTTGTATTAATAACCACACACACTTGGAAGGCTTGTTGAAAAGTTAAATATGCATGACACAGCTCTGAATGCAGGAACAAGTTCAAACATTAGTCACAGAAGGTGGCAGAGTAGAAAATTCCAAATTAAACAGCAAGTAGATTATCTTGAAAGCTGTTCACAGATAATCAAAAAACTGCCCACTCTGAAACCTCAACGACCACGCTTACTGTCAGTGGCTGTCATTGTGGTGTTGACCTCTAGTTTGTGAAATCTTTTTTCTTTCTGTGTTGAACTGAACAACCTCTTTCTGTGTGTTTGTGTTTTTGCCGTGTGTGATGCTCTTGTCCGCAAAGGGATATTACTCTATGAGTCCCTATGATGATGGCTATGTAAGTTTCATTTGTTTTCATCTTTACTTCCTGTCATTGCTCAGGTCCCCGCTTCTCATCTTGCTTGTGCCTCGCCGCATCTCCTCTTCCTTTCCTTTTCCTGTTGTCTGCCTCCTTTTCCTCTACTACAGATGTACATTTTTAGGCCTGCCTGCCTCAGTCTATACTCCCCTGGTTTCCACTAGATTGACCTAGTTTAAAGGTAAATTTGGCCTCGTTTGTTGTAAGAATGACCTCTTTTGCCAGGCCGCTTGTTAAGCCAAACAAGAGGGTCTCTCTCAGGGCGTACCTCTTCATTAAAATCATTTGTTCTCAAAGGCCTTAGTCATTGTTCCTTCTCTCCTCTTCTTTTTTTTGAAAGGTAAATGCTGTCAGTTTCAGTTTTCTCCCCTTACCACTTTTTTTGAGAGTGTAGTTTTGATTTTTTTTTTTTGACAGACACTGACAGGAAATGAATAGCCAACACAAGGCTCTTTGATGTGAAAGTACTTCTCTCACGCTCAGGCTGTCAAACAGGGTAGATCAATTTACAGCTGTTTGAATAGAGGCAACTGGAACGCTTTATGTAATTGTGGTGGTTCTTAACAACCTCAATGGCAAACACTCAAGCTGAACACATGATAAAACATTCAACAATAATGCTAATCTGGATTACGCCCTTGGAACGTCAGGTTAAGCCTTAACTGTCAGGTGAGGCTAGAAATTCGAAAATAAATCAACCAATATTTGATGGATGCTGAATGTCAATTTCTTGAGAGCAGAGACACCTTATTTTCTCTCATATGAACAAGCAAACTGTTCTGTTTATTGCAACATAACACCATAACTGACTATAGTTATCAGACTTTTTATACCTTCACAATATTGAGATGGCTCTGGCAGATTTTTTTTTGCTACTCCTCTGTGGTTTATTTCACCGCAGGGAAAGAAAACAGGATAAGATCAGGGAGCAGAGCCGTCTACTTAGACAATAACATCCACAATAAATGGCCTTCAGCTGTCCCCACGGTCATAAAAGAGTAAATAGTGAGAAGACACGCTAAATAGGTGAAGAGAGTAAGAGCACCTCTTATGTAAACTGTGCATTGTCAAGGAATTGGGGTCAAGCTTCGCTTTGTGTAGTCAACCAGCTGAAATCTGAGAATACATGTGGCCTTAAAAGCTACATTTTATTAAAAACGAGAGGTGCCTTGTTGTTTTTTGCTCCTGCTTCTTAAAGCATTGTGTTTGACCCCACTATTTTTACATTCAGCAAAGGTGTGTGGCTTTCCTGTTGAGACAGTAATGGATAATAATTGTTATACATGTATAGGCATCTCTTAGGCCCTGTCTACCCTACACGTATACAGATATTTTTTAAAACTGATATTTTCCCCTTTTGTTTTTTGAAAAACATTCTATCCATATGACCTTCATTAAAACTGGAGCTCCAATCATTGTTGATTTCAATTGATATAAGGATGAAGGAGCTCTCTCAAAGATCCGAGATCTGGCCAGTTTAGTATCTGCACTCTTTCACTATGAAGCCACGCTGCTGTAACACATGCAGAAGGTGACTTGGCATTGTCTTGCTAGAATAAATAGGGACAGCCCTGAAAAAGACGTCATCTGGATGGCAGCATATGTTGCTCCAAAACCTGTATGTACTTTTCCAGCATTCATGGTGCCTTCGCAGATGTACAAGTTACCCATGTCATGGGCACTAACACACCCCCATCCCATAACAGATGCTAGCTTTTTATGCTGGTAACAGTGTGGATGATCCCTATTTAGTCTGAGGTCTAAAAATATTCGCAAATCATTGCATCCCGTTTTTATTTACATTTTACCCAGCGTCCAGATTTTTTGGGATTGTAGTAACTAGATCAAGCAGTGCTAGCAAAATATAAATAAAAATAGTCCACCATTGCTGTTATTGTTTTTGGCACATGCTCGATACACAAAGAAACAGTGGGCACGCACGACTTGAGGGGATGATGTTATTGTTTCCCAAACACGGATACACAGTAAACAGTTGAGTTTTCAAAAAAATTCACCTTAGAAGGTGTTTTAAAAAATCTCTGGTTTAATGATCTAAAACTCACTTTGCATGTCGACAAGAAGCCAAAATGTAGAAGAAAATATCTGTTGACAAAAAATGTCTGTAAATGTGTAGAAAGGGCCTTTATCAGGCCCCCGGGGGTCCAGACACCCCAGTGTCAAATGTCTCCTGGAAACGTGTCCCCCCTTGCCCTTCAGCATTCTTCTCAGCAACTGAAATGTTTAGAGAGCAAGGAATTTGGGAAGGAATCCAGGTATCGCTGTTCAGCTCTACTTCCGTATTACCTGCCGCTCACCAAAGCAAAAATGTAGCTAGGCCACCTGATACCCCAGACGACACGGATCGCTCCCCTGACCTTACACTGCCCCTGCTATAGGCCTAACCACCCAGGCTTTAGATTAGATTTCAGGGCTCAAAATCCCCTCACAATAGTAAGAAAACACTAATAATTAAATCGCTCACCCTTCCTCCACACACCCACACCACCACCACCACCACCACCACCACAGTGATATATCACTCTGTTCAGTAGTCTCCACTTCTTTTTCTCAGGCCTTTAGTGCAACTACACAGAGGTATAACAAATGAAGGGGTGGCTGTTTCACACTAACCTGCCCTCTCTGGTACTTTTTAATTGCTGAATTATCTTAGCGTAATTGTCACTGACTGCATGGGCGATGGTGCCAAACAGTACATGTATGTGCGGGGATTTAGCATGCACCACAAGCATGATGTATGCATGTCCAAAATACACTACTGACTGACTGATTGTTGTAGATGGAGAACACTGGGTAAGTAGCACCGGCAGATAGTACGGATGATTAAACAGATGAACAGTAGCATGGGTTATGTTTTCTACACTTTGAATTAAAAATGTAATAGTTTTAATCTGAGATAGTCTAATTCTGAAATATACTCTGCTTCTCTTTGTCTTCTTTTCTCAATTCTGCTCTCTCTTACAGGCTTCATCGATGCTCCGAGCATCCATCGCACCACAGTAAGTCTCAGATTTGAAGACTTTTTTTTTTGCTAATCTGTACAGTGATAAGTGCCATGATAAAACATGGTTGACATGTCTTTATATTCATCTCCAGGAGATCTAAAGAGGTGCCAATGCTGCCCTCACTGGACTATGAGAAGCTGAAGAAAGACCTGGTTGAAGGCCCAGACAGACTCAGGTCCCTGCTGCTTCAGGCACTGCGCTGGGTGAGTTTTCATATTCTTATTTACAGTATATTCACATTGTTGTAAGTGTTGTTATGCTGTTTTTAAGACACTGTTGCAAGTTTAACTTATACAATTCCATGTTTTATTCTTTGTTAACCCAGTAAAAGTTTGCTGTCTTAGCATTCAGTATACAGTCAGGTCCATAATTATTTGGACAATGATACAGTTGTCGTCATTTTGGCTCTGTACACCACCACAATGGGTTTTAAATGAAACAATGAATACCTGCTTAAGGTGCAGACTCTCAGCTTTCATTTAAGGCTTTTTTCAAAAATGTAGTATGAACCGTGTAGGAATTACAACCATTTCTTCACACAGTCCCCCGACTTTAAGGGCTCATAAGTATTTGGACAAACTAACATAATCATCAATTAAACAGTCACTTTTAATACTTGGTTGCAAATCCTTTACAGTCAATGACTGCCTGAAGTGTTGGAC